>NW_019211456.1:13861786-14363385 GCF_002443255.2 Varroa destructor
TATATATATACACGTTGAATCCATTGAACTAGCTGACGATGATAGGAACAGAGATGATGCTGAAATGCATCTGTCTCTTAGACCGCTTACTGGTCGGGTAATCTCTCCATCTTTTAATCTATGTTTTAATATCTCTGCATGAGTCTAGCGTCTCTTTTGTTCCATAGAATAGGTTCTGATTTGCCCGCAAACATCTAGCAATCAGTGCCCGTACGGATGTGTCATTCGCATGGCGCTATACGCGTGTTCGCTCAAAAAACTCATCTGCCACAATGACCGTTCATCGGGCAACGGGAGAAGTCGAATCCTTTTCATGTCGAACGATACGAATTTCAGAAAACGGGATCCATCCCCCCGATTGCCAACATCACGAAAAAGCCAAAGATTCAAGAGCAAGGACAGCGAGCCGGCGAGGCAGCGTCGGGCACGATAGTTCCGCTGAAGGACTTGATTTGGAGCACCTTTGAGGACCTTTTCGGCGTTGTGATATCGTTGTTGTCTGGAGTTGCTTCTGGAGGGCGATCCAATCGAGATGTCATTTGTATTTTTCGTCTTCCTGGTCACATTCGTCGTTGCCGACTCCGAAGGAACACGAACAGCCCAGAACATTACGTCAAAAAGAAGGTAAATGAGACGATAGAAGTAACGAAATAGAGCTGAAATTTTGTCGTCATTGTTGCTTTTAGCCCATTGGTCGCATTCGTCTGCGTCCGTTGGCAGCCGTTGCTGGCGTTGAAGTCGTTACAAGCATTGTGATTATGTAGGTTTTGCGTGTCGCTGTTTACTTTCGACGCTTCGTAACCAACATCGTCGTTGTCTTCGTTATAGCAGCAGCAGCAGCAGACGGAACGCGGCTATATCCTGCCGTTGTCGTATTTCTTGGGTTTTAGAATTTTTTTTGTCGTTATCTACATACGCGTGTGTATCTATCTAGATGATGCAGCGGCACGACCAATGCAATGAACTATGAGGATGAAATAAAACCGTCGGGTCTTAGACGATCGGTAAAAAGAGGTGAGGCGTTGTTGCAAATTATATAAAGGACACCGTGGTATCACGAAGATGGTCAAAGAAAAAAAAAGAAGTTCTTAGTGTAGCGACCACTCTATTAAAAGGAAATTTATTTTTTTAACTTAAACATAGTATGGTACAGTAAGGCTGAAAGGACGTTCACGGCACTTGCAGGACCTGTATAAAATAAACGTACGATAAAAAATAAAGGTAACGGCTGCAATTATTGTTCTCTTAATTTGGCAATATTTTTTGTTAATCTCAGGCCTGAATGAACGATCGTAAGGACGACAATGAAAACCATAAGCGGCATCTGCAGGGTAGAGTTATGACTAAATGGAACCAGCGTGTTTCCGTTTCGGAAGACAATTTTACTGAGAGATGACATTTAACCGTGTATTTTTTTCATATTATTATGTCCGCGCGAGTTTGCTTCACGCTATTTTTAAAAGTGTTTACCACCAGATAGGTTAACAAAACCGTTGACGAACGGTAGCGTTTATCTGATACGGGTGCATAGATCACTATTAATTAATTGTGAAATGATCTGCAGACGACAACGAAGCCACGAAGCAGGTTATTATTATGTAACGGTCATAGGAATCGCTTTGAAGTAAACAACTCAGCGGCTTCGTTCGAACAGAAAACACTTTTTTTATTTCCGTTCATACTGTACTGTATACGTAATACGTAAGAATGTATTGTAATTGTTGCACAAGCCTAATCGTTATTTTATTCCGTGAAGAGGTCATCGATTCCAATAGATCCAGTAGGTAAAGTTCATTTATTCGTTCAATACGGTCACTCTACGTACAACCTTTCTCCACAGATTTAAACTGACATTAGTTTGCATATGCGTGAGGGGTGGGGGGTCGGGGGTTTTGTGCACAGGTTCACAATACGGTTCATTACAATCAGTTGCCGATGGTATTGTACGTTCTATGTCCTGCCCTAGCAACCAGCCCCTCCCCAAGGAGACTGCAAGCCCGCGTTTCTGTCTTAGACTTTTCCTGTGCATAATGGTGCATTTAGCATGCGCACGTTCCGGTCCAGCGCACTCGATCAACTCCGTGCGCCAACATCATCACCGCTGCTGTAGCTACCAGTGCGGAAATCTTCCATGCCACTTTTCGAGCACCACGGCAACGCATTGACCAGCCACTTATCCAGAAAGCACCGGCGGAGTTTACTAGGTAGTCTTTGCCTGTAGCGTGAAGCACCATCATACAGCCATGGCTATGTTACAGGGGGTAATCGTCCACCTCTACGCTTGGCTATAGCTACCCGAATCCATTAGTGCTCTTTCCGCTCTGAATGTGTATGCACACACGGGTACGCTTGTCAATTCGCTATTTCAGATTTCTACCATCGTGTAAAAAATTTGAATTTTATAACCATCAGGGCAAGGACCAGCAGCAGTAACGGTGGAGCTGACGTGATCGGGTCATCAAATTGAAAGCATTACGGTACGTGTCGTGGCCGTTGTTGTTGCCGCCGCTGTCGCGGTGGTCCATGTCATTTTGCTTATCTGCCTCGCCGTACTGCTACTGTTAATTTGACGGATGCACTGCGAAGGACATCAACGTCATCGCACAACAGCAGTAGCGTAGTGGCAGCAACAGCTTTTGTCCTCTACCTCTTTTTCGCATTCTGTTGCTCCTCCTCCTTCGTTTGACGACGGAACGATCGGTTCGGACGTTTAATGCATTAACGCATTTACATGGAAAAACCATTACGGCTGTTGTTTATACGGCGTAGCACCGCCATCTTTATCAGCTCAAGGCGCTGCTGCTGTGGTTCCCAGGCGAGCGTACGACCACTGATGACTGGGGGTACTGCGACGATTATGAATATAATGATGTTCGTCGTGATAGGGGTTTAGGGATAATTACTGCAATATGGGGATGATGGTGGCGATAATTGCAACTGGCATAACACACTTATGGTTTTTCTATCGGAACAGTAGCTCTGGCTAGCAAATAAATTTGCAGTAGCCACGGCAAGATAGCTTCGCGGTTACCGTGCCAGCGTGGGCAGGTCTAGGCGTTCTTATTGGAAAGAATAATGGCACACGCACCAGCGCCCGTTGCAACGGCTCCACTAGCATACCAACAGGGTGAAACGGAGCTCGGGTTAGTACGAGAGCGCGCGAACATTTGAAAAATGAATCGGTGTTTCGGATGGACTCACGAACAGGTCGACTTAACGAAAGCGAGAGGGGCGAAATGTACGCTGCCTCGAGAATCAAACGACGCGCCACATCCAACTCGTATAGTTCTATATCTTTGTGAGCACGTCAACTAATTTGTAGCAGCAGGTAAGGCTAATGGTTAAACTGCTCTCCGAGCGCTCGATAACAATACGTAGTCCAACTAGGTACGAAATACCAGGGATTGTTCCCAATGTGAAATTAAAGTTGGGAAATTTATGAGCAACGAGCCCTGAGGTCAGGCGCTATCGGATCACAACAGATCCAGGAGAGATGCGGGCTTGAGAAAGGATTTCGGATCGATGGGGCTGAGCATTAGGGAGAGAGGAGGCCCATATGGGTATACGCTCCCTCTACGAACGCTACGGGGATTGAAGCTAAATTGTAGAGAGCAAAAGAGGGAATAGGAGCGTTGGGCGCTACTGAAGATAACTGCACGTATCTCCGTCCGTTCATATCAAAAAAAACAAAAGAGAGAATGGCAGACCAGCTCATGGAAGGGTTATTAATTAGATACGTTATCATCATTAATTACTTTATACACCATCATCCAGGATCAGAGTAAGCTTTCGGTTCATGGAACACCGGTGAGAGCTACATCTGTTCAGATACACACGATGTAACCGTTAACCATTCGGACAACTTTTTTAAGAGACGGTTACTGTATAAAGCGTTAGATATACATCATTACAAATTGATTACGGTGTATCAGAATGTGCAACAAACAACAAAGCGCCCGAAGATACGGTAAAAACTATGAGGTGCCAAGCATTATTATCACTTGTGCAATGCTTTTCAGTAACTTTGCGGCCAGAAACAGATTCCAAATGTTAACAATCTGCCACCTCTGAACGTGTTGTGTAGTTTTAGAGGACACCATAGACCGAAAGGGTGTCATCTATGCGAGCTTGCAATATTGACGACATGGATTAAATAAGAAGGACTCGTGCTACCTCTCAGTTCGTCGCTTAAACAATTGAGAGACTGCCCGTTTATTTAAATGACCGTTTCTTAACAACAATTAGGTAAGACCAATTACGCTGAAAAGTTGTATTTGGACATGCAGACAAGTCTCTCTAGGTTATCACTTGTCTACTATTAACTATTTGCCACACGAAACAATTACCTTGCTAACGGTAAACACTCGTAAATCGGGTCTAATTCGTACTTAAAGCCAAACACTCTTTGAGCTCTGTTTCTAATCAATTTACGTGAAACTTGGCTATGACTTGAAACTTGGAACGAATGTATGTTGTTGCAGAAGAAGCGCTTCTGCACACCGCACTGTTTAGGGCAGATATTTAACGTCCCAACTGGAGATCAACGTAAGTTGTGGGCACAACATAACATTGTATAGCGCCTACGTGAGATAATCAGTCAGTATTTCTAATATCAACGAAGTACTATATCATTCACTCTTTTCCTGCAGACCCAGCCAAGAGATGCGGCCCACTCGGGATCTGTAGTATTTTGAATTTATGTGTGTCAAAATGAAAACTATTTCGTCTCGCTTTGCTCCGGAGTGGCGCTTGTCATGGTGACGCTGTGCGACGTCGCTTGCCATCGGCCATTGTATTCTACCTTACATCCTACACACTCACACAATCGCACCGAAAAGGAGATTTCTAAGAGCATTCCTATAACATCACGTCTATTTACGCTTACGCCAGACGGCCGATGAACGGCGGCCGACGCAATGACTATCAATACGCTGTTAGGCTGTCCTACCGTTCACGGGTATCTGTAATAATCGTTATACCACGACAGACAGAAACCCCAAATTCAAACATACTCATACAGCACATATACGAGAAAATAGCACGGATAGTTGTGTCTCGTGCCCGGACAGAGCTGAGCCTATAATGGCAGTAGCAGAAGCAATCTGCACAGTTAGCCCGGCGTCTGTGTGTCTGGGCGGGTGATTATATCCTATGTATTGTGAAAATGTCGGCCAGGAAGCCACGCCATTTATGGCTTCCCGTCGTACGGCAGTAGCTTCTATTGGTGTTGGGGATGATAATGCTGATTTTCGAGGCAGCGGCAGCAACCTCGCAGGTGGGGGCATCTCGAATAGCCGTCCGTATTCGTGCTGCAAGTAACATGCTACCATAAAGAACACCGAACGCACCTTTTACAGGTAGAATACGGCTATGAAGAACTCCGCATACGTAAAACAATAGTTTGTACGTGCACGTATTCTTGCAGATACGGCAACGTAACAGGAGCAGGAATGATTCGCTGGAACGTCATTAGATTAAATTCGACGAGGTATAGTTTCAGCTCTCATTGACAACAGGGATTGAAGTACAGGTAAACGCCGCATGAGAATGTGCGTTAGGTAAGAAAGACCCGAAATGCCAAAATAATAAGCAACTCGACAAAGGGAAAAAGGAACACTAACTAACTGAGGACTTGAAGAGCGTTGACGTTTTTCTCTTTTTCGCTGGGAACATCGGAGACGTGCACTACAAAAACATTCGTATCTCTGTAATTACTATTTCTCCTATGAATAGTCTGAGATATATTTCAATAGCTTGATGGAGCGAAGAGTTAGACATATATCCGTTTAGAAACAGCTGAAATAGGATGAACCTATAGCCATTTCATATCCTAGCTCGAAAGTTTCGAGCGTTGGTGTCATTGATCAACATCTAAGTGTCTTCTACCATGCTTGCTCTAAGTTCAAGTCGGATTTCTGGCAAATGAACCGCCGTCTACAGACTGACGATCCTTTGTGGCCTTACGTGTGCCTTGGCTAGTAGTTATTGAAATTGTCTATATTAAAAGGCATTGCTGATTGACCTAAATATCGGGCCACTTGTTTCTGAGGTATCAGTTTTTAATTGTAACAAATGGCTAAAGTTTATTGAAAAAAACATGATATCATGATCATGCTGCAAATGGTAATGATTTTTGTTATCCTGGAAATATTATCTTGCTCAGGCAACCGACTTGGAATTTTACTATAACCTGAAATGAAGCACAGAGGTTTGGATCACATTTTGTATACAAGTCGGGAGTAATTGCCGACATTTCTTGCTGGATACACTCCTTCAGGTTCTTGATTTCCGAAAATGTAACTCTTTTTTTAAACTCTCCACGAAAAGTCTGGCTGCATAAATCGCGTGAACAAGGCGGGCACAGGACCCCATGGTATCGGTAAGTGTAACTTCAGCAAAGTATCCTTCAGATATGCTGCATACAAAAAAAGTCCTATGAAAAAAATTAACTAATTGCGAGTTCCAAAAATGCAAGGGCTAGAAACAGCTAACAAACTCAAAAACTATCACAAGAATTAACTTTTGGAGCTTATCTGCGCTATCCGATCAGCAATTGGTATTCTCCGGCCGTTGTGTCAAAAAAATGGCTGTTTCTAATATGTCTTCTTGAACCATTTTGATGATTTTGTAAATCTTTTAAATTTAAACACTATTAAGTATCAGGGTTCCAGTTATCAAATAACAACACTTATCAGTTTGCCTCATAAAAGTTTTTCAAATCGAATTTTTCAAAAGCCACCTAAAAACTAACAGTAGCGAAAACCATTGGCTTCGTGTAAAAAAAGAGCTTTTTCGTACTTGTGGGGGTTTGTTTAGCGGGGGAATTTTTTTTTGCCCTAGTATGCTTGGTGTTTTGTTCTAGAAAAAACTGGCTTTGTTCTCGTACCAGAAGTAGTGGGTGAATCCATGCTAGCTAAACAATAAACTGTTCCAATGCCCCGTTCCGTATAATATATTGATGTCATCTACGTAGAAAACCGCTTTCATAATTGTGGTAGCTTTTACTGGGCATTATTGTTTCGAGGAATGAATTCGATGGCAAAAAACTACCTTTAAACGTACGAAAATTATTCTGAGTGCTGAAATTGCAAGCGCCAATACTGTAGGCTTGTAATTTGATGTAATTAGAATTGATCTTGAGACATAAGAAAACTCTGTTTCTGAGTCATTGTTGTCAATAAGGGCAAATCTAATGAAGCGTTACAAGGCGTGCATTGATCCCAATGCCAACTGATTAGGTTTGTTCTGCGGTTCACATGTGCTACGCTTCGCAAATCCATAGTAGCCATTCGGAACACAACCATTTACAGTGACCATGCCGGCGAAAGGGGGTGCCTGGGGTCCGATATAGGCCATACTGTAACAAGCCCCCCTCCTTTGAAAGTCAGGGGCTTGTTCGTGCACGTCGCTACTAACAGTTGCTGGTTACTCCATTAAAACTGCCCATTGCGACGGTCCATTTCAGAGCGTCGTCTGAAATAAAGGCATGAACGTTTATCCCGACAAATTAACGGAACTACGCGCTAGCGAAATAGCGAACGAATTATATAAATGTAGAACTTCGATACGGGCTCATTCGCAACTGGACCATGATTGCTCTTCAGCCATACTCTAGAAACGAGATTCTCCCATCCGTCGTGATAGGTTTGTGACTCTGTTTAAGGTTGAAGCTTTCGTCTACTATGAAGAGCTAGATTCCGTCCCAAATAATCCTGAACACCGTGTATATATGTGTCTAATATGGGATATAGCGTTACTCGCAGCGAGAAACCAAAAAAAATATCAAGACATGTAAACATCATTGAAAAACCCTTTTTACTGTGGTGACGATAAGCATTTTCAGAGAATAACGTGTTAACGTGACCGTTTATAGTATAGATAGGACTCCGCAGAGGGAAAGGCAACCCGCTCCTACAACGTGAAAGTTTAATGGATAGTTTATGTAAATTTCAGTCCCTATACATAACATTTCACTATTGCCCTTATCTATCGAAGGGAGAAGGGAAAAAGCATCGAAGCATACCTTAATAGTTTGTGTCTCTAAAAAAGGTATTGTGTGCTTAGCAGCAATGCCTAGACAGGTGGGCATGCTTACATGGTGCCATGCTGTCCCCTTTACGTTCTCCTTTCTCTAGTAATTATGCACACTAGACGCCTCATTTGCACTCACCTAATCCCCGAGGCGTAACATGATTTCCATTTTAATTAAATGATTAACGCGCTCGTAAATTTTATCACATCCCTTCCGGCTACCCGCAACAGTTGCTTAGTAGCGACTAAATATAGACACAGTCCATCTGGACCTGGGTCCTTTTTTCATTTGACGAAGTACCCTCGTTGAGCGGTCGGGAATTCCTGTGGCCTTATTCGAGTGGTTGTGAGGTACATTTTCGTTTGTGATCGCGAATATTAATGGATAAATAGAGGCCCCTAACGTGTGATCTGCAAGTTGAACGAAGTGTAAATTAGATCGAATTTTGAGTGTTTGGCCAACAACACCATCGTTCTCTGAAAGTGCTATTAGCTTATATAGTAATTATCTAAAAATAAATACTAACTGATAAGACAACAAAAAGCGAAGGCGTGATGAACTATCGGCTATTACATTCAAGTGTCACTTACGTTTACGGCGACAAATATTCAATAGATATATTCAGGATAAACTACGTTGAAATACATTTGCTTACCGTCTCAGTGTACGCACAAAGGGTGCTAGCTCTCTAATGCCTCTCTGTTGGCTAGTCTGAGCTAGTTCGGTCTGATTTATCCAACGAGTCTATGATTTTAACGCTGAATTGGCGATTGTTATGCCATCAGAATTGGCCCAGTGATCATACATGGCTGCGTAACGAGGCAGGTGTTTGACTGTTAGTTTCTCGAAAGAACCGCATTTACAAGCTGACTACGAACCAACTAAAATCATCTATTCTATTCATCTTCTTTCCCAACTGACTTCACCGGATGATGCTACGTGTTTTTGTGGCAGACCGCTAACAGCACCCCATCGACCAGATAAAGCATCGCAAGTGCACCTAACACCTCTTCATAACCCCCAGTTCCATTCCACAATCGTAATAATAATAATATAATATCAGCGTTACACGGGTCCTGTAGGCGCAGGCCAAGCAAACTTCATTTTCAGCAGTAGCGTCAACCGCCTACCTAACGCCTCGAATGACTAGAGCCACTAGCACGATTGCTAGGAATACAGAAGATTGAAGCGGCGAGCAACGAAAAGAACGAAAGAGAAGCTGGAGCAATCAGACTTTTCATTTCACTTCATCTTCAGACAACACCTAGCGGCAGAGCCAGCAACATTAACTTCAGCATTATAAGCAACAATATCAGTAAGTAAGGAGATCAGCAGTTGTTGCTTGGTGTTTGTTGTTGTCGTCGCTCATCAAGACCTCTTCTGCCTGTCGCTAGTTCTTCCTCATCATCTCCTGTGTCCGAGCGGCAGTACTCGGCGCTTGATTCCCGCCGACTCGCGAGAACGAGATGCTGATGATGCTACGGCTGCCGCTGACGCTGCTGCCATTACATGCTGCATTTGTTGCTATTGAGACCACGATACCCGTCATCACACGCGGCATGAGCCACTGCTGCGGTTAACGTGCTATGTTTTTGCCGACAACGACGCACGTACGGGACCGAATCGCAGCGCTGGCCTCCCTTCTCGAGCGAGAAACAGCAAAGTAAGGGAGCTAGCTCTTACTCCGCGCATCATCGAGTGGCTGGTAGCCAGCCAACACAGCTAGCTAGCTAGCTAGCTAGCTAGGCAAGCCAGGACCGTAACAGCGACTTCGACTTCCCGTTTCGAGCCTCGAAACCACAAAGGACACCAAGACTGGCATCACTATCAGCGCCACAAAATATTGCGAACGAACCGAAATTAACGAACAAACCGAATGACGACGACGACGACGATGACGATGGTGATGATGATGATGATGATGAGAGAAATATAAAGACGACGATACTGAAGAATAAAAAGCGATAAAAGAGTGCGAAAAATGTAGGGAAGAAGACCGAACCGAAATAGACAGACAAAGGTGATACGGCAAGCACCGCACCCGGCGGCGGCAGCAGCAGCATTCAACAGTAATGCGTATGTGTTTCTTCATAGTGAAAATGAAATTGTGGGAAAACCAGGAACATATCAGAGGAATAGAATCCCTAACAGGGTAGAACATTGGCCTTTCGTTTAATTTCTCTTTTGGTCGTAACAAGAAAACTGCTGATGTGGCCGCCACCGGTTGCGTCATGCCTTCATTTGTCCAATCAACAGCGCACCAAAACAGCCTCGGTACCCGCGCCTGGCAAAAGAGCCATAGAAGGTCGTCGTCGCCGCTCGTGGTCACCTTGGTAACCGCAAGAAGAAACAACAATCTAGATCCGAGTTTATTTTTTAGCTGTGACTATTAGCTCCAGCGCGAAGAGCACCGAACACGTCTACAGATACGCTATCGCCACGAAGTCAACACCGCAGAATGTCATTTCGCTACCGGCTGACATAAGCACTCCATGAGTAATCATTGTCTCAACAACCACTTCTAAATAGGTTAAGTAAAAATTCGTTGCATCAAGCTCTAATTGTGACCATAGTAACTCTACGGCTATAAAAGCAACACCGTATCTTTAGATGAATGCGTACCTTTCATTTTTTCTACTTTACGCTAAGCTTCGAAGAAGAACTTAGAATGTCTGGCCGAACCTAATGCTGCCTAATACAGTAACGTTTCTTCCAGGTATTAGACTTAACTTCAATAGCAACTTGGGCAGAAATTCGCTTTTTTCCTCATATTTTACGTGGCATAGGGGTCGTTTGGCATGCATTAAGATGCCACTATGTTACTACGAATATGTCATAAAGTCTAGTAAAGAGCACTTTATCGCTGGCTCAGATCCTCTTAAGTTAAATCTTTCCAAAGGTGTGAGCCATTGCGAACGAGCGGACCATTACGGCGGAATAAATAAAAAAATTACGAGGCACCCCTTATATTGAGTAAAAGCTTTCTTTCGATCACGGTGTTTTGGCCCGGTCTACTTTTCGTCGTCCGTTCAACTTAACTTGGATCTAAGGTCCACGTAAACACACTCCATTCGAGGCTATTACTCATCTCAATTAGCTTTCTTTATAAACTACTACGTTCAACAGAAATTAATGCACGAGAGTGGAAGGACACGACGTGCTTCTGTACAAAAAAAAGAACAAGATATTTATCCGCGCGCTGCTTTTCGTCCATTTCTACCAAATAACCTAGACAAATTATACCAAAAGCCATATTTTTTTCTTTATTGTTAATGAAATTATCAATTCTTGTCCCGTTTACGGTGGGGTATCGTTAGTGACAGCACACGTATATAAATATTGTTGCATATTTAAAGGTAAAGGCTGTTTGTTGCGTACGTGCCTGCAACGGGCGCGGAACTGGGTGATGTTTCAAATCACTCCAAAAATGCAGAAAGCATATGGAGAAAACGGAAAACTCTGTAGTCAGCAGCCATGATAACGTTTGTGTTCCAAAATCGGCTGATTTATGATCTGTCAACATTTTAGCAATGGCTATTGTACCGCCATCATTTATGTTTTTGTGTTCGTAAGGGGCTGCACGTTATATGTATCTTACACATTACACAAGACAGTCGCATCTATAAACGAAAAAACATAATACAACACTTCGGTGGTATGCCAGACTATCCTGCCGTTTATTCTAAATTCGTTATTTTTGGCTTTAATTGCTAGACCTCAAGAAATATATGTATGTATATGTGGTACGCACTCGTCGAAGTAAGGGGCGTGTGTTTTAACAATGAATGAGAAAAGGTCGTCTCATTGCTGCTACTGATCTTCGAAGTACTTCCTCGCAATATTGTGACACGACTACTAATAGGGCCTGACAGGCTTAGAAAAGCGTAAAGCAAAAACACGACTCCAAAGGTACTCCACGTGTATCGTGTTTACTTGTTGCATCGTAGCAGAAACAAAGATATGCTGTGTTATGATATGAAGAAGCTATTCCGCTGGCTGGAAAAATAATTAGATATAATAGCAAGCTAAATTGAACACTATTCCCTATTCCACTTCAAAATGCAACATTTTTCGCCCGCCATCTTCGCTGTACTGGTTTTCGAAATAATCATCCGAGCAAAGGTTTATCGATAGATAACCAACAAGTATAACAGTACGTGGACAAATCAAATGCGCTTCCGATCCATATATGCTATTCTATAAAATAATTATGCAGGTTCTTAGCGTTGCTGCAACTGGGGCTCTTCGGGCTACCTATTCCCGCGTCTGCTTAATTTGAAACAAACAAAAATCGCTCTTTCCACCAGATTCCTTTTCTGCCTTCTGTTTTGCTAATCGTCTCAAACCAAAGCTTCTTCGAAGTGGTCAATGGTTACATTAGTCGTTGCCGAGAGGGAAGTTATCGGAAGGCAGTCTGGCAAATGGGAACACATTCCTCTAAGCGGGATTTACCAGAAACCGGTGGACGAGTTGGCCCAACAGCTTTCAATAGGAGCGCCATAAGACACCGCTCCCATGACAGAGAATCTGTTTAGGCTACGTCGACGCAGACCTATTACTTAGTCGATGGCAAAGGAACTTTCGCGAACCATTTACTCCGAAGCAATGAATATCAACAGGGCGTATATATTTCTCTCTACGGCACATCCGTGCAGCGTCGACAAAACACGTTGAGTGGAGAATAGAGCACTTCACGAGTCTTGCCCCTGTCGCCAAACGATAGCAACAACAATATCCAACTGTGTGGCCTGTGTTCATCTAAATTAATATGCTCTTTAATGACATTATAAAATTTGCTTTGATGACACTTTAACCGCGGGGGTTTCGTTTTTTGTACGAACGACGGACGATTTTATGTTATTCTTTCCGACCATTCCTCGTCCATCAATTGGCTTGTTTTTTTCATGATCTGCTCACTAGCCGGAGACACGCTTGTACGCTGTGTCGTCGCTCCGCTATCTTTCGGCTAATATCGAGCCAGCTTTTGTTCGCTATTGCAATCGTTCGGTTGAACGAGATTGAAAATAAGATTACTGCGACCCATAATCATGCTGTTAGTTACTCAATTGGCGTTCAGTCAGTCTGATCGAATCGGATTGAAGGCTGCAGGGAAAAAGCAACGTACCACTATTAGGCCAGCCAGGCCAAGTCAACCAACGACGTTTGCCACTTCTGGCGTCGCGTCTGAGGTTAGCGCAGCGTTATCCTGAAGATGGTATTCACTAGAAGATGGGGCAGGCAAAACTTAACGTGTGATCCGATGACTTTATTGGTTCGATCCTAGCGAAAATGTCAAAAGGAACAAGATCCGATCGCTGAGTGTAAGTACAAATGGTGATTAGCCCACTGCATATCTTCCTTCCCTGTTTTATGTCTATTTACATGCTATCGAAGATAATTTTATGGCTTCGTATACAGGTTATATTGATAAGTTTAGCACTCGCATCAAGGCTATCCATCTTACAGAACATATACTGCAACCGTAATGCATGCACATGGTACACATTTTTACATTGAAGATAATACATGAAATGATCGTAATTGCTATTGTACCTAGCATGTATTTGTAAGATTTAAGTGTTCGATTGGCGCTGCACACTGGAAGCGACTAAATAAAAAAAAAGAGACGCAAAATTCGAGTTACACAGTAACTCATCATCACACAACATCACACAGTGATGTTTTCTTTAGAAATAATATCGGCTCTAAATAACAACGGCATATATCAAATGATTTTCAAGGGGGGTGTGACCTGAAGACCTTCCAAACTGTAGAAGACTTTCGTGATGGATTCCATAGATCATACACCGCGTGCAGGCCAACTCGATTTGATGCGAAACTCGCGCGAAAATATGAAGTACGCGTTTCCTGCAATTAGGACTTATTAGATAGAACGAATTCTGTTGCGGTTTCTGGCAAATGGTTCTCTTCCAAGATCCCCCTATGGTTTTTTTTGACAAACATGGACATAAGCAGGCCAAATTTACAAGATACCCTAAGTGGCTTTTCTAAAATGCTAATTTTTTTTACGTAAATTGTAAAATGTTATTTTTGCGATATTCTGTTCGCACCGCTTTGAAGTTACAGATCGAGACAATTTTCCCGTTACTAGCAGTTTAAATATTCACACTTTGACGTTTGCAGTATATGGTCAACATTTAGTATTACGTTGTTGAACGTCGACGAGCGATAGAACTCAGACAATTGAAATACAGGACAGCTATAACTGCTTTTCAGGGTGGGTGTCAAAGTGGGCTAACAGCAACGAACGGCCTGCACAGGTAGCCTCATTTGTTGTTCGACTGAATGGTCCTTTCGAGACGATGGTCGCTGACGATCACCGCTTGTAGACTCACTTAGCGGTTAATGACGATAACGATACTAATCGAGTGATATTTATCTGTGTGTGATAACATGACACAAACCTTGTGATGCTGATAAGGACAAAATTGATATTTATTACCTCTTGTAAGAGATTAAGGCGCACCAAAGTGACAGGAAGAAGGCTGTCTTTCTACTCGTGTTGTATATTACAGGTTACCGAAGATTAGTGGCTTGATACAGAATCTGCCTAAATCTGTGGCGGCTGTACGTTTCGCATTTGGTCTATTTCATTTTCGAATTTTAGCTCTTGAGTTAGCAATTTTCCCTAGGTACAAATGTAAGCTTATTCAAAATAAATTTTATTGTGAAGCAAAACAATTACTAAGCTGGAAGTCTAAGCTTCATAAAGTCAAAAAGCTTTAAACATTATTCTAGTATAAGAAGTACTCAGCCCAAAAAGAACGGACGCACGATAACCATTTTAATTTTCCCCCTGTAAAATTGAATCGTACTATCTACGCAGAAAGTTACGTTGACTCTGTGCCAACCTCTGCTTATTGTTGTTTCTTCTAGCATCTTGTACAACAAAGCAAAATCTGAGTTAGCATATCTAACTAAGGCGTATACTTCATTATTATCACAGTGTTAGATTTACTACAAAAGGAGGACGCATTTTAAATTAAACACTCTTGTTTCATGGGCAACTGTTAAAGGACATGGCGATGCGACTGACACACAGCAGTAAGCACTTCTGTTTGCCTAAAAAGCACCAAAAAATCAAGATGTGCCGATTTACTTTTTACCAAGGTAATCTATACTAACCGAATTGTTCAAGAAAACAGCTAGTAAGGCACCGAGTCATCTTGCACACGCGTAAGGGCCACCGAAAGATCAAAACATCTATTTAATAAACATTTTTTTAGAATTTCGATATCTTCTTTGTGTGCGCATGACCCTCAACGATGACTAAAATCCCCCATGTATGCTCTTCTTAAGGCTGTTGGAAAGCGCCCTGGCAAATATTGCCATACCAACTCGTCTTCTGTAAATCTTCTGCACATGATTGGATAACCGCACTCTTCTGGTGGCATCCGAAATATTCGAACGAGTGACAGAATTTGCTCGAGAGAAGGGATAGCGGCCCCGACATTATAGCTTCGTATGGTCTTTGGCGAAGAGTTTTTTTGAATCGGCGGACTTCTTTCACTACTGCGCTTTTGTTTATGCGTCCATTGTCACTGGCGAAAAATTGTTGATTCGATATGCCATGACCCGTCCGCCCTTTGCCAAATTCTACGTGTGTACTCAACAACGTATGTAATCGAGCCAAACCTCGTTGCTGGAGCCGCGCACGAAAAACAGACCCCGTTCATTGCCGCTGCCGCTGCTCCGTTGCAGGCCTTAGCCCGGCCATTCCTACCCGTCGCTATCAGCATATGTCGCATCGCCGCGACATACTTCGCTGCGTTCTGCTTAATCGTGCTCTGCCCCCATAAGTCAACCTTGTGGCCACGTATCGTCTGCTTGGTATCGAGTCGTCTCAATGAAGCTCCGCCAACTCAATGAGAATAGGACAACGACAAGCGCTTGACTCAGCGTAGCCTGCCATGACGGAAAACGCAAGATACCATAAGTGTCGTGACCGCGTCCACTTACTGTGGTTACAATGAAAGGAGGGGACTAACAAAAAAGACGCATGCCACAGAAGAATCGAACCCTGTGGTGCGATTCTGATACTGCGACGATGCGCGGCTGACGGTCGCGACCATGCTGTTGTCTATAGTCTATTTAGCGTGCGACAAATACATCACAAGCAGAAGCGCATTGACCGACGTCGCGCGCCACATAGGTATAACAGTGCCGAACGGGCGCAAGATCATGAACGGAGATGTAAATCACGCACAAATATTGCAGCAGTTAAACGGGTAAATATTGTGCGGCTATGAGAGGAAAGATCGAGTGATGCTGTTGTTTTGTCTGAAATGGCACTGGCCTGTTTGACCGAGAATTACGTCAACCTCTACCCTTGTAAGGGCTAGTGGTCTGAATTCCGCTCACTATGCGTTCCTACTACGAGGCAATATCCCTAATTTAGCGGGGTATATAGCATTTCAGGTACAATGTTGGTTTGTTCAATGCTCAGACAATGTCATCTCTGTGGTGCCGATTTCCTGAGCAATAAAGACGCCGTCTGCAAACTTCTGTCAACTGAGGTCTTGAGGTCGCGAAAAACGAGACGGAATATGTTCATGCGAATCTGCTTTATATAATTAGGTCCATATCGTCCGATAGTTAGTTAGTTAAAGCAATCTTCAAATCGAAGATTTCAGAGGAAATGCTTTGAGCTCATCATTGGTTAGGCCGAGAATGACGTATTGTTCTGGTGTCCCTAAACCATTCCCCGGTCATTTTTGCTAAAATGTGTATTACCAGTTAGAGTTAAGTGTGTGATCAGGGCACATTCACTCGAAGATACTTCTGGTCACTAGTAACTAGTAGAGCCTCTAATCAAATGGTCTGCGTAATTTTCTGAACGGTTACATTACTCGTGACTGAAACAGCGAAATTTTCAGCGTACCTCTATCTTATGGCAGGGCTATAATGAAAACATATTCTTCAGTGCGTATTCAATTCTAAGATATCCGAAGGTGAAAATCGTGGTGCTCGTTCTTCATTGAACAATGACTCATTGCCTTGCTGTATAGCTAGAACTTCTATCTTCATAACAGAGAAAGCGAGTAGTTATATGATTTTCAAGCCGGTCTCTGCTTTTCCTATTTACCTTTCTGTGGTCGTATTGATGTCCAAATCCGGCGTTCATTGCAAGTTGGAATAAGCACAAATTTGGGCCGACATCAAATCAATTCTCACTTTGGAAATATTTACACAGCTCTGGATGGCCTGTAACGCTGTCAATGTTCGATGCTGATCAAGGGATATGATTGCTCCCTATTTATTTGTCTCTTTAATGTATCTATCTTTTTTTAGAGAATACGGCACTGCACAGTGACTATTGACAGTTACAAGTCGTTACGTTGGTCATGCGGGGTCATTGCCATGGTAGCTGGATACCTTCAAAAACGGAGGACCAGAATGTGCCAGAACGCAACAGTCACAGCAGTCATTGATTGCCTGTGTCCGACCCACCACTGTCACTCCGCTTTGAAAGAGCTTCTTGTGTGCATAATAAGACTTGAACATCCGTCTGAACAATGTACAATACAGCCGGCTGTGAGTACAAACTTCCGGTAAGAAGCTGCATCGATGCCGTCCGGAGAGTGGATTTTCGATTCTGTAGAGCACGCAAACCCCTTCGGTTACACTATATTGTTTGTCAGTATCTGTTGTATCTCCCTCTCACGCATTATGCGTATATTCAGATACGTGACGTGACGGATTGGCGTCTGCCTAGACGTCATTGTCGAACAGGAATGAAACTATCAAGACAATTTAGGCAAACAAATATGTATTAGTACGTATAGCGAAACATTGTTCAGAAGTGACAACAAGCCAATAGAAGCAAATTTGTTGAAATGTAATGGACCGAGTTTTCGCAATGATCGCTTCGATCTTTATGACGACGACGTCGGCGTCGTCGTCGTCGTCTCTCACAAGAAATGATCTCAGTTGACGTAAATTTACCAGTGTGGCAGTAGTCGCTCGCCTCATATACCTGCCGATATGCAACCCGAATAAAGACGAAGCTTTCTATACGATTCAGGTTCACAGGGATGAAGAAGGCGGGCTGCGAGACTTATGTTTCCTTTTATGTATTTCTTGTAGAGAACAAAAAAGAATTAGCAGCACCATCGACTGAAGTGAGTACTGAGTAGTTAGGAACGTGGATCCTATGGCGTCCTTTTTCGGAAGCCAGCAATTGACTGTCGATCTGAGTTTCAAGTAATATTCATTACGTTACAACAGTGAACGCTGCGTGCACGCCACGGCTCACTCTGCCCATATCGCTTCCCATACCGTGAGCGTCAGATGAACATATAAAGTCAGGGGTAAAATTGACAGCCACGTTTTTCAATAAGGGGAAGCTCATGTACAAGCATACAAGGAGAAATGACAGCTAGCAAAAGCCCACGTTCACTTTAGGTATGCATTTTTATATGCAGAGTAAGTAGAACAGTTCGTTAATTAGTAGTTAATGTTCTTTGTGCTAGAACTTCTATTGGACCTGATATGCATTTTGAGATTGAGTTTAGCCTACGAGTCTTCTAGGTAGTTTAGGCGGTGCAAAATGCCATAGGCCCTGTCAAACAGGTAAAAGTCCCAAATTTGCTCATGCTTCCTATCTTCTTAACCTGAAATTGTCGACTACATCAAGAGGATTTAGAAATATACATATATATATACAGGGCCCCTTGCAGGCTAAGCGTCGTACATACGTGCATATACAGTTATAGCATAAAAGCATACCTAATGTCCTTTCAGTTCTGTATAAATGGCCTGTCGATGCTTGCATTCATAATATTTTAATTGGCATTGCACAATGTTTGGCTTTGTTTTCTTCATTTGTCTTACCTTTTGAAGAAAAATTTCAATGAGAATTAAGTGCACAATGTAG
Source organism: Varroa destructor (assembly GCF_002443255.2). Classification (NCBI taxonomy): domain Eukaryota; kingdom Metazoa; phylum Arthropoda; class Arachnida; order Mesostigmata; family Varroidae; genus Varroa; species Varroa destructor. Next base: position 13,880,716 of record NW_019211456.1, read on the forward strand.
GTAGTCATATACCGTACCGGCGCATATTAGTCGAACAATGTTCAGTATTGGACTCTGTAATTTTGCAACAAAGTATATGTTTTTCAATTTTATAAGAACGGTTGGCAAAATAATTTTTAGGTCTCTTGATGCTAGATGGCGAGGTTAGCATTTCATCTAGTAAGTACGTGAGCCCTCTATGACTCAACAATGACAAACGTCGCACCATAAGAAATGAGATCGCTGTAAAGAAGACGCCCTGGATTAGCTACGAAAGCACGAACGGTCGTACGAAATAAACGAATAAGTTACCACATGTAATTACTTGTTCGCTTTCGGGGTGAACTTTCCCAAGAAAGTTTGAAGGTAATTAAACTAAAAAATAGGTCGAAATCTTCCTAGCTTCCGATGGCTGCTCGTTGTCGCCGGCATTGTTAGTGCTGCCGTTAATTTTTCGAAATGTCAAAACCTCGACAACACTGGGACTCTTCTTCTGAACCAACAACCGTATTCCACCACATCCTTTAATATAAAGCTGTCTCCATCGAGATTTATTTAGTCTCTGAGTGCATGAGATGCTGCCACTCTGTGCAGCGAATTGACACCACTCCGCACTATAATGATATAGTTTTTTATCGTTTCACGAATGAGTTGAATGAAGCCCCTTGAACTTGACAAGTCGCGTGAATCGGACACGCCTGCTTACTACCATCTTTCCGTGATTTGTTTTTCCTCTGCTCTGTTCGTTCGGTCCCAACTTGAGTCACAGCAAAATTACCTTCGGAGTATTTCATGCAAACATTAGTCAACCAGCCAAAAGCTATCCGCGCAAAAAGGTTTAACTTCGCCCGACTCTTGTGAGTTACCACCCCATAGCATTCGGCTTGATCTTTGTAGGTGATTCCTTTTTGTAAACCTTACAAAATCACTGCTTTATCTTCGAGTCCTAGAAAACATTGTTCGCTGTCTATAAGGACTCGAATCTGCCTGTCTATCTGTCTGCCAGCATCTGCGCGACAACTACCACCGATTGTGCTGATCGTTGGTGTTGCTAATCTATGTGGCTCTCTCCGCGCAAGAACTATTGCCGCCGTTGTGTGAATCCAGGAGATTTTTAATAAATAACATGGACGTAACGCAAGGATAGCTTTTCGTGCCGTTGACATTAGTGCTTTTCCTGACGATCATAGCATTCCTGGTGCTGATGACGCTGGCTCGTTCTCGATGTAACGCGAGCACCGAGGACGAAAGAAAAACGGACAAAATAAGAAAGAGAGAGAAGGCTGTAAGGCCTTCTTAGTGCTCGAAGCAGGAAGTCGCCGAGCGCATAAGGATTAGCATTGTATCGTCTTGTGAGCAACTCCCATTTGTCCGTCCTGTGTGTGCGAAGATTGTGTTAAGGATGTTTTGTCGCTATACTATACGAATAGAGACCCGTCCACCACATGGCGCTGATGTCTGTGACGACCAAAGGGAATACAAGCAACCCGATTTATAGAAAGACCACGTACCGATGATACGTATTCAGTATTCGGACTCCACTCGTGTAGTTCGTCAAAATTTTGTGTTTCCAACTCTAGTGCAGCTGGACCACGGACTAGTTCGAGTGCAACCGCTATAGTACTAACAGAGTTTCCTGACATCTGTTGTGGCCTGTATAGTCTCCGGATAAGTTATTAAACTTAATAGGTGCATTATTTCTATATGTACCATATACTTATCGGCCATTTACTATTAACTAAAGAATGATTACAGTGTCTAGATTAAAGGGAAAATTGACAACAGCAGAGCTTGTTTATCGCAGGCAGCTTGTGATCGCCGCGAACAGAGAATGAGGTGAGGTCGTTACGAGAGATTACTACAATACGAGCTGAATAATAATCGGTTCAATAATCGCCCCTGGGGCGGCTGGACAGCCTGGGCGCTTTCGGAAAAACCTGACGTTTCAGTTCCACACAAATTGCCTGAGTAATTACTTCGGCTTCATTTGCCGATAGGACGGTTAGACAGAAATGCGTCCTTGCCAACATTAATTATCAGCTTGATAAATTGCTAATCTTACAACGCATGTACATTTTTTAAAAAGGTCTAGAAAAGTAGACTTTGCGTGGAGATAAAACACGTCTAAACAATACAAATGTTAGAAGCAATCACGGAACTAAAAAAAAAAAAAGCAAAAACGCGTGGACGCAATGCCCAGTCAACGTTAAATCTTCCAATTTTTAATTATGGCAAACCACGAATGCTGATACGGTCTGTATTGCGTTCGTTTGCCAGAGCGTTTTGAGTACGCGTAATCGTAATAATCATAATAGTCATTTCGCCTTTTGCTGTCACTTTTCCCTAACGTATCAAATGAGATTAGCTCTTGAGCACCCCTTGATTGTGCGCTGAATACGTCAATTTTTTGTCGTTGTCGGTAAGTCATCATCATTTAGTCTCTGAACGGACCTATACTAGGACAATTTTTTCAAACGCCAATGGCTGCAGTATCGGGATCGAAATCCGATCCTTATAACAGGCGGCACGTTCAGAAAAACTCGTCTGAGAACATAGTGTTCATCAAAACAGGTAGCAATAAAAAGGGTCACCACTGTTGTCATTCATACAATCATATGAGCCTAAGCCAGTGAAATATGGTGCAAAGAAATCGTTGTTTTCGAAACAGGATCGTTCGAAGGAACTTCGATTGCGGCTGTTCGATATCAGCTTGTAATAAACCGCTATCCTACCTATGTCGATACGCATCTCTAAAAATGGTTGAAAATCGCTGTAGCTAGGAAGATGTACCCTGGCGATTATCGTAGTTATATTTGTTTGGCCGTAGCACTAAGCCGGCAGCTTCATCTCGCGGCAGCTACACTTCGGCCAGACCTTTCCCAGCAGGTGTACAAGAAGTGTATACCCACCGTATTTTTTTTTATTAGCAACAGAAGGTTTCTTCTTGATTTTGAAATGAACTTAATAGGCTTATTGAGTTTCAGCCAATAAGAGCAATGGGTTGGCGAGAAAAAAACCCAGCAATTTTCGACTGATATCGGACGCTAAGTTGGTTTGTTACTATAAATTGATCACACATTACAATTTTGCAAAACGTGCCCCTTTGAAAGTCAAAAATCGGTACTCTCTGGGTTCTGTATATAGTCAGATCCGGTTGTCTTAGTGTATTTGGCAGATAGGGTAATGTGAAGTAATGTAAAATGAAATTGGCTAGTATTATAGCTAGAGCAACTGGAATTTTTGCTGAAACACCAAGCAATCGAATGGGTCGTTACTATTTTTCCAGCATGAGACCAGTGAACCTTTTGCATTATAACATAGGCGGCTGTGTCCAATCATTGATTAGCAAATAGCAGCGCGGGTAGGGAGACACAATAGAAATTACGTGTTACCGTGTCCTCGCGTCACCTAACGGTATTATGTCGTATGTTGATTCTATTATCTTCCCTACTGCCTCTGCTGCTAACAAATGATATTGGCCAAAAATCTCTTATGACCATGAAACACTCACATATAGGCCATCGAGCAACCATTGCCAGTAACTTACTGTTCGGCGGTCGTCGATAGGAACGAATGCAGCGAATTCCCAGCTCTCAGTTTAACGCTAAGCGACGCCGTTCGTTCTTTTGTCTTCTGTATTTATTACAATCATTACTGCCGCTGCACGTTATTAGCGTTAAGAGCTCAAAAGTCGTTCGCCGCCTTTGTCCAACCTCATAGAACACCACCGTTACAGACTACGCCCTCCCTCCTGATTGGCGTAGTTAAAGGTGCGTCATTCTTATCTCAATCTCGTCTTTGTTTTTGTTACTGAGCTTGCTTCTCGTCGTCCCGTCCTCTGGGTCGGGCAAGGCTTGACAACAACGTTCCTCCTGGAACCTGCTGTACTCCTTCTCATTGACTTAGGTAGCCGTCGTCGTCGTCGTCGTCATTGTCTGATTTTTCACTCTAATTCTTCGCGACTGAAGAATCTGCACACATATACACAAAGACCTCTCCCTCCCTCTTGGAGAAGTCTATATATATATACATACATAGACTTCTCCAAGCTTCAGCCAACGAGGTGGAATGAAGGACTTATTGTAGCTGGCCAGTGTTCATCATTGAAGTTCCATTGTTATGGGATGATCGTGGCGGTAATTAATTGCACAATAACTAATCGTTATTAATTGTTGGCGCTTAGATGGAAGACGGTACGTATTTAGGCCACAAATGAGCGTATTTAATTAACGAACGCGATAACCTGACTTTAGTGGGCTTGGTGTAAAAGGAACAGAAAAACATGGTGGGGGAGTCCAAGATTTCAAGTGTAGTTGTATACGTATCCTATTTGCTTTGACGTCGGCGGGGGCTGCGATTAATCGTGATGGACAGATACTTCACTGGATTTATCCGAACCGTCGCCAAATGCAATCCTATCTGCGTTTAGAATTGTAGCGTATTTGCAAAATTGCGGTAATGTATATCGAAAGTTTTTATTCGGTTGAATGGGCCATATAGCACGAAAGTAACTTGAAATCAAGCTTAGGCCGACCCTGTGAAAAACGTCCTCGTTTTCATATACCGATGACGCTATGTTAGTACAGGCCAAACGCATCCCTGCAAGTAGCGAAAAGTTAGTCACTTACTGAACAAACGGTCGCCACTTAGAGCAATTTATTAGTTTACTGAATAGGGATATAGAAAAACAGTTGGTGTCAGTCAATGGGGTCACGAAGTGATCGTGATGAGATAATTCTTGCATCTAAACAAATGTATATCTCGATGATCGGTCTGATTATAGGAACCGTATGTCCGAATACGCGAACGATACGATTAGCAGAAATAGGCTACCGGAAATATAATAGTATTTCGGGTACATTTACCCTCTATTGGTTTCATGATCTACAACGTCGTCGCACGCATTTCCAAACGCCATATAGCAACAAGCAGCAGGAACAACGCCAAGAAGCGTTAATTTCTCTTACTTCATATAGACAAATATAGAGAGACAGTAAACGCTTAGCCATCAAAGATTTTCTACAGATAAAATTAACACAAATCGAGCACCACAACGAGACCATGTTGTTAACTGCTGTCGGCACGAGGGCACAAAGCAGACGTACTTCGATGATAATCTTTGTTTCTTTTTTGTATTCTTCCTTGTCGCTTTGATCATATCGGGCGCGTAACCAGACAGTCTTCTACAACACGATTCTCTCTTCTCTATTTTCTCTAGAAGTCGGAACGATTCAGCTGATTTTCATCTGTCATCTTCACGATCATTGGTGCCTCTATTTTTTTCTTACTCCTGATCCGAAAGACGCATTCACTGACGTTGTTTATATCAAGTCATTGACGAAAGGTCTGCCACTGTTGCGAGCAGCATCAGCAGCAGCAATGCGGCCTTCTTGTTCCTTCTATTTAATTTTATGTACTCATACTATCACGCGGTATTGTTTGTGTGTAATCTTTGCTTCAGCGAGCCATTGATGCAACGACAGGCTAAGACGCTCGGCGCGGCGTCCTTCTTCGCCATCATCGCCTCCAGTAGTAGGTAACGTTCGGGCGGTACTAGGACCTCCGGCCACAATATTATTCCCAATCACTCGTCTTTCTTCTGTGTTCCTCCTTCCTACACCATTTTTACCCCCCTAAGTGCTTCCAAAGAGCTGCCTCAGTCGCCACACCGACGCAACTTCTTGGGCGGTTCCTTTCCCTTCGCGCATCTTCATCTCTTGTGGGGCGACCCACAAACTTTTCGCGCGAATCTGCACTGGGGGGACATTATAGCGAGCAAGCCAGCGAGAGAGAGAGAGAGAGAGAGAGAGAGAGAGAGAGAGAAGAAAGAAAGGAAGGCCGACTGACCAATAGATTGGAAAAACTTCGTTTCTGGTTCAGCCACTATTTATTTTAGTTCTGTGCTGTTACTAATACGCCGAGACCCCGCAGATCTACTACTGCAACCGCAGTGGTGGCTGAACCCATAGTAACTATGTATGTATGCATACTACGCAGACAAACGGTTGGAACCGCAACTGGCATCATTGCCACGATCACGTCATTGGGCTCCTAGTTCCGCTGTTACTGCAGCCAGCTTCATAGACACTTGTGCACGCATCGTTCCTCATTCGTTTGCTGATAGCAGACTGACTGATCGGAAGAGCGCTTTTTAACGAATGCGCAACCATCGAACCAAAGAGATTCCTGTGCAGAGAAGATTATGGACTGCAGCGGAAACGACGATGAGAAAATCGAACAAGGATCACCTTTATTTGCTGTGCCGGCGTATCGGTTTTAAACAGAGAGCTAAACCTACAGATACTGCCGCAATCGTGTAACGAATTTACCGCAGCCAAAGAAGCGCATATACAGAAGAAGATATAAGACAAAAATACATGTTTGATAAAAGACATACGTTTCTCAGATACCGCACAAGTCTATGTCGATTTTTTGATTTCCAATATACATTTGTCTGTAAGGAGGGCGGAGACAAGGCGCTGTCATTAGTACTATCAGAGAACAAGCAAGGTCAATATAGCTATAACTACTCTGATGCTTCGAACACGTACACTTTTCGTAAAAGGGTCGTAAAGGCCTCTTTAACAGATTCTATTTACAAACTCTCCAAGTGAGACTTAATGTCAAACAGATAGTCTAAATATGGCGATGAAGGATTTCTACGAGGGTTAAATTTATTCAGAGTCTTCACCTTGCAAAATATGCTTAATACTGGCGACACAGTTTGACACTAACTTGGAAAACGTTGCTAGCTTGTAATAAAAATCTCGAGCCCTGAACCTTTTAAAAATTTACAGCATAATTTTATGCGTGATCAGAGCGAGTGACGGTACATTCGATATAAATCAATAATTATAAGAGACAAACTTCTTCTCCGGCCTTGATTTTTCAAGCTTTCAATGTTCACCATGTTATGGCTGATGGATTAGAAAGTGACCTTCGTATAGTTCAGGTACCTTCGTAACCGCAGAGGCGTTCTCATGTAAACTAAGACATTTAGTGGCGATATTAATGAAAGAAACCTATATGTACCACAAAGCAGGGCCGTCTACTTGGTAAAATCATCTCGGAATCTAATTTACCAAATCAGCTATAGATCCCATGAAAAGTGGAAGTAATTACTATTTTCGATTGCATCGGAGCTGGCTGTGCCTTCTGAATCCACCTGATAAATCCAACCAGATATTAACCAACGAATTACGTCTTGAAAAATATTAGGTCCCTCGTTGATCTGTTAAACGGCTGGGAAATATCATTGCTCTTCGCGATCCTGCTAAGTAAACTCTGCAGTCGTTGCAGGCAGGCAGGTGAGTTCCCACCTCCGCGAACCCCGATGAGACTCGAAGGAGGATCCCCCGTGGTTAGACCCCTGCCGTCATTTCTTCCTTCAACGTGCTGTTCCCTTGTTTGATAGCATTCAATAGATGGACTTTCAATAACTAGACGTCCCAAAATGGGACATGTAAGACTGTTTGAGCAAGCAGGTTGCTGGACAATGTCCGGCATTCTGCACTTTCGGGCTAAACTAGCTAGTATCCTCCGCCGCCATCGCAGACACCGTTGGCATCACTATCACCTGATAGATTTCATTCACAATCCGTTTTCGATCCTTCTTCATTCGGTCATTCAAAGCCATTTCCTGTTTCGGTCCTTCTGGATTCTACTTAACAACACCCAGCAGGCTTAGCACAGCGGACCAGCACGGTACGGCAGCTGTAGCTACCCACAAATATCTGTCTCTCGGTCGTTTTATGGGAAGATCTGCGCTGCGGCATGTTGTGGTGTCAGTCTGAATGGAAACTTGTGGGTTTTTCGACTTGTTATGTGTTTTGTGTGAATGTTGTTCTTCTGTTAGGAGTTCACGTCAACGCAAATATGAGGTCTGTCAGATTGTCGCAATTGTTTTCAGATTAATCATACGGAAATAATGATGAGAGAAAAAGACGGCACCCGTAGCGCTTTCTTTTGCTTCGCACCTTAATAGTATCAGAGAACACCTATACAGGGCGTCAAGTGGTGGCAGGAGTTAGAACCCTGTGCAAAGCACGATTCTTGCTCACCACTGTGTACGACAATGGGAATCCGTGGACGTCGTTGATTTCTGGCCGCTAACGGCTGCCGGCAGCTGTCTGACGGCCAGTCTGCGAAAAAGAAAACATTCAAATAGTTTCATTTTTAGTCCTTGTCGATTCTTGTATCGGTACACTCCTGTTACGGACGCGGAAGGATCGCTAAGAACCAACTCTGAGAACAAGTATTACTACTGCTGAATAAACAAAATAAAAAAGAACAACAACCTTCTCAGGATACTAGTTAGAATCATTAATTATGTATATATATATAGGGAGAGAGAGAGAGAGAGAGAGAGAGAGAGAGAGAGAGAGGAGAATGCGAGCGATTAAATAAGGAGCCTACGATAAAGTTATGTTATAATTTTGCTAGATGTTGGGCTACTTTTTCTACTAATCATCTAGCTCAGTTCTTAGTGCTCAATGATATTCTCAGAGAAAACCGAGAGGAGCCCACAGCGGAAGTTGGTAGCCTGGAGAATGACCCTCTTACCGCCCTCAAGAGGGAGGACTTCCTCCGCAACCGGAAGTGTCCAGATGAATACACTTCTCTCGGTGAGACAGGCGATGGCAGCTATGTTTTGCTATTGCACCCACGAAACCCTTTTCGCAAGTGCTCCCACATCAACCCACTCAATCCTTTTACCACTATTTTGGAACAGCTGCGCTGCCCTGAGGTCTAGACTTTTTTGCGCCGTCTCGCTTTGGTGCCCAAGCATCTGCATAGATGATAAGCGATCATTAAAGTTGTTTGAGGATCGTTTGTTTTTTTTTTGCAAAGATAGAAAGTAGCAATAAGTTCCTCGATGATCGAGTTTGCTCGTTGAAAATAGAAGCATTCATGTTTCTCGTCGGTCACGTGCGACGGGAAGCCCGGCAAGATCCTAACAAGAAATTTCCTGCGAGAACAAAACGCATCGGAAATGAGCAAAAAGGAAAGCCGCTGACCATATTGGATGCAGTGAGATAGTCGGACCTCATAATCGAAAACCAATCGATGACTGGCGGAACTCTCCGACAGGTCGTTTGGACAAGTTGAGTCAAAATTGTAGACTACACTTTATTCCTTTCCTTTTACATTTGTCCTTAGTTGCAAAATTGAGTGCAAAAGTTTATCATCATAAATCAATGCACTGACAACGTTTACATCATGAAGGAGGTCATGTTTTTGTTGTTTTTTACTCTTATTATATTTTGAAATTCTTTATTTATACTTTGCTTGAACATATTCTAGGCTTTTCATTCGACGGTATGCAAGTAGGTGTCTCAGGCGAACCTTCCTTAAGCTAGCAGTTATTCGGAACTACACAGCGCAATCTTTATTAAGATTTAACCTCGCCTCTTGGTTTATTTTGAAGGACACGGCTACGTGATCTTCCTGTGGCGCCTTATTTGGTTTCTGTTACCCTTTCTGTGGAAAGGCACAAATTATAATTACTCTTCGTATGCTGCACACACGTTCCCCATTTATATAAAAAGCAGTTACGAATTATGACATTTATCCATAACTGCTTTGATACCCTATGCATTTATGTACGGCGTGGCAGTCCGTCACAGATTTGGCGAGCAACACTAACAGCTGTAGGCAAACTCGACTGGCGAGTCTTAATATAAAAAGAGTCAGAGTTAAACAGAAGGATACGTACCTCTCTTTCAATTGGACGTCAAGATTTATACATTCATTTGGGCAATCATTAGTTTGCCATCCATTGAGCAGCGAGCGCGAATTGAACGGAAGATGGGAAAGGGCAAAGATGGGGCTCATGCTGATGGTAGAGGCGATAGACAGATAGGCGAGATACTGTTAGCTCTTGACAACAATATCATCAGCATCGAAGACCAACATTACGTTGTCGTTCATACGTTGCTGATGTCGTCTGCGTCGTTTTTCTGTACGTTAGTTGCTTCTGCGTTGATTTGTTTGTTTCTGCTCATATGTCTGTGTACGTTATTACACATCCGCTTGGCGTTATCATGTTGTTAATGTCGCTCGGTCGTCCGGCCAGAGAATGATGACGAATGAACGACGGTCGAGTCATGTAGCCGGTCGAGTTCTGCTGCTCAGTCCTAGCACACCGACGGCAGGGGCGGCGGTTGAATTCTGCTTACCGGTTGTCGGGCAGAAGCAGCCGTCGCCGTTGGCTGCAGCCACCTGCTCGTGACGTGATAAAGTAGCCTCGGCACGCTACCACTCGAGGCTGGATGACCTCAATGCTACCCTGTACTAGCAACGCACGGCTACTATCATCTATAGGCACCACGGCTGGCATCTCTGGGAGGCTCACTGCATCGGTCCTTTGCCAACCCTCACGTTTGGCCTCCCTCATACGGCCAGGATTCGACGTATAGCCTGCACGACTGGATGGCTGCCTGCAGCCATAACTACCAAAACGTTATGAACCAAAAAGACGTTGTCGCAAAGCTCCTCAATAAACAGCTTTACGCCAATGATAAAGTATCACGGAAGATGTATGAGTATCATGTAATCGTTATGATTGAGTGAACAAAAGATGTCGATCGAAGATGGTATGTCGAAAAAGGCGCTAAAAGACGCTCTTCGTGCAAAGTATAAGAGAGACAACTCACATCATCGCATACACATGCATAGTATGCACAAACAGTGGTGAACGTTACACTACAAAGGAAAAAAAAACTAGATTTCTTTTGCTCGAGGAGGAGATTAGCTTGCCATAGACCATTTAATATGTGTGCTCAGACGATGTTCTGAATATAATCTACGCTATAATACCGATAAAGTAACAGTTCTAACTAAAACATATCGGTCCAACTGTGCATAGTCAACTAATAGACTACTATTCCATAGATCCAGTATGGTTGTCACTGTTATTGCCGTTGCCAATATGGCATTGTAGCTTGCGTCAATGCTGCGATTGCTATCAGCATCCCTCACGACTCCTATTCCAATAATTGTGCACGAGTTGTTTTAACTACTAATTATAGTTAAAAATGCCACCGCACTCGCCGCCGTCATGGTAACGCTAAAATGAGAGTAGCCTTTAGCCTTGCTGACTTGAACTGAGCAAGCTTGCCAGTTGGCGGGACTCGCGCAGACCTGTGTCGAGCTTCGTGCTTGTTAGTGATTATTGTTTTTGTTATTATTAGTGTTACCTTATTGTGCATGTACTTGAACATTACCTATGTAGGTGTACGAAGCGGTACCCCGAACAATATTCCGCTAACATAGCTAATCAGGCGTGTCTCTCGTCAGCGTCGTCTTATTGTTATGGTCCCGCTTATTGCATTGTCACTGCGTCCTGAGGTATCTAACCAGTGGCAACGCTAGTGACCATGTTATGTTGTCGTAGCTATGAAATCCAGCTAGAATTATCCAATTAGTCGGGACTGCACGAAGTGTGCCAGATGTGTTTGTCGATGCACCGTGCCGTCTGTTTTGTTCTGTGACACTGCACAAACACTGTAACGGCGTAATATAGTGTTACTGGCACACGGCCACGATATCAGCGTTCGCTTACCCACTGGAGTGAAGCCTTCGAAAAGCGTAGCAGCAGCAGTTGCTGCAAGATGCTACTCCGGACCAGACGGGAATCGAAAATGCTCCAGTGCATTCGATCGGCACGATCACAGACGCATTGTGGACCGTGAGCATGTAGAACGGTTCGCATTGAGCGGGTCACCCGGTCCACCAGTGTACCAATGATTTCGAAGGTGGATTTCATCGCTACAACAAGATGGCCTTACCGACACATGGTGCACAATTCCACAACTATTCAGCCCGTAGAATAAAATTTCGTTCAGCGATTCTTACACCAAGCAAATTTACTACGGAAAAAGGGAAAGTGTGTCTGTTTGATGCGGAGGTTGAGATTCGTCGGCTTGAGGACGAGCCACCTACCTTGCAAATCTAGGTCATGTTCTATATATTATCTGCTATGTAACAGCCTCGATCTGTGGCCCACCTCCGTTAGTTGATAGCCGTTAGAGATCTTTGAGGGTTATTTGCTGTGTGCTCTGACCTCTTTCGATCGTGTCGAAATATGGCGGTGACGGAAATTTACCTTTATTATTTCTAAGTATATATATATATAATGCGCATCTCTATATTTCGGATGATCGGCAGGAACTTAGGTCGGAAGATAGATCAGTACACAAAACACTTCATTAAAACACTCGCTTAACCTAAGGCTCCATGACAAGGGGTGATGTGAGAGAATACGAAATATCTATTAAATACTAATCATATGGTTATGAGAGAACTATTTAATAGCTGAATAATATTAGGACTCTCATTTAATTATCGATTATAAATTAGTATGAGAACCAAGTGGCCTACGGCATTCCGCTATATAACATGCAACCTGAGTGGAGAATGAAAATTCGCAAGGAGGACATCTAATTGGCTAGCTGCCACTACACTGTATATTTCAGTGCCTTGCCGGTTATGTCTCTCTCTATGTATCTTCTCGGTATGAGTAATCCTTCAAAGATGTTTCTTTGGCATCGTCTCAAGGCTCCTTCTGGCGTCCAAAATCACTGGACTTCATTAGCTAAATTTACTGCTCATTCAATTCATTTTAATGTGAGCCGTTGGCATCATTCTGCTGCGACAAATTAGCTATTGAATTATAGGATCTTTCCAAATCTAATAATTAGAGAGATGTATATTGAAATCTTCGTTTGATCCAAGCACTGACAGTTTGGCAATCCAACAACATCGATTCGGGGTAGCATGTCCTTGTGGAGATACCATTAATTAGCCATTGACTCATAGGCGCTGTCCAATTATGGCCCATTTGCGTATGTATAAATATTGTTAGTGGTCTTGGCATTATTGTACGGCTGATATAGCTGCTAACAGATCCTGTCGTCTAGCAAACCCTGCGTTCAGCTAAGCGTCGATGGCGTTTTCGCATTCATCGAAATCAACACTCTCGGTACAAATCGTTCCTGCCGCTTGTTCGAAGGTTATCATCTCCACCCAACTAAGCACAATGAGCATGTCGCGTACATGTCTAAGCATAGGAAATCGCCACGTAGCTGCGCCGTCACAACGCCGGCCAACTATCGTCACCGTATTTAGACAAGTCACAGTTTTAGACTGGCAGAAAACAACGTTTACTGTCGAGTCATTAGAATCAACCAGGGGTCTGGGGAATAAACGTCAGAAAAAGAAAGACAGAAATATAGTATAAAAAAAAACGTAGAGAGAGATTGACTGCCTATTTTTCGTACCGCTATTCCTCTAGTAGAGGTTTTATGCAGCTGCAGAAATCCGGATGATTAAGATGCTTATGGTGACACCGATCTAGACTGATACACTAGACGGCATAACCGTCCATTGAATAATATTAAGTCAGAGAGCCTCTGTTGTCAAGGGCGTAATGACAATAGATCGAAGCACTTCCCTGGATTTCGTAATTGCGCGCGCGTCGGTGGCAGCGGCTATCGTTGACGTCGTAGAAAATGGTTACATGAAACTCAATAAACAGATAAGCCCGTTTAAGTGTGCGCGTCAATCAGGCCGTCTAGTCGTTTAGAGTCGAATATATGAACATAAATGGGTGGTCAACAAAAGCGTGGATCGCAATTAGACCGCAGCTACGACGCGAAGACAACACAGATGGCACAGATACACACGACTTTAAGCGAAAGTAAGACTAACTCGCTCTTCATTCGGTCCGTTCCTCATAGATTGTCATATTGACTGGCTGCTCGTGATCACGGACTAACGGAAAGACTCGGTATCTATGTAACTCTATTTATTCTATGTTCTAAAAAATATTTATTATAGAAGTATTTTTTATATGGACCCTTGATTTGTTCGTTAAGAGAATATACCATAACGGTCTTTGTGAGGCTCTGTTTCATCATCGGAAATAACTAACCATAGAAACGCTTTGATGAAAATGTGAAAACTAGTTCTTATCTAAAATAATTATAGTTATTTAAATTATTTAAATATTAAAATAGATAAAATTGCAATCTATTCGCGTTGTCGGATGGTAGAAAAATAAGACACCTTTGCTCGCTTGAGATACTTGTAGATTGACCCTGTTCGGTTACACAGTGGGCACTTGAGCCTCATAAGTCACCTGATGTAGCCCAGTTGACGGCAATGGGTTTTAGTCAGCCTTGTAGATGTAGTACAATAGATGAATCTTTTTTTCTTTACTTATGGTACTTTTGACGTTAGATTTTACTTACGTAAGACGAACATAGTGTCAACATGCCTTTGTAAGTAAGCCTTTGTTAACGTCGCAACATTGAACCAGCGATGGTCGCACGTTAACTTTTACTGTGGCAATGCATGAAGAAGACGCGCATAAATCTTGCATTAGCCACTGCTGGTTAATATTAAGTGTTTGAGTTAAATGCAGGTAAAGATTTTGCGCCATGCGCAGTTTTGCCACGCCGCTTTCTATTGAATATTTTCCGTGATAAAGAAACAGTTACATGAAATTAACGCGAGATCAAACAAATCTGCTGTAACCTCGCTACCCCTTACTTTTCCAGACATGGCGCGCACACGTAACTTCAATCGCGCAGAAACAGCCTGCCACCAGATGACGCGACTACAAGGTACATATACAATCGTCGACAATTGAGCCACCATTGAATTAAGTCTACCCGCCTTTACTTCTGTCTTTAGCTCTCTCTCTCTCTCTCTCTCTCAGTTCGTCACTCCATCATGACTCTGTTCTATGGCGATGGAACTATAAACGAAGTTGATTGGCTACACAGGTGTGCAGCTTCACCCGTCTACGCTCACTGTCCTTCTTCTTTTCGTGGCTAAGACTACTCGACTGCTCAGAACCACATCCATAATGCCTTGACCCCTCAACCCCATAGGGCAGCCATGTGTAATCACAAAATAAGTATTTAATCAAATCCCGGAGGGCGTGCTGACCTTAGAAAGCCTAATCATCGTTCCTTCTTCTACTACTGCTACTACCGGGAGACTCTAGGCGCCTTCGAATTTACTTTGACTAGTACCTCGACTGGTTATACCGCCTCGACCAACCTTAACATAAACCTAAATAGATAGTTCAGCATAACGAAGTCAGTATATGCGCAGTGTGTCCTTCAACCATCCTTCTCATTATCAGCACTGAAACCACACATCGTTCATTCACCTTCACATTAAACAGCACATTGACGCAGACATTTTATGAGGGTCTGAACGACACTTAACTACTCATTAATGTAAACCATACTATATCGCATGTTCCCGGACGAAATCTGTCAGTTCTGTGCGCCTGAACAAGCAACTGAAGATCTAAAAATTCTTCCTCGCTCCTCGTTTGCATGTCGCGAACGTCTATCGTGGGCAATCATGAATTTCTAACCTGTATAATGACTATTCTTATGAAGTCGGAGCCATGGCGTTCTGCAACAATACCTTTGCGTCACGTCTAATAGACGTGGTCACATCTGCAAAAATTAATCCAACGACTCCCTTAACTATGTACTAGTATTTACGACGTTATTCGGTGCAAATTAAAGTGGTTTTAGTAGTAAATGTGCCTTATGCAGTGGTTGAATTCAGTTGTACATGACAATTTGCCTCGTTAGAGTGCGTGAACGTATTTTGTTAAACGAATACTAACTCTCATTAATGGGTATGTGCGTGCGTGCGCGTGCGTTGGTGTTCATCCTTTCTGATTTGCGACCAAAGTCTACACCTGACCATCGCCTGAGGGCTATTTCGATCGTGTCATTCCTGAGAGCTGTTCGGCGGTTCTTAGCGCGCACCGAGGGGGGTCCACTTTTCTCGGTTCTATCTTCACGGCTTCGCGAGAATTTCGGCAGTTTGTTCTGAGGTCACTTGAAGTTCTAACTTCAAGTGCGAATATATGAAATGCATGTTCGCATGCAGCAGTTGCAGTTGAACCTTGACGACGTTGACTCCCAACCAATGACCTAAGGGTTCCCCCGAACTGTGAGGTTGTCGGGAGGTCTTCATGGAAAAGACGCAGCGTAGGCGGCCGCTGATCCATGTGACATCGTTTAGTCCCCAAGAATAGCAGTAGCTTGTTTTTGTTGATGTGCTAAATAACCTAGTTAAATTGCTATTTAATTCGTAGCGTTCGTTTAGCTGTGCACCAGAAATACTGAAGTTCTATACACGTATTCTTCTTGCCTAGTCTGCATTGGCCTTAAAGCCTATTCAATACGCGTTTAGCTTATACTGTGAAATTACGTGTGGGATACATTGAATCCAGTAATGTTGGGACGTTTACGGGCACCTTTCACTATTGTAGTATCGCTAATATATCTGAAGATAGTAAGATATATGCATTTTTCAGCTGTCGTCGACGCAACTGCACTAAAGTTTAACATTTGCAGTTGATGCCATTGTGAAATGGAAAAGCGCAAGATGACGGCCAGTGAAAAAAGTTGGAACTACAGATAGAGAAATGGATATCAGCCAGAATTCATTTTTATAAGACAGATAGGTAAGTACAGCTGAAAGGGTCAGTGATACAAATACTGATTGACAATTGCTAAACTATGCCCTGATGGTGGTTGCTGTAAAATATTTATGGGATAGTTTGATTGGGCTTAGATGAAAAAAGAAACAAAGAAAACAGAGACGTCATAGATTTTCCAACGTGAAGAATGCCTATTGCTTAGGCCACTACGATGCTACATATAAAAAAGTATATACGATTTTTTAACGCCCCGCAACAAAAACACCGCAATAGCTCACTTCATTAGTTGGTTGAGCTTTACGTATTGAATGACAGAGACATCCATTGATCGCGTGGGCTAAAACAGTTGGAAAACATTAAAACGCTTCAAATCTATTCTGACCAGCCACAATGATCGTTCGTTTGGTAAAATTGGGATTGTTCCATTATCCACCTCTTTGCTCTATATTTTCAGTCAGTTAAAATTAACACCTGTCAGGTGCTAGTCGCTGCTTGACCATATCCATCGTTGACGAAATCAAGATAGTAGGAATACGACGATCCGACGATTCCAGAAGGTACTGAGTGTCGAATTAACAGCTGTTTTGACAACTCTAAGTAGCTACATTCGCGGGTCAGAGGATTCTCGGATGACTTCAACGTAATTGCTCAATAGAGCCCAAACATATAGCAACCCGGCCTGCCTGCTACAAGTTAGTCACCACAGGACTCTCTTCAATATACCTCCAAATCGAAAAGGGTTAAAGATTTCACGCTGGTTCACACTTGTTATTGTCGCTACTGCTGCCGCTGACCTGGCAAACCTACTCAGGTAGATGCGATATGCTAGAATAGTTATGGAGTACACTTGAACAAGTTTCTAGCGAAATTAGCAGCCTACCTCAGCGATGTCTCGCGGTCAGCCAAAATCAGTGAGCCAGCAGGTTCTCGTTCAACGAAATCGAATCGTCTGACGCAAAGAACCTAGTCAGCTAGGCGCTGATAGCTAATTCACAAGGTTTTTGCTTACTGTCAGATATCTTGATGTTGATGAGATGTAGGTCTAGTGGCGTACCTAAATATTCTAGAACCGCTCATAGAGGGACTGAAGCAGGTCCGGTTAGGGAGGCGGTATCTACGGACGCATCAAGCAGATCCGCTTATGAACTATATACGTACCTATGCATTGGTAGTAGTAAAAATCATGAACAAGTTGGTGGGGGTGGATGAGCACAAGGCGTCTCGCGCTTCCTCGAATACCCGCTCACTGTCATCGCGAGCCGAGCGAAGGAACTTCGTTGCGCACATATCCCAACAAATCGAACCCCCTCAAGCCCCCACTTTTAGATCCTGCTCTCATTTGGGGCAACTGAGCTTAGAGTCAGCTCATGCTATTTTAGATATGCGCTATTAACCGGTAGTTAAGCGACGTATGCCCAGTTGCCATCGGTTGACGGGCGATCCAGCGAACGGCGTCTGTGGGAGGACTCTTCAGCGAACACATCGCAATGGTAGCGAGTCGGTAATGGCTAAACAATTTAAACACTGGGCGGGTCCGGAATGCGACCGATAGCCACGGAACGTGCCTAAAAGATGAACCAAAAGGGCATCAGTAACGGCTCAGCCAATTGGTAAGGCAATGGTGGACGGTGAGTCGTCAAATACGACGACGCATGCGTGCGCTCTTGGTGGTTTGCCATTAACTTCCATACTGTACGAACTATGCTATTCATACTAATTCTAGTATCTCCGATCGTCCTTGACAGCCGTTTTCACAGTGTTTTCAGAAACTCATCTATCTATCCGTATCTAACCGTTATCAAGTTGCTATCAAACTTAGCGCCATCTAAGCCAGCCTAAATCTACGCTCAAGTAATAAAAACATTAGCTTTTTTGAAACATCAATCATTTTAACCGGGCACGACAAGAATAGCTATACGGAGAGTATCAGCAGATTTAAGATTAAAGGGTGGCCGCTTTGCAAGGCCGGTTCTTGATATATATACATATGGGTGCTATGCTAACGCAGTTTCGAACCTGGAGCATTTATATGGATGCTGTTAGGAATATAAAAAGGAGGAGCTTATCATATTTGTATGTCATACGACATGTATAGCCGGTTTACCTCGATACATTGTATCTAACAGTAGACCAATACGTTTGGCAACACGTAAAATACATCAAGAACGCATTTTTTCATTACGTGACTGTTCTGTTTTGTACAAACTGTGTGTTTATGCTTGCGTCTAGCTCATATTGATTTACCAACTTACTATCATAGCAGGATTTCACGCATCCGGGGTCGAAACAACGGGTGGTGCTAAGGCCAGGATGGTAAACTCTTTTCGCTATCGCCATTTACTCGCTCAGCAGGGAATTCCTTCCGGTGACAGCGAACCGGCGGGCACCAAAATTTGTAGACATTCTTATTATCGTAACCATATGACTAAAGTATGATATTCCCAATGAATCTTTAGGCTGATGAAAACCCCTATATTTCTAGAGCTTTTTATAACAAAGCATATCGCCGCTTGCCATCTTTTATGTCTCAAAATGCTGTGCTTAATCTTTTTGATGATTATTTTTGCACTCTGACATCACTGTCGTATATCTAGGTGGCTTTGCATATACTTGCAGCGCACTTGCCACATGCCTGCTATGCCAACCTTTGCAGCTTATCGATGTGTGGCATATGGACCATGTGGGCTCACACTCTCAAAGATGTATATCACCACTCTCGGGAGTGCCAATTACTCGGCTATAAGTTATCATCTGTTCCCACCGCCAGTGCTGAAAATACCACTACTACATTTGTCCCTTTAGGGTCATCGTGAGCTCCGACTCGGAGGAGACTTGGGTGGCGAATGTATGGTGGCTCAGCGCTCAGCAATGGGACACAGAATGGATGTCCCATAGATGGCCGTGTCGTTGATTGGCTGTTGAGATTCAGGATCCGAAGGAAATGGGAAGTTAGATAGATAGATATCAGAAGACTTGAAGCTCGGTTTGAGGCTGCAGCAGGACCAGCAGCAGTGTGCGTGTGTTCATTTTGCCGGTGACCTGGACGGCGGTCTCGCTTCGTCGGCTATCTTCTATAGAACCCCGGACAGGGGGCGTGCCGGGGAAGTGGAAAAGCTCTTAGAGGAAGCCACCCGCGGCAGCTTGTATTCGCCAAATATGAAAGGAGGCGGATGACATTCTACTGAAAAAGTTAAAAATACAAATAAAAAAAAGAAGCAAACGCCAGTCCATGTTTGTCTAATTCCTTCTTCACAATGAGTTGATGGCAAGTGTTGTAGCAATACAAGATCTGGCAAGCAAATGTTCACCTCGTCTCTAAAATACAGACGATTAAAATAAAAACAAATACAAACTGCTCGTATCCTATTTGATTATTAATGCTATTATATTGGCATCAGATTCCCTAAGTTCAAATATTTACTAATATTTATTATATCTAGCTCTCTCTATTCCCTATATAAGTGCTCCTAACGCGTAAGTAGTCCAGTTCTTGCATTACCGCTGTGATGGCGCATCGAAAGGAGTGCAGGTTTCTGTTGCCGTGGTTACAGGCGGGCAATGAGCTTACTTTGAGCTGGGTTTACAATATCGATTGCTGTCTATCTGATGTAAGACGCTAATCGTTTATAATTTAATGTGAGCTTTAAGGCAACTTGCTATTGACGATCTACGTACTTCTATTGCATTTGAACCTCAGAAGAAACTAATCATTAAGGTCGATGTCCTACTTCAGTAACTTCTGCGTGGATCCGTTCTAGAGTACATCATGGTACAACAGCGTCAGTAGATAAACAGCAAATTTTTATCCTCTATTATATTATCTAGTCGTCACGAATTGGTGAAAGTGCATTTTCAATCTAAAAAACTCAAAAATTCCCCCTATTTAGCAGCATAAAAAAATCCGCTATCCCAAACGATACCGTCGGCAGCCTCTCTTCATGTAGTTGCGGGTAAATTACCATAATAAATGCACACCCCTTGAGACCATTTAACCCCATGTGCCCGCACCCATAGGAAGGCAGATTCTTAACAGATTCTGATGAGCGAAGATAACCCAATTTGCGCCACCGAAAGTGCCAGTGGCCCGGAATGCAAGCCCGCTTCAGAACTGTCTTCGCCAGTGAAACTCTCACCCCATTAGCCCCTCTCGAGGATAAGATCCTTGCAGCTACTTTTACTGCTGATCATGGAACTGCCACAAACGAAAGCAATGGTGGCCGAGAAGCAGTCAGCATTATTCCCAGGGCTCTCTCAATTATTTCCCTTCTTTGCGCAGACCTTTCCTCCTTGAAGGCTGCTTTCACTGATGCTCCTCTGGTTGATGGGCGATCTTATACGCCGGGCCGTTACTGCCCTTGAAAGCGGCATGTCTTTGGCAGTGTTTGCGAGCTTGGAGTGCGGCAAGTCCTGCTGTAGAGGGCGAAACCCGGTGATAAATCTTCGATGGTGCATACATGTATATATATACACATACATACGCATGTGCCGTGTATGAAGTCTGCCAGGCGAAAAGAGAGCTGAGCAGATTCGTGCGATTCCGGTCCCGATCATCTCTTATCTCCTGGCTGTCTTTACCATTGTCTGTGAGGCCACTACAGCTACCACGGTCCCATAATACTTTGGTTTGAGCTCACTCACACGAGCCAGCATTGAGAGCCGATCTGGCTTGAATTGAGGGTTGGCAGCCTCGTTTGTTATGGCGTTAGAATTGGTATAGATGGACGGTAACGCAGAGTAACACATGCGGTCGTTTTCATCATTCTACCCGTGTTGTTGTCTGAGACAGCAAAAAGGAAATGCCGGGAGCAGCCCCGGAACATAGGCGGGAGGGTGTGAATGACTCTGAATGCGGTGACAGCATCTCTCAAGCACATGGTGCAACTAGCCAAACAAAACGGAGACAGCATAGAAACAACAATAACTAGGAGAGTCAACAATAGGAACTTTATGGCTACGGGAGTACTTGTAGTGATTAGGCTAGACTAGCGGCTTTCTTGAAATATGTATGTGGATATATCGACTATCAAATATATTAAAAGGCTGCTGATTTCGCCTACGAACGGGGGTATATGCGCCAGCGTACATCTAAACGCCAACGATAGACTAATCACAGGTACAGGAGATACGCAACCAAGAAGGAACTGGTCAGACATTTGTTTTAATGTACGTTTTGTATACGGTGTCGCATGTTCGGCTACACAGCCTATAAGCACCTCTGGCATTAAATGATCTCAATTAACTGATATAGTTGTGTGCGTATGCACACCCCGCTTGCAAGGTTTTTAATTTTTTTCATAATACGATGCGTTGAATTATCACATGCCAAGTGTACAGTGATTGCAATAAAGCTACGGCGCCTATTTTGAATCTTGGCGTATTTCCTAATTCCTCAATTCCTAACGTACCTTGCAATTACGTTGTCATTTACCATTGCACCGTGCCGATTCAAAGCCGGACTGCAACTTTATTTCGCACAATTAAACTACGTTTCCATTTTAACTACGGTATAAACGAGTTTTATGATAAAGAAAAATCAAAACAGAATTAGTGATGGTGATGACCAATAATCAGATTAAATACTGACGAGTGACCACTTCGTTCAGCTTTTCGATTATGCTTTCGGCAAACATTATGAGCACACTCACAGACGTAGCCATGACGCATAGATAGTAACCCTCAATACCCTTTCAGGACTCCTTACGAACAATAGATTCTGTTACAAAATATGACCACTCGCCTCGTTTTACACAACACCAACAAACTCACACCTCAGGAGCGTCGCGAGTTCAAGCTGTTCACCTTTGTCGGTTAGAGCTCACAAGGAAAACTGCTAATAGAAGTCAGCAGTCGCAAGCCTTCATTCGAATTGTGTCGATCGCCGCACGAATACCCTACAACTTATCGAAGTCAGTTGCCTTCAATATAAACACTTCTATAGGACTGAAGAAGACGAAACTGCTCTAGATAGTACTGCGCGTCTTCTGTTTAACACATAAGGCTCGTCAGTACAGCAAGGTTTAAACCCTTGAAGTCGCGTTTGAATAGATACCGCCCATGCGATCTCGGCTGCCGGACGCTGCACTGAGTTCCTGAATCAGTCAGTTGTTGAAGTCGAACCCACATTCATTGTGATCATGCAGCGATCGTGCATTGTTGCCATTGCAATGTTGTCCGCGATGCTACGCGATCGGTCTGCTACTCTGTTCTGGCTGTATGTAGTTGAGCTTGAGTATAGTCGCATAGCCAGCACATCAGCTTCTCATTCTGTCTTCGCTTCTTCGTTGTTGTCTTCAGTTAGGAATAGCGCGCTCCTGCTGCTTAACTGGCCGGCTTTGACCGAGAGTGACAATACTTTGTTAGTAACAACACGGGAGGCTCGCCAACTTTGAAGGGCCAACAAATTGAATTGGAACTGCGGTCGCCATGAAGTTTTTGAGTTTCTTGTGAGAGTGCCTATGAGTAAGTCACTGTATGAGCGACGCTGTAAAATGGCACAAGCCATTCCGTACATACTGTGGTTTGTTCTCTGTTTATTCTACAATACTAGTGTAACTAGTACTACTCGAGGCTCTTGAACTGGTGTCAATGGCGGTGTCGATCAACGGCCGGTTCTGGCTTTCTACGCCGTAGACGCTACGGGTCCGCGCAATCTCGGACAGGCCAGACCGGGTCAGCTCGGATTGACGATTACAATGCAATGGCAGCAACCAACGAAAAGTCAGCGAAACAGACCAACGAGAATTGGACAGAGTGCCGAGGGAGGATTCGACTGACAACGAGAAAATGCAAATAGTGGAAGCAGTGATGGTGACTGGGTCGGCTATTGTCGGCTGGAAGAAAATCGAGTCGAGATCGAATGATTCGAGGGAAGACACCGCGGCGACGATGGTTATGAACAGCGCCAAAGAGGAGCACGGAGGCCGTCGCTGCCGAGGAACTCGGTTTTAAGAGAATGTGAAACAGCGAGGGGTAGTACCATTCCCTGATCTGCGACAGCAGAGCCAGCGACGACGGCAACAGCAGACACGGCTCACTAGTATACAAATACCAGTAGCTTTAAGTGTCTGCTCGTGGTCGACTGATTCTTTTCACCTGGCACACCCTGCGCATTGTATGGATAAGGTTTCAGGTTTGACGAGAGGAAAATAACCAGTCAACGCTTGTTAGCGATTTGACTATTTGCATACCAGCTCCGCTCTGGCACAGGTGACACGGTAGAAGTATTCAACTTAAGCTTATGATGGTACATTGCCGACCCTTGCACGGAGGATGGAAAAGGCTTTTTCGTGTCGAAATAGGAGGCCGATCCTTGCGAGTCTACAACAAGGTAATAACTGGGTTACTTCAGCGACTGCCGCCAAGCTGAATTTGCGACAACTTACGTCCAATCCAGGAACTACCCCACTTTGCAGTTCAGATGTGACGCCAATTTTTTCTATACCTGGAACTTCTTACAATTTCGAAAGCTTATTACGTGTGCTTTGACCGGGCCAATCAAATTCGAGGCTGCCAATCTTAAGTCTGACTCTTGACCTGTCCTCTGGCAGCAGCAGCAGCAGCGTTAGTTCTTTCACTGCCTTGATAGCGCACTATAAAGTTGTCAACAGGGACTACTTCATAGCAGGCCGAGCTTCTACTTCTGTTTTGGATCCAATGACTCCGCGCTGGCTGCCCACAGGCGTATTGCCCACTCTGGCTCTAACCAAAGAGGCTTCGGTAACAGTTTACCCGCAGCCAGTATTTAGCCATATCGTTACAGCGTTACAAAACGGAGCTGATCGCTGGCCTCGTCAAAGTCAAATTAACCAGAATCATCTCCAACTCGTATGGCCATACGATGTCATCGCGAACGGCTCGTCTGGCGCCACAGCATGTGCAATGCGGCCGCGTATGAAAGGCGCGTAGTGAGGCTAGTGCAGTAGGTAGCTAAAGTGGCTGGGTCTCCGTTTCATAAATTAACTCCGAGGCGTGAAGTGACTCTTAGCCAACTCTTGAGCTTTGTTACCCTACCGCTGGAGCGCTGACGCAGACACTCTGCGCTGCCCCCTATCCGCTTTCTCTCTCCAATATCTGTTCTGTGCCTATATTCACCCTATCGTCCCCCCTTTACTTTATGAAGTTTCGGAGTCTCTTGAGCATTCGGCCCTCTTCCAATGTCTGTCGGATCGCTAAAGTGCGAAATCACCTAAATCGGGAAGAGGCCCGCCCCGTCGCCGACACGCCTTTTGTGGAAGCCCAAAACAGAAGTGAAGAAATGCAACAATCACACACTTCTGTAACAGCAGTTCAACGAGTGAGTGCCAACCGCTAGTCGCCGTCAAGCAACTTCGTCTATCAGCACCCCAGCCCGACAGCTAACTTAGCGTTATCTATTCCTCTATGCGACACATTGTTGAAGCTCTGAGACTGTCCGAAGTCGAGTAGCGAACTATGCCTGGCCTGCTTCAACACTCGAAGAACATTTGTTGTATCGTTTACAATGACAACATAACGACCGTGAACAGAAAAGACGGACATTGTTGCGACTCTTTTCAACGACCTGGTGAAACTCCCATCATGCAACAGTACACAGAGGCTGGCTGTCACTTGACTGCTACGAATTGTTCGATTATGTTATCGACGCCGGTTATCAGTATCGATCATGTCGCCGCCGCCGCCGCCATCGTCGCAGGTCGAAAGTCAACGGGCACGTTTGCCGGCTGGAGCACAGCGCAACGCGAGACCTTCCCGCTCAACGTCCTAGAAGCATTATGAGGGTGAGAAATAAGCTGCCAATCGAAATAAAGCGAATAAACGATAGCACAAGAAATATAAATGCTGTATCTTGTCGTTATCTCGTAGAACATCTTATTAAGTGGTCAGAGTGTGTGGCCTCGTTTCCTGACTCGTTTTAGGTGGTGCTAACCTTCGGAATGGACTAACCCTTCTTAATGAAGTCATTTAGCTTGGGATCCCGTTTGGGGAACACAGAGATGCAAGGTAAAAAAGGGCACTTGCGTAAAGGCGATCTTTTTTTGAAATTTCTACCCCTTGTTTTGCGTCACTCGTCTTTAAAGCTGTGCTACACGAATCCAGACTGTTTCATTTGATAGGGCAAGATTGGGACTATGGACCGGGACTCGGAAGATGGTGTGGCTTAATAAAGTCAAACGGTGTCATACAACAAGATCACTATATGTGGTCTTCTGCTGTTCCAAAATCTCTATATTTTCAACGTTGTGACTTTGTTTAACGAGCTGAGTCAAATCGACATTCATCATTTGAAGATGCTCCTAAAGTTAGCACTTGTTAAGACTTCACCAAATTCTATAAGTTATCGTAAAGGCTCTTCCGAAACTTCGTGACTAACTTCTACACGTACAGAAACTCACTTATGGTGATCGGGCAGATTTTCGACGCAAAAGGATCAGCAGTTTATTTCATCAGAGACCTTCATCGCTAAAAGTCTCAGAAACAGCTTCTACAGATGCTGCTAGAAACTGCGTGCACTAACCCTTAACCCTTTACATAATCTTCGTTGTTGTCCAAGCTATATATATCTATGTATTTTAGCGGCCGCTGCGAAGGACAATTTGGTACGGCGGCAAAATATGAACACACGGTAGCGGAAAAGGCAAGCTAAATTTTAAAACAATAGAATGCTCACACGTCAAAGATTAAAAAATGGAAGAAATCATTTCCGTCCATTCTGGCATCGTCGTACGTTTTTATCATTCATACGTCATTGTTCATCAAAGCACTGAAAAGCAAAGGTTTGCAGAAGGACTATTTGCGCGCGGGTGGATATACTATCTTTTTGCAGAAATCGGATCCTAACGATCGATTAGTTCCAAAAGGAACTGAGTTAGGGCTAACGATGCTTTGAGGATGGAAAATGCACGGATCGCTTGTACACAGGGAAGCCAAACATTAGATAGTTTTTCTGTCTAGAAGCCGCGTTTACTATGAATGGTCGAGAAACCGCTCACAAAATATAGATAGAAGCTACCTTTTCCTTTAAAAATCTTACTGAGCTAAATAGCTGACGTCAATGTCACAAGATATCTTGCCTAAAATGATCTTATGCTATCAAACGCTTAGTTCAATTAGTTGCAAAAGGATGGGAGAATATTTTTATGGGCTTGCTTCGCCATACGAAAAGCATTAGGCCGTTTAGACTGTG
Source organism: Varroa destructor (assembly GCF_002443255.2). NCBI lineage: Eukaryota > Metazoa > Arthropoda > Arachnida > Mesostigmata > Varroidae > Varroa > Varroa destructor. Next base: position 13,907,337 of record NW_019211456.1, read on the forward strand.
TTAGCAACGTAATCGTTACGCTGTACGTATCGTCCACGCAATTTTTGGTAATATCAGTCATTTTCTTATATATTATTAGGATTATCTCGCGGTAGGACAGACGGCCTGAGTCACGATTTTGATTCCGAATTCATGTCGTGTTTACAGTTCGTGTTAGATATCAGGCTACCCATTAAACTGATCGCTAGTCTTATTTCAACTAACATTTGGGCCCCGTCAGCTCAGCTAACAAAACGTTGAATTGAGTATTCTGGCCGAGAGAGTGACTGACCTATGCTTCGAAGGCCGACGTGAAGTAAATATGCAACGTTTTTTCCACAACTATCTTTTAGCCTGGCGTCTAATCAGCTTGAGCATTTACCTGGTAGGGCACATCCGTGATGGCTCTAATCTAAACTGGCAGAATTCAAGAGTGGCAACAAGCCATAGCGAAGAAAGAATGGCTGCAGATCTCTCTTTAATAGAAAAACACTAGATATGAGTATTAAAAAACAATTATCGAGGTGTCAGGACTTCGTGTGAGTGTTCTTCATAGAAAATAGGAGCCCGTCAGAGTAGTCGCAGAAGCTCAAACAGGTAAGACTTGCGAGGAGCCTTTTTTTTAAAGATGGCAATAACACTTGCTCTAGGCATAATCATCTCTGATAGTCCCGTTTGCCTGTTTGCTTAACTGTCTTCCTCCTTCTCTCTGATGCTATCGCAGCAGCAGCGGTGGCTTCATTTCTTATCAGGTCTTTTTTCCGCTCGTCCCCGTGACCCTACAGGTTAGTAAGATTTTATGTTGTATTTCTTTTTAGCGACTGTGGTTATGACGACTCGCCATCACCCGGGTAGATTACCAATTTCTTCAATTACTCTCTAGCAGCGAGCGGTGCTGTGTCCACCATCGAATTCGGCTCGCGCATCTTAGTTTCCCTAACGGTATTCGACTTGGAAATAACGCTTTGAATTGTGCGTCGTTCACTGCTCTTAAGCACTGCTTCAGACCTGAGACCCTTCGCCTACTGCAGCGACTACCGCAAATGCCGACACGTCTTTTCTCGTGGCTGCTGTCCGATCGTTGGTTTCACTTGAGCAATGGTACGCTAGACAGGCAGGGTGTGTCTGCGGTAGACATGCGATGCTTGCCTACCCAACCATTCGTCGAAGTTAAGCAATCTATAAACTTGCCGTTGGTCTGCTTGGACTCAAATGGACAGCTAATAGTCTGAGTAAACGAATGTTAACTGCCGGGACAATCGAACGTCGAAAAGCATTGAGCTCCGCGTAGCAGGCCAGCTGGGTTCGTCTTCCCGGAAACCGGACAGCTGCACTGGCACTACAAGACGTCCCGGTCGGCCGAGTCCGTCGCAGTCCATCGGTCTGTTTAGCCGCCTCAGGGCACGAGGGCCGCGGTGGCGGACCGTTTTAGTTCCTTTCCACCTTCCCATTTGTCGCATGACCGTAGAGCGCGCACACGAACCGACGGCGGCGGCGGCGGCGGCTTTACCAGCCGTTGTCGTCTTAAGGCGACACCCTTGCAACGTTGTTCTGCCAGCGCCTTCCTGTTGAGGAGCTAGCGTCGCAACCGACCGCTATTGCCAGTCAATGAAACGACGTTGCTGTCCGCCTAAGCGCGACGGCGATTGTTGGTCTCAGCCGGCGTCACCGCGGTGTCCACTGGAGCTAACTATATGTCATAGGTCTGCCAGCGACGCAAGCGCTGCTGAACGCTTCCGCCGCCAGCCAGGACAGTGGACTTGAGTTACTGAGTTCAGTCGCACAACATAATCATACGAGACGACGACCTGCTGCCGCTGCAGCCATAGCTACTTTGGCGCTGCATCGCAGCTGGAGCGACAGCGACGCCAGAGCGACAGCAACGACGACACTGGGAGCCACATCAGCCTGGGCCACAAGCCAACACTCACCGAACCGGTACCAACCAACGGGTGGCACTGGGTCGCATCGGCTAGTGGTGGCTGTGGGAGTAGCCGCGGCGGCCGCGGCGACGCTATGCTCCTCGCGGTTGCCCGCTGCTGCCGCGAGCAGAGCGACGAAGCAGCTCGCCCAGCCCGGGACGATCGCAGCGCCGCCCGCTCCGCCTCAACGGAGGAGGCTCCGCCTGGCCAAAAGTACCGCCCAGGCCAAGTGGCGGAGTGCTTCAAGCCCAGCGAACAGTAGAAGGACAGTGCATCGTTTAGTTGTGTACAGTGGTGTTTGGTTTCACGTCGTGTTGGATTACTCCTCCGCGAAAGTTCTGCAACTGGCCTAGCTTGTCCTAGCTTGCTAAACCTGGACATCAGGGAAAGGCCGTTTTTTCGGAGACTAATTGATTCCTTATATTAACAATAAGAATCCCAAGAAATAATACCGCAACAATATCTGGTACGTACGACAGCTGCAACGACAGCTATTGATGAACAACTCAACGACCCAGCATTGTAATCTACTTGTGGCCTGTGTACTATCGGCGAGGTCACCTATCGCCGCAGTTTCAAAGCTAATCAGAGATAGAGACATACAGTGTTCTGCAGTGAAGATCTGACAGAAACAGCTTGACGTCCAAGTTATCGAATCGATTGAAGATCGACGCGAGCATTGGCTTCAGCGGGCGTAGTTCTGCTGAACCGCTGTCCAGTATTATTCAGTGCTCGCGCATCGACGATTGATGTCGACAGCTTGTTTCCAAGTGTCTCTATGAGGGTATTCAGTAGAACACAGGATGTTGCCTCCATAAATTTCGGTGCGGTCGACGGCGACGAAACCACCGTTAGCAGCTCACAATTGTCAGCGTTATCGGTCCGTTTGGATGCGCGCAGAATTCTTCTCACTGAGTCTGCTTATCTGCCACTGTATGGATCTGTATGTAAAGCCCTATTCTATGTACGTGTCCCTCGAAGCCAAAGAATCGTAACCGTTGCTCGAGTTCTACCTTAACAACAAACCAGTATAAAGGAGCAGTCGCAACAAAATCATTGATACTAACAGCGTAGACGTAGCTCGAACGGCAGCAAGTGAAGTTGTTTACTTATAACGTGGGTGTGAGCATGTGTCGTAACCTGGCAGTCGATTAATCGTCTAGCGGGGTCCAAAGCGTCTGGTGAGAATTTCATCGAGAATCCGTGTTAGCTGAAGTAGCCTTATTGTCCGTACATCGGTGATTCGCTCGTTCTGTCTGCCTATCTGTGTATACTCGTGCTAGCAGTGACCGTGTAGTGGTTGCTGTGTGTATGTATGATTGTGCTTATGGTGCGCGCGTTTCGGGGGGTACAGCAACGAGTTTGCTGGGAAGACTAGCAGCCAGCTCTAGATAGCAGATCTTGTGCTCGCTCAACATCGGCCTCGTTCTATTTCCTTGTTTTCCTCAGTGATCCTTATCGGTGCACCCAATCTCAGAACACAAGTCCTCTCTTTCGCGGGCGGTGGCTTGTTGCCTGCCTGCCTGCCTGCCGGCCGGTCGGTAGGCCGCCGATCCACGAGGATCCTGCTGCTGCCAGCAGCCCCGACTCGGTGAGGTGATTCTAAAGTAAATCTAACCTAACTTAGCCTAGCCCAGTTAAACGAACAACAACAACCCAGCAACCCTTGGCTATCGCCGGCTCAGCTGGCCACAGCATTAGGCGCTGCTAGCTTGACTGTGATCATGACCAGTACACCGCCAACGGATTTAAGCCAGTCGGCATTGACGGGAAATCTCACCCTTGCACCGGCGCCAGTCCTGCCATCGTTCGGCTTTACGCAGGAGCAAGTGGCCTGCGTCTGCGAAGTGCTACAACAGTCCGGTGACGTCGAGAGGCTCGCGCGGTTTCTCTGGTCACTACCAACATGCGAAAGCCTACAAAAGAACGAGTCGGTATTGAAGGGCAAGGCGCTCGTCGCGTTTCATCGGGGCAACTTTAAGGAGCTCTACAAAATTCTCGAATCGCATTCGTTCGCTCCAGCGGCTCATCCGAAACTTCAGGCGCTTTGGTTGAAAGCGCACTATATTGAGGCGGAACGCTTACGCGGACGGCAGCTTGGCGCCGTAGGGAGATACCGAATTCGTAGGAAGTTTCCCCTTCCTCGCACTATCTGGGACGGCGATGAGACGTCGTACTGCTTTAAGGAAAAGTCCAGAACGACGTTGCGCGAATGGTACGCGCATAATCCGTATCCATCGCCTCGCGAAAAACGTGAACTCGCCGAAGCCACCGGCTTAACGACAACGCAAGTGTCGAACTGGTTTAAGAATCGCCGCCAACGGGATCGCGCGGCAGAGAGCAAGGACGGGTACGTACAACGCCAATTGTTTGCTATAGATCAATTAATCATTTACTGTATCCATATAGTTGTATAAGCTATAGCTAGGCACAACCAACGCCCGAGAAATTCGTACTTAATGGAATATCATATCGTATTGTCTCCATTTACCGAGTACGGGAGTAAGGTAGAGATAGACAGAACTAGCGATAGCAGGATGCTATACATTATTAAACGCAGTAATATTAAATGTCGGTTTATTATTTGTCGAATATTATTCGTATGCGGCAACCTAAAGATCGGTTTTTTACGAACTTATTCAGCGACTAAAGCTTACCTATCAGTGGGCAACGTTTATGGGTCAATGAAGATTTTATGCGTACAGACACCTTTGAATCGGAAACAAACGTATTTTGTCAATCCAAAATCATTGCCTGGGGCCAAGAATCATGTTATAGTCGTGTTTCGTATGGCGTGCTTTTGCATAAAGCATCAGACAGTATCGCGAGACACATGTGAAAGACTTCTTGCCCTCCGTCATGACATGCACGTCTTATAAAAACTCCGCACAATTTCATACGAATGCCACGTAGAGGCATTTTTAAAACGCATGAATATCCAGACTCGAATCGGTCAAACAGAACTTGTTCCGTAGAGAGTAACTATGATCAAGCAGGATCACGTCGAGAGCTGGCCGAGATATGGGCGTGATACGTCTGTTTCTCTCTGTATACTACACACACTACAAAATCGAAGCACTTTCTTTTACTATTTGAAAATATTTTAAGAGAGTATTGCCGGGCATCGCTTCGAACGCCGATATTTGTTTATCTAGTCTAGTACAAAGGATAGTCTAGTTGGGATGGTCTTGAATAAATGGCTTATATCAAGTGTTCCGTCGATAGCCTCAAGTCTGTACCAATTTCGCCTGTGACTGTCCATGTGATTTTGCGAATCATAGCATCTACGTACTAGGGTCTCCTGAGCAGTAGCCACTTCATATTTACTCAAGTGTCCGAGTATCTATAAAACGCTAGACAATTTGTGTCTTGCGGACGCCTATTCTCGCCATGGAAATAACAGCCTATTCAGATATGTAGACAGATTATAGGACAAACAGAGATAGGACAAATTTATACTAGGGGAGAATATAGTCAAGCGTTAATGACTGTTGGCATCTTTCTCACAAATATCGCTATGTTTGCAACCGGAAAAAAACTAAATCGTACGCCTTTTGGTAAAGGAGCTTTCAAATTAATTTTGATCATTTTACGGTCAAGCGAAAAAACGCGCCAATGGCAATCATAGCCTTCGATAGCCGACGATACCAGGGATTCGACGGTGAGATTTTCTGGATACGAAGAATCGTGTGATTGTTTGGCACCCAAAATAGGTTATCTCTAGTAAAATAGTTTCGACCCGCAAATTATTCTTGGCCGACATGTTGCCTTTGGTATTAAAACTAGAAACAATTGCCGTTTGTTCGAGGCTTTCTGTGGATTGTATTTGACAAGTTGATCTTCTTGTTGTCTGAACTGGCAATTCAGTCTGCCGTCTTTTGAGATACGCACAAATCAAAGCTACAACAGGTCAACATGCGCCAATCCGTGTGCATCAGGCGCAAGATTAGGTACAGAATACAGAGTTAATTTCACATGTAGCCAGGTCTAGATCATAAGAGTTCAAGGGCGAAATACGTACAAAACAGCTCTTTATATTGTCAAGACTTTCGAACAATACATATACCTCCGTTTATAGTTTGCATATACCATCTCGCATTGCATAAGTCCTCGTGTACCATTAGGTCGGACCGTGTGAAAATCATGTCGTTGCCTTCAACATTTCTCTGACTCGTCTCATCCGCCTTAAATGCGGCCGTTTGTTGCTTGTTGATGATCGGACCGAACAAGGCTCGTTAATCGAGGCTCAGCCTCGGTAGGTGATCCTATTCTTGATATCGTGTGATTATATACAGCCCTGCACGCATACCGCTCAAATGCTTACACATACTCTTAGAAACATGCACACACGGAGAAATTTGTTATTATGCCACAATATCGAGTGTACGTCCGCCGGTTTACGGATGCACCTCCGAAACAACCGACAATGCGGTACCCCATCATCAACAACAACGATGACGAACGAACCCAACCCAGCCCAAATTTTTCTGTCAAGAGAACTCCTTTATTTTGCACGAACGCGAAGAGTGAGCGTACTTATCGCCTCTGCCGCTACCGTTACGGCTGACCAAGTAACGGGTGGCAGATTGTATCGCCACTATCGCTTCTGCTGCTGCTGCTGCTGCTGAAGTTGGTATGCAACAACGTCGACGATCCCCGCGATGGCGCAAGGAACGACACAGCTGTATCGTCGTTCACCTGATCACTTCGACGATGTGTTGGTTGATCGGTAGCCAGTGGCTACTGATCTCAAACAGTAGAAAAAGTAACAGCATCAGGCCATCTACCAGCGTGCGGTGGACAATCATGAAATTCCTTCAGTGATTGAGCCGGCTCTTCTCTGTGTCCGATGAAACAACTGAGCAAATGAACTATAAGGGTTATCAGCAACAGAAGTAGCAATAGCTCTTCACTGTTAGTTCAAATAGGCGAATCGAGTATTGAGGAATCACGTGTATACTCCAGTTCCTCCATAGCGCTAATGCTGCTGGCCGGTAACTGTCTATTGAGCGACGTCACTGAAAGCCGCAGTGTACCTGTTTGCGCTGTTGTGCATATATATATATACTGTAAGCACAAAAAGGGTTGATGACCTATTTGCGCCTTTTGGCCTGCTGCTTGCTTTAATTTATTGTTAATTGCGGAGTGATACCATGCGGAGTAGTGTTCGATCCGTATTTCTCAACTGTGTATTTGACTCTTTTCGGGATTAGCCTTAATTTCATGCTGACATGCTCGGTGATGTACATTTGTATCTGCTTGTATATCTAAGCTTTCGATTTACGTTCCATAGATGTGTGTCGGATGGCGTCCCTGCTGTGGATGGTTTCACTCGTTTGTGAACACCCCATAGAATATACCCTACCCCAGACTCCCCATAGAAGTAAGTAGCAGTGTTACATGTTCTGCTAGTATCCTCAAATGAGTGACTGTATTTAATGTGTGTGTATTTATGAACGTCTGCTTGGTCGTCCGTCTGCGAGTAAGCCCACCGCTAAACATATCATAGATTGATATATTGTATATGTGTATCCACGTATGGTTTCTTCTAAAAGCTGTTTTCACTCCTGCTGATGCAATTGTTTTGTCGATACCCGGCCTTCTTGTTGAACAGCTAGGGATGTCCGTATCTGTTCGTCTAACTCCCGCGGCTGCCACTTTTTATTATTGTTGTCGCTACTACGTCGACTACCAAAGCAGTCAATCCGTCAGTATTTTCTAAACACCGCACGCCAATGAGAAACGAGACAGCCACGCCGCGATGTTCATAGCCAAGCCGATCATAGTGATGACGGTGTATCTCGCTCGCTTTCTGTTAATGGCACGCAACGTTAACGCAGCTGCTTACGGCGCCGCTTGTAGTGGCTGTTACCGCACCGGTCTAAGACACCCCGCAATCCGACCGAGGAGAAGAAAAATAGAATCGATTGACAAAATAGAGCTACATACACTTGAGCATAGCTATATGCAGCACCGTCGTTATACGATGGCGAACATAGGAAGAACAGGAAAAGGGTGCCAGTACTAAAAAGGTAGAAAATACGAACGGGAGGCGCGAAAGCCAGGAACATTGAGTGAAAAGACAAATTAGAGAACAACAACAGCCAGAAGATGTAGAAGGAGTTGCGGCAGTGGCAACAGCAGCGCATTGACTCTTTATAGGGAAAAAAAAGACACTGAAGATGTAACGCCTCCGTTCAGAACCAAAAGCGCAAAGGCCATCGTACCTAACGCACTAATCTGTGTTATGCCAGCGGAAGAAGTATGTGACGATAGCATCAGGAGATAAAGGTACCTTCAGCCTTGATCCTAGGCTTTCATCAACTATATAGAGCGCGACTCTGTCGTCTGCATGATCAAGCGTGGGACGCGGAGTGTAACGTCAACCAACGAGGCAAGAGCAAAAGTAATACGGACGAATGAGATCGTAATAGATCTATGGTATAGTGTTCGTTCTTGGGGCAGTTGACCATTGGTAGTAACCACAACAGTGACTGCGACTCGTAGCCTTTGCCAACGCTTTTACACCTCACGCTGAGTAAACGATACAGCAACAACAACAAAATATACTTCTGTCCCCCACAACGAAATTGCTCTTGCGCCCCCATAATAACACAATAACCATGACGAACGGTGGGAGTAATATTTACGTTAAGAGCTCCTTAACCAGTCGAAACATTCGAATGGTAGCCAGTACGCTAACCCACCGAGCAATAGCGGTTTATTAAGTCGCTACTTTTATAGATAATATATGTTTGTAGAATTCTAGTAATAATCGCTTAAGAGCTGCCACGTCTACGGAGGATTTCTCGAACGTAGAGAACACGCGCTCGCGGAACATATGTTGCGCCTACGGTATATATAGTGTGCGTATGCTGCTGTAAGCCCATAGTCAGACACCCACTGATCACACCTTTCCTATGGAGGGAGACGACGAAAGATTCATGAACAGTCTTAGAGCAAATAAAAGGGAAGTGGTTTTCATATAGTTCAGACTCGGGGTACACCACCTCGCCGCGGAGGCCAGAGCCAGACTTGTAAGCACAAACTTTATACGACTGCTTACCAGAATCACACAGCCACAAATTGAATATATACAAATTCTTATCCCTGCTGCCACGCTATACGGTGCCAATACTGAAACAGCACAACATTCTATGGCGGAAAACTCTTATGGTGGCCATTCTTGACTTCACAGCTGAGCGGAATGAAAGCACAGCAGGTGACAACAGAAAAATTTTCTGATTTTTCTGAAATTTGTTTGCTGTTTAGTTTCGTGTTAGTGACAGACTGTTCTGTGTTCTTGATCTTCGCGCCACTCAGGCGAGGTTGATGTTTAAGTTCGTCCTCAGCAAGATGTAAATGATAATATCATAAATAGCTAAGGCTCATTGTATATACCGCTTAAATCGCGTAGAGGTATGTCGGATTCACATAACTCTTGACTTGTAGAACGAGTAGGTGTCTCTAACATAACACCAGGTTTCGAGCTTGTGTAATTTCCTCTTCCTATAAATAATGTTATTATTTGATGACGATTCTTCAATGTTTGTGTACGTTTGCGTCGTGTTATTATTTACCTCAATTGTCCCAGCGGTGGTCTGTGCTGACGAAAGCCTTAGTTAGGCTCGATAGAATGAACGTGTCTACCTGCTAACTCTTGGCCTTATACTCTTGTACAGTTTGGATCGGCTTCGTCTGAGTACGCAGGCGTGTCAGTGCACCGTGTAAATTTCCATGCTCAGGGGCTGAGACCATCTTGCATGCTATTCACTCGCTGGGCTCCAGTCATCTTGGCGTCTCTTGCGTTTACCGTAACAACAGCGGCAGAATAACGACGCTGCCGACGTCGCCGGCGACGCTCCTGCTGCCACTGCCGCCAACCTGGCAGCTCAGCCGACAGCTCTCAGTTGGCTTGACTCACTAATTCGCCTTATTTTTCTCTTTCTCCCTCCCCCCCTCTCACTCTCTCTCTATGTATATGTATATATATAGATAGAGAAAGAGAGAGATTTATATATATATATATATATATGAGATCACGTTCGAAGCACGTTCCGCCGCGCATTCCAACGGCGTGTTAGGTTTCGCTTTACCGTCGGTCGACTTCAGGTTTCACCTAACTATGACAGCCCAATACGCCTGGGAAGGCGGATAGATATATCATCGTAATAGTCGGAACGGTTGTTGGCGCTCTCGTTCCATTGTGCTTGACGCAGATGATGATAACGATTTTTTTCTTGCCGCCGTCAAAAATGGTCATGCAGGTCCATCCCACTTGGCCTCGTGTACTACGTCGGCTGTCGTATATGCTAGCCACACCGCCGACGGTAAGCTGGTACCGTCACTATTGCCCTTGCTTCCACTGGCTTCTTGTTCCTCGTCCCGCTTTCTTCCTACTTTTTTCCACAACTCCTCCACAATCCACGCTACTATCTCATATACGTACAGTCAATATATAACCCCTGCTATCCTGTCCATATATGTATATACTATATGTATAAAATATATGTAGATAGATATCTTGATTTCTGTTGGCTCACTCTGACTCACTCTCGGCACGGTGTTGGCTACTTAGCGGCCAGCCACCGACCGAAACTGGATGGCTCCTCATCTCCAGTGGTGGCGGAGGCGACGGCAGCAAGTTCGAATTCTTCGAAATGCCCTGTTTTTTTTCGCACAACTCTGAATGTGGTACCACCATATTGTGGGAGGCCACAAGTTCCGTGACCCGGCTGGCGGCGTGACCCGACCAGCTATGAACAGACGCGGTGATGTTTGTTATCACTGTTATGAGTAAAGTGTCACGAAAAATAGACGCGTCTTCCAAATTCCTATGTTACAGCACGCTGTGTTGTATGGCGTTATTTTTCGATTTCAAGAAGAACAGGGCGAACAAACGACGATTCTACGTCAAGTTGAGTGGTCAAACACGAAACATACAGGAGAACTTTTTAGCATAAAGTATTCACCAGCGATTTTGTTCATTTTCCAACACTCAACCCGCGTTTGCTCGTCTGTTTGTTTAAGGAAGAAACGTAAGATGAGATAATATTATTAGGAAATTTTATCAGGAAATATCTGGACTCTTTTGTTGGTCGAACACAGTGCACCTAGACTGGACAAAAATTGAGTATTTCCTTCAATTTTCTAGTAGTGAATGAGCGATGCAAGAACATTAGGATCACGATAAACGTTTTCTAGGGTTCTTTCTTTTAATATATTTTTCATAGATATTCTCAAGTTTTCATTTCGCCCAAGTCTCCGCGTTCAAATAGGAACCATTATGGCCTGCTCGTTTCATTTTAATAGATAATGCCAAAAATGATGGTAATAATCTCCACGCTGGTACGAATACCAGTTGTGTAGGTTTTCCCTTTTTCGGGGAGGATAACTGCTCGTATCGTACAGCGATATTACCTGGAAAATATCGCCAAACGCACGAGTTTATATTATCTTTAACAGGGCTACATCGACAGCAGGTGTTAGGTTTAGACATAAAAAGACGGGTGAATGCCTAAGGGAGATTGTTATGGCCATGCCCAGCAATGAAGGGCTGCTGTTGTATCGCAATTTCTTCAGTCGTGCAAGTGCTTGAACGTTCCATCTGGAGTTTCCCACAGACCCCAGAGCGCATTAGCAAACCGTTTATAATAAAGGAATTCGACAAACTGTTGCAGGGACTCCAGTAGCCCCAAGCTTTTACAAGCATCAAGTGTAATCATTTCCCACTTAGGAGCCTTAATGATATTGAATCCGATTCAACTATATTTGTCTTGAGCATTTTTCTTTAGATTCCTACAGGTAATCAGAATAGCGTCAATATCTGTGAACATGTCCTAGCCAGGTTGACCAAGTTACTCAGTCGCAACTTCCTTCGTGACTGCTACACACTTTGGCACAGAGAGCATGGATCATGTGATTATTAGGGAATTTGATTTTACACTATCTCGAAGTTAAGCCATAATGTCATACGAGACTATGATCAATGCCATTCTAGAGGACGGTGTACGTATATGCACATTTCTCCATCATTAATACTGCGATCTGAGTGCAAAAAGTTGGCGGAGGTGTTAGAGGCTGTGAAATCTTGCTGAAATAGCTCTTTGTCGATACGACAGGGCTAAACGAGAATGGGACTTGACTGTTTGATATATTTCTCTCGCTAGCGACCTTCTATTGTTTGTATAAGGAGGAGCGCACGTCCTAATGTAGCACGCCTACGAATGATCTTAAATTACTTGCGACAATAACAACAACAACGAGTTCAGTCTGTTAGCGCTACTGCCGCCACGGGCATCACTCGCATCAAGACGAGCTACCGACGATTCTTTCGTTCGATTACTACCTGCTATCGACCAACTAGCAGCGTTCTGTTTTCTTTCCCGGCTGCTGCCATCGGCGCCTGTCTCGAGTCCTCTCGAATAGGCTACGGCCAACTATTAGCGTCGACACTGCCACTGTTGCATTTGGCTACGCCAGCTGGTCCGCCAAGTGGTACGTAGTCCTCCGTGCCCGCTCCCCACACCCCCGTCGTCCCCTTGGCTGTTGCCTGCTTCAGACGAAATCCGATACCAGCTCCATTAAATCACCACCGCTGCTAACTTTCCGAGCTAAGCAACAAACATTTGCACGCCTAACATAGTCAGACAGCGACTGACTTCTAGCTCACCCTATCTGGCCGCGGACAACTGGACTGCAGCATGTGCGTGCGTGCGTGCGTGCGTGCGTGCGTGCGTACGCGTGTATTTTCATACTGCTACGTAGGGAGACTCGCTATTCAGACCATAACCGCATGCGGCGGGCAGCTACAATTACATTGTCGATATTGGTGACTAGATATGGCAACTGGCTGAACGACGAAGCAGGGTACTGGTTTGGTTTCAGACAGTGCGGCTGTCGATATCACACGTCCCCGCTGCCTGTCTGACTGAACTCGTTCTTTGTTTTCGCTGTTTCTCCAAGCTTTCCAAAGCGTTTAGCAGACGGTAGCAGCGGAAGTTCTGTTCGTCCCCGGTGGGACGCTCACTTCCCTGACGAGCTGCTCTTATTGCACACGCACGCCACTCACAACTGATGATCGACCGCTCTGTTGGCTGATTTCGACGAGGGTTACCTAATGCTGGATGACTTTACAATCTGACTGAAACACTAGTCGCTCAGCTGGAATGGCGCAGAGAGAGAGACTGAGATGCGATATATCTATCTATTATTATTACAATTATTGTCGTGCGCGGTGTGTTCTGCTGCTTGTTGATATTTGATAGTCAAGGACTACTATGCGGGAAAGTGCGGTAATGGCGGCATAACCGTGTCGGCCTGCATGACAAGTCGACCTTCCCAGCAGCCGGAAAACGAACAGCCATCAGCACTTTCACTGTTTCTACTATCATATATATGTATGTATGTATGTATGTATGTATGTATGTATACATTTTACAAAAGTGTTTTAGTTAACTGATCTTCCGCCGCGTTTGTGACGTAAGGAAAGGCCAACGCTTGTATCGAGAGAACTGTTAACATTTACAAGGAAAACTACGTAAGCCCACGGCAGATAATATAACAGAGGAAATTGATTTTTGCCACTTTTTCTTCCTCGTTCTCTTTTATTGTAGCGGTTGGTAAGATTTAGTTATTGATGGACATTCCTGTCATGTCATTCTGAGACCGACGAATTGTCTCGTTTAATCTGTCACACTCCTTCACGGCGCTCAATTTCAATAGATAAACAAGAAAAACCTAACCACATCAAAGGGCATCACGTGACCACTGACATATGGCCTTACAACTCGGGTTCAGGTGCAGTCTCGTTGACAAAATCCTCTACTGTTCGACTGCGCGGTATGGTAGGGATAATAAAATCGAACATCAGCCGAACGTGATGCTATACCTTTCAATTTTTTGCCTATTCACAATTTTGTATAGCACGATTTGTAATAAAATGTCGCCTTATTGCATAGTGTCTATTATAGTTTGACCGCTATGTTTATGTCCATTTGCCTGAGACAACATGAGACCGCTCTATGAACGAGTTGGCGGGTCGCGGCTTGACATATATATATACACACACATATATATATGCATATACACATATGTATATATATATGTTCATTGCTATTACTGTGCTTGTTGGCTTCTCTGAAATAAACACTCGCTTTAACCCGAGACGACTTCTCGGTCGTGCCTTGCCTGACCCTAGTTGTCCGGCTAACTATCCGTCCGGCCGGTCTTACTTGGCCGCCCGCTTACTTGGCCGCCCGCATGCGTCCTAAGGTGCGCTGTGCCTTGTTAGCAACAGACGCACTGCATTTGGTGTCACCGGGTTGCTGCATACGTCTTGTTTGCCCGTGCATGCCGTATATCGGTACATACGCGCGAACAAACGACAAGAAACAAAGCGACAGTGAGCCACCGTTACAGCAGCAGAGCGAAGAAACGATACTGGCGAAAAATGCCGCCTAGTGCACCATCCCCCATACAAGCCGGCCGGCCGCCCGTTGCCTCTTTATCCTGGACACGTACCCGGATGCGGCCTGGTTACTGTCACGGCGGTTGACAGCAATAAGTAGCCACAGGGGTCACAGAGTGAAGTTGAGAGTCGTGTTGTTGCTCTTCGTTCGTCCTTTGCGGTGGCCGATTGGACAGCTAACGTGGATTTCTCGATCGGCGGCTGGACAGACGACGGAGCTGCTCATTGAACGGCCGTGTCTGCTATTTTTTTTCGAGAATTCAACACACAACAACGATCATAAAGAAGATATCAGTCCAATCGAACCTTGTCTGCTGTTGTTGTCGTAAGAAACGCCAGCTACGTCGAATGACCGCCTAAAAACCACTTCGTGTAGATCTGTTTTATTAGAAATACAACGTATGAATGGACAGCAAATCATACGATCGTAGATGAGTATGTTTCTCTCCTCCAATTGATTTGTACCCTTACGATCGTTGGAATATTTTGATGCAAAATGATTCTGAGTCGTGGGGAATTATTTCTTAATCCTGTTTTTGCGTGAACAATTTCTGCGTCTTCGGAATAAGGAAAAATTGTTCGTGCAGGGGACGAGGTGTAGGTAACGAAAGCCAAACAGCCCAGCAATACTGAGTTGCCCACTTTCACGGCGGTGGCAATGACGGCGCGGCGATACAGCGGGAGATTGCTGCACTTGAATAGAAAGTCTACCTTTATATTGAAACCGCTTTACTCAAACGTCACAAGTAACGGGTCTGTGAGGTGTATAGTTGTTGCCAACACGTTCGTATTAAATTCTATGCAGGCCTTTAATATAAAGAATTAACATTAAGCTAACTATGGGCCAACATTAGCAAAGAAAAAAAAAATAAACATTTAAAGCTACCTTTTTTAACACAAAAATGAAAAATAGTTTCGAAGTTATCCACACACAGTGTCGCGATTTAGAAAGATGAGATCTTCGAAAAGAAAAGTCGTTCCTGGAAATTTACTGTAGTCGACCCGACTGTTCTACTCATCTAATGCAAATGTATTACACGGACAACATATAATATATATATATATAATGGCAAAGCTTGGCTATATTTTAAATGCGTGAAAATTGTCAGCATCATATCACGATTATCATTGATATACGCAGCCATTCATTGACGTACTTCTGAGATGACGTATCTGGCCATTATATTAGCTGCGGATTATTACTTGCAGTAAATGCTTATTAGTTCTAAAGACGCTAATCCGAGCGTTACCTATATTTTTAAATAACTGATTTGCGGTATATTCCAATGATAGCCGTACGTAGCTAGCAGGCTATGGTGGGACCTCTAGACCATCTAAGTGACATATGCATAAGCAGTATTTAGTATTCTTCTCCATTTTGCCTTAGTGCTTTTTTGAATCACCTTGACTTTCGAACATATTCGAAAAACTAGTCCGAATGTTCGAATCATCATAGGAAAATATCCATAAAGGACATTTGTCCATCTACACAGCCAATCTTGTTAGGTCCTTGTGTTATTGCTTATAGCTGCCGCCGCCGCCGCCGCCGCCGCTACGGCAGCGCCCCCTAATGTTTAAAATTAACTATCCCCTCACTCCCAAGTCGGAATGTACTCACCATTGAAGATTGTATGTTCAGACAAGGGTGCACACACAGACTCTAAGTACACAGGCACTCTTTAGAGGGAGATGATACCCGCTAAATCTGCGATATCTGTATGTGGTTTTATGTACGATCTGTCTGGACCCTTCTGGAGCTTTCATATACACGCCGAAGTGTATTTATGACGTGCGCAACTCCCTTTGTCTCGGTAAGTACTAGCACCTCCGTAGTGGCATAGCCATTCGCAGCTGTCGAACTAGTAATACGCTTGCACATCGAGCATACCCTTGCGCATAGCTTTAAGCACATAATCAGCGATCTGTAAGATCTTTAGGATATCTAGAACCTTCTAGAGTAACCTAGCGAGTCTTCTTTCTTTAACGTAGACTCTTGGACTATAGTTTCGATCCCCACGACCTAGAGAATCGAGACTGCTGTGCAAGGAAGTCACTGCTAATCTCTTACACAAAGTACGAAATGCACGAACGTCTTATGCGAAATCTCCGATGTTTAGTGTTTTCGCCTGGCTTCAACTCTCCACGCAGAACGACGATGAAGCACAATCAGGCGATGTTGGTTGGCAGGCTTGTTAGAAGCGAATGAACGAACTAGTCGTTTCTACATGTACTCACAAGTGCTGTTGCGTACATCCAGCGCCATGTAGAGGCCAGTGGCCCCGAGCTGTCCTCTGTCTCATCTCTGTGCGCTTACTGCTTCTGTTAGCCATATAAATAGTTTTTCTTGCTGAGGAAATCTGCACGTACGGTTGTGTTAGACCCAGCAGAGTTTTGTAGACCGACGCGCAATCCAGCCTTTTTGCGAATGGCTATCTGCAGCACTGCGGTGTGTTTGCATGTGTGTGTGCCTATATGTGCATAGGGTCTGCTCGAGCCTGATGTCAGCCTGCTGCCTATCGACTATAGGCCTGTTAGCTGGCTGCTGTTGTCCTGAAACTGGAGGGAGTGATTTCGCGAGAGCTATGCGATGCATCCTCAAAGCAGCAGCACAGCCACTTGGGCTCATCATAGTTGTTGCTCTCTTCGCCAACGACGCTGTTGCGGCCACCATCACCACTATCGTCGGTAGGCCAGACTGCACCTACAGCAAACAGGACCTTAGGACTACAGCACCGGTATTGGTAGAATAAAACCGCAACAACAACAACAACTCATCGAGCGGCTTCCTCAACTACGGCATCCTATCGTATGAATGGACGGATAGATGCTGTTGCCCGAAGAATACATTGTATGTTTAGTATTGGACTGATCCAGCGATCAGGATCGTTTGCTAGGGCCAACTGGATGGATAGTACCCTTTCCATTGAAGCTGTTGTTGATATCGCCATTCGAGATCCACCATTACAGTTGGATAAGGGGATCTGAGCGACTACAGCTGTTGCTGTTGATGATGCCGAGAGAACACGAGAACGAATTCAACTGCCTTAGCAGAAGGACGCTATCAAACATCATCGCCGGACCTGATTCCTTTCATTTATCAGAGATTCACGTTTCCGGCGTACAGGAGCGCAAACTAATCCTCCGTAGAAGCTCAGTGTTTACCAGGATAACAGTATATATTGGCAACTGCAATAGAATGGTCAAAATTACTTGTGTATGGCTAGACTAGCGTGTTACGGGACCAGGAACAGTGAACAACGAGTACGACTGTTGTGATCGCTCGAAGTTAAGGCGGCACCGGAAGCCCTTTGATTACACGCTTCGACCTAGGTCCAGTAGGCCTACGTCAATGGGAGGGGGGGTGTTGCCGTCATTTCTTCGCGGTAAACTCGCTTAACCGTTAAATAAGTCAAACAGCCGTTGTAGCTGCCGCCGCTACTGTCCACAAGCAAAGGGGCGAGCTTTCTGATTCCGACACTTGGAGGATATAGACAAGCAGCCAGGGAGCAAAATGACCTTAAGCATGCTAACATTCACCGAGATTCAAATAAAGAAAGCAAAAAAACGAGCGTAGCTGTTATATCGGCTTGTTGATACTGAACAGCTAAGTAATAACTAGTAATCATATTCCGTAGTAAACAGAGATTCGAATAAATACGACATTTGTTCCGTGCAAACAGAAAGCCGCCATTGTATCGAACGTCGAAAAGCATCACCAAGCAAAATGATCTGAAGCGAAGTACCGCGACGCCCGCATGTATGGGCAAAGAATAACACAAACATACAGCTGTACGGGCGCAAAATGAACCAAATACCGATTTCTTTAACTTAGCATTTATAGGTAGCCAGAAACAAAAACATCTACTGTGAACTTCAATCCCCCTTTTTATTACACTCGAGGTTAACTTGAGCTAGTCGTACCTATTGGCCTTTTCTCTCATGGCCCTCACTTGCCACACTTCATCCTTCTATCTTCTTTTTTCTAAAGCATTGCATTCAAGCTGTTTTGGTCCTTCGTGCCGGACTTAAAAATTAGCTTCGACTTGGAAGTGAAATCGTTTCTGGCCTTCTCGTGGGGGCCTGGTGCGCTCAACCATTGTGTGTCCTGCAATATCAGCTAGCCTAACGTAACAGCTTTCGAATGTGAATGCTGCGTTCTCTAGCATTTTCACTTTTAACCTTACAAATTTTGGTTAGATATCCGAGTGAGTATAACCCGATCGTCAAGCTAATGCAATTAAATTTAATATCAGGTCGTCTTGTCGCCCGTGAAGATGCTTTCGGTACCGCTTAGCCCTTTTCTTTTTGCCTCCTTGTCTGCTGCTACAGCGCTTGTTGTTAACCGATGGATGCGTACTCAACTCCCCCCCCCTGAGTTGTACTAATGTTGTTGTTCGATCATTGTATGTTTTGTCGAGTGGCTTAGGTTCGAGTGGTCTCTTTCACTCCGCTGGTCCCTTTGTCGAACATCTCACATTTGCTCACTCTCCCTCGCCAGTTTGTCTATCTGTCTCTCTGTCTGTCGCATTAATGCGAGAATCACGGCCTGTGATATATCCGACCTGGGCTGAAGAGAACTGACGACCCACACTGCCGAGTCGCACACAGCGCCACACGGTGCTATTTCGTCCTCGAGATCCGTGTTCCAATTCGATAGCTAACAGAACCGCGGCGTATTCTCTTCCATTGTATTAGATCAGCTGCTGCATCGACAACAGGCGGTAACTGCTCCTTTTGCCGGGGGTAGAAGCCTAGGTTTTCGGTCAACCTAGTTCACAACAGAGAAGAGCACGAATGCGTTGAGGCGAAGCCAATAACAAGATATTATTAGGTATAAGAGTAGGCACGCTTGTCGTTATGACTTGTTCGGTCTATTCAAAGTGGAAAAAAATTGATCGTAGGAATGACGGCAGTATGAAGAAAATACCCACGCACTATGCACAGTAATTCGCGTGTGTAGTGTTAGAAAGACATACGTCGGGATGCTGCTGATAGAATATAAATAGCTGAAGTAATCCCAACGCAATTTGGAACATCTGAAAATGCTTGATTGATGAAACACATATTATTGTTGTTATCATCAATACAAGAAGAACATTAGCGCAACGTTTGCGAGTGGCAGTCGAAATGTTCGCCACGACATAGATTAATTTACCCAAAAATACGGACTTTAAATAAGAAAAAAAAAGACAAATCATTAGTATCATATGAACAGAGGTGTGCCGTTGGCTTCTGAACAGTTCAGTAGCGACCCCCGAAGCGCTCCTTTCGATCGTGCTCTTGAGTGAAGCACTCAGAACGACTATCCTTTACAGATCTATTTGTTGCCGAAACGTGGATGACAAGAAGCAAAAAAAAAAAGAAAAAAAATTAAGTGTAACCCCAAAACGCTTGAACGTTTCGTCCTTCGGACGGTTTCACACTACAGTTACGGCGATGAATACCCCTGATAACTTTTTGTGGTCGAACAATAATAATGACAACCTCCTAGCATAGCAGCGATGGTACAAATGCCGAAGCGCCGCCGAATGAAGCCATACCTACTTCACAGCGAGTTACGGTAAAAAAACGCAAACTGAAAAATCCATTTAAATAAGCAACGTCCAATTTTGTTGTGACTGTTTACGGTCTTCCGAAGGTAACTATCGTTAAGATGACACAGCCATCTAGCTATACAGAATGCGCGAGTCCCTCTAACTCTGATGGCACAGGATTATGACGAGAGAAATGATCGTCGCCAGGTAAAGCAGTAATTCTCCAGAAAACGAAACTATAAGAGGACCTGCTGTCCTGGTACAGGACAATAGTGTTCTAATTATTTTTCGCGGCTGCATTTGGTCAGCAACGCTTAACTATCTGAAACTAAGCGTTTCTTCGGTTGTGTAAAAGCCAAAAAAAGAACAGCTTTTCGCAGCGATAGCATTGAAGTAGCGGAGCGTGTACAGCGTTTTTCTTAGATACAGCACCGGGTCGCCACAAGATGCGTAACGTCATCAAACATATTGAAACGTTACATAACTAATTGGTGAAATACGACGGCGAATGAAGACAACGCCGATGAACCCACATAACACTCGATAAATACAAAAACTGCGCGGAGTAATGCGCTCGTTGGCTGGCGCTGATACTTTGGACAGTTGCTTTCTCCATCCGTAGCTCGAACGGGCTTCGTCCGTTCTAGCTACGGGTGGAGAGGGGGCACGGGAGCCCAAGATAATTTCGAAAAGTAACAGCCGAAGCCCAATCGAGGGCCTAGCCCTAAGAAAAGTGGGTGAGACGGTAGCCCGCGAAAGCTGAAAAGACAATCAGGTACCATCAAAGCACAAACCTTTTCGACACGACGATGAATCATTTATAGAAAGTAATGAGAATGGTTCATTTTTCAAATTCGATTCCTTGACAGCTGCGCATCAACGACAGTGTTAAATTGGTGTAGTTTCGTTATGACGACAGGTATAGTTCAAATAAATAATCAATTTTATTGAAAAAGGTTCAAGCAGGGTCCGTGTAAAATAATCGTTTCGCTTCCTTGCGACGCCTCCATAAGCGATGTATGTTGTGCGTTTATTACTACGAAGATGACTTATTGACATAAAATGGTTCATTTTTTAGAGAGTGCATCATTGAGTCGATCAATAAAGTGTGACAGCAGCGATTTGGTGTCTATGATACACAAAATGCTCTTGTAAATCTAAATTCCGCAGGTAATTTTACTTTCTGCTTCGAAAAATACTATTCAATGTAATGGGTGTTTTTAGGTTTACGCTTATCAGCAGCCACGGCAGACCATTAACGTTGAGAACTCAAAGCGAGTTAAGGTATTCGCTAAATGGATTTCTTGTTTACATTCATTCGTTCAGCTACATTACCGTAAGTTCTCATTAGATCAAGCATGATTGGCCAACGACTCTGCGTAAATCTCTTCATTCAGCGTTTGATCTTCGATTAAACGTGATTTTATGCAGATACGCGTAAATTCATAAGTACCTATAAGTATCATATATAGGTGATATGTAAGTTTCGTTAAAATAAGCCCTAAGTTTCGCTCAGCTATTTCGAGAAATGAGAAAAGAATCCTGCGACCACCGGCAAGTTTATTGCCTAAAACGTGGGCCTTCACATAGTAGAGGCTAACATATTACGCCTTTTTTAATTGAGACTTCATTCTACTCCTTGTCGCGGCCCAGCCTATCGTAGCTTCCGTCGTCGGCTTTATCAGAATGCGCTCGCGTGTAAAACAGGTGTAAACTCTTCTCTCTCTCTCTCTCTCTCTCTCTCTCTCTCTCTATATATATATATATATATATATATACATATATATGTATATATATATCTCTCTCTCTTTTGAGAAATAAGGCCTGAGCGTGGTAGTAAAGGCAGCATCCTGCCTGCCTGCCTGCCTGCCTGTATTGAATATAATGCGTTGGCTGTTCGCATAGTGCATACACACGAGGCGCTTCTGCTTGTTTTCAAGTAATCCGCTCTCTGTTTCCCGATCGTTTTCTCCTTCTTCTGAGCTATCAGACCAGCTATTAGTAGTTGGCTGGCAGAATGTAAGCAGTAGCTGGATGATTCACTAGCGTAGTGATGCTGAAACTGTATTATTAACTGTAGTAGCTAACGTAATTAGCGCGATGAGCCGCGAAGTAATTACACATGTACGTCATCAAAGTGAAAAGCACGCCGATGGTCACTGTCTGGGTCTCCGGGTTCATCACGACAATGTTCTTTAGACTGGATAATATCGGAGCACGTACACTTCCCTAACGCTAAAATGTTGATTCCAACATTTGTCGTTGTCGAGTGTTGGGTGCCCTATCGAGATTAATTTCCCAGGTCAACGTCGACATTCACTCCATTGGGGGTTGCACGACAAACGACGGAGCAGAAGGTGAACGAGAAATTACTTCGAAACTAACTTCACCTTATCGACGGGTTTATCCATTAACTTTTTTTTTTAATATTGGAGGGGTAAATGTGAAAATAGACTTCAATGGGGCCCAAGTTGAGTATATAATTGAGAGCATTCTTACGAAACAAATAGACCTATCCTAAGCCTGTATGAAATGTCAACCTATTTTTCCTAGCTAAAAGCCTAGAACCTCTTATCCGTTTAAAACTCATTTTTTTGTTATAACAAATGGCGCGTTTATTGCATGTTTACGTACAGAATTCAGACTTGAAGGCACACTTAGTGAGCGCTCCTATGACGTTTTCAAGTAAAAATTAAAATGTACCCTTTGCAACCTGAACAGGACGACTTGCCGAAAGCCTTTTTTTCCTAAGGCGCACTCATTAGCCAACGATGGCAGCAAACGTTCCTACGATGTCAGACTCTAGTTTTAGCAATTTTCGACTGGAATTTACAGTTTAGCTGGAAAAACAATGAAGTGATAAGGATGTCGACCAGCAGAAAGAAAACGAATCGTATTCATAGATAGCATATGAGCGATGTTATTTGTTTGTAGGAGTCGTATATCGCAGTAAGCGACCTGTCAAAGCCGACACGAGCATTAACATGACGACCAGAGAATTTTACTTGTTATTGCTACTGCCGCTGCAGCACCCATTGTACTGCCATCGTGAGACCAACGCGGGTCGTGCGTACAAAACTGGACATGGGGGCGAACCCACGTAGTCAGCCATGTAAAACGGTTACATTCTGCTAGTAGTCGTATCTATCTATGCACATTGAGGGATGCTGTTCAAGCAAGTATAAAATGTACACAAGCGTATGTACTGTGTAGAGACGCCAAGAATTATAGCTATACGTACGATTTGGATGTTGTTGTTTTGCCGATCGCACGATAACCCCAACGACAAAAACGGCAATGAAACTAACAAAAGTACTAATAATTCCGGTGATAGATATTACTGTCGCTCCTGGAGTGTATATACACGTCGGCGAAGCAGGTCTCTCGGCCTGTTGTCAATGGATTTTTGCTGCGACTTTTCAACTGTTTACGGCTGGCTGGCTGGCTGGCTGGCTGGCCACTCAGCACATTGCTGCCAAAAGTGCGATCCTCCATAACTATTTCCAGCAAATTAGTTGCAGAGGATGAAGTCAGTGAAACATTGCTTGACACCTCGTGGGCGTCCTTAATAGGCCATTATAAAACACAATGTAGAGATAGTGTATGTCTTCAACATCATCCAAACGGGATATTGCCACCCGTGCGTGAAGGGTCCGGCAGATAGACACACGTGCACGCAAACATAAAATCACATATATAGTACTCGACTTTTCGCACAAGTATATATGGTATCGAGACGCGCGTGATCGAGGTAAACGAGACTGTCGACGAGAGACCAATGTGAAGTAAGTCGAAGTCCCTATCTTCTTCCGCTGGAAGAAGCCCAGTGAGCATTGCAATTAATGCGACGGGTCTAACGCCACAGCAGATCGATACTTCGAAAATCGGCATATGGTTTATTAAAGCGACCAAGCAACAGCAATAGCATGGGTAATCTTGTTTCATGTGGCGGGTTTCTCTAAGAAAACTATTCACTGACCAATTACCTTCGATGCTTAGCCTTGTCGGGTAACTGCTTTCTATAATTTATACTTGACCATCCAGCTTATTGACAGGCCACATTTTTAACTCGACAAAATCTATGTAGGCCTTATTGAATCTAATTTCAAACAATCCGGATTTGATTTGCGTAAACGATGCTTGTACTCGAAGAACTCACGAATGAACTTTCCTCATATGTCGAATAGGTACTACATGTCGTGGAATTCGGATCTTCTGTGAAATGTAGCGAACACAGATGAGATTAGACAAAAGCTATTTTGCCCCTATTGTATTCAACTATTGTCGGTCGGTTACGGACCTTATCTTCAGATACATCCTGACGAAGCAAAACGAAGTAACCGAAGTGGTTTTCACTTAGGTTTCTTCTACAGTAGAGTAAGAACGTTGTTTACGAGTATTCAACTAGCGCGGAATAGTCAGGACAAGATCGAAGCAATACAATAAGTAAAAATTTATAGTCGTAATGATGTTTTGTTATAGCAATAAATAGTTCGAACGTAACGCTGGTATAGAGCAGCTCCGTTCCTTAGTGCTACGTGTTATCTGTTGCTGCAATTTGGGGGATCATCAAAACACCAGTTGGCCCCCATTTGTCAACCCACTCGCTGTGTGAATCACCGTATCACAGTTTTGCATTTCGACCGCGGTTTCTTTTTCTTATCTGCTTTTTCTATTAGACTATATTTTATTCCTTGGTTCTTTAAGTTGTTCACACTCGTGCGGAGTGGAATAGTGCAATCCGAAAAAACCGATGGCATTTCTTAGTTTATGACGACGGTATTTAGTGACAGCAGCGCCCGTTTTAGACAATAGAAAATAATGCCCACGATGTTAAGACGACTTTAAGCCGGGCTGTGGTCGTCTTCGCAAGTTAGGTTAACTCACGCAGGGCACACGTCCTAGAAGGCAAACCGAAGGGGCGCTTAGAAAGGTCTTACGTAAAAAACATCGTTCCGTTAGACACATTTTCCCGTACTTCTGACAGCTGCTGCTCCTGCCCGATCCAAGTTGTTGCCACTTGTCACTGTGAAAATATCTCTAGACGACGATACGGGTGGTTGGCAATCTTACATATAGCTAATGCTGTTTGTGTTTACTAGATCTATTGACAAATCGCACTATAAAAAGTTCAACGGAACTTTTTAATTAACTGCTTATACTAAACACAATTTCGTAAAAAAGAATATTAGTTTAAACTCGAAAGCAAGCTTACCTGACTGATTTTGCCCTACAACGTATTATATAGGTAGCATCGCAGCTGACGTCTGCATCATGTAACAGGTTAAAGGCGTTTGGCTAATTGGACATATCTTCCTTAGGTAATAGCTCTTACTTTAAGGACAAAGTTAGGAACGAGTGTTTTACATATATAGGTGTACACAGAGGACAGTTTTTAATAAGCACCGTACATTTTAAAAACTGCTTCATATGCATGTCAAATAAGCTTACATGTCGCCGTTAGGTCACAAGAAGGCTATACAAGATAGTCTAGAGATATTACTTTTTGGGCATTTGTGGGAATATGACAAGTATGCTAGTCATAAGACTAATCCCATGTGTCAAAAAGTGTCCGTCCTCGTTCTGAGCAAACAAATACCTTCTCCTACCCCCCCCCCCCCCCCCGCGCCCAAAAAAAGAAATGGGCGCATAAGAAACAAACCATTCATGTTGTTTAACAACATGGAATAACTTCGATGTACGACTGCATCGATAAGCGGGCTAGAAAACGACGTTTTAAGACTTTGACGCAAACTTTGATCTTTGAAACTGGCATCGAACCGTATGTTCGTGTTCGGGGAGATCTGGCTGGAAAAAAATGGTGGTCTAGAATGCAATAGAACGACGATAAGCTAATTTTTTACCAGGTTTACAAATATATCGCTCACCAAGAATAATGCTTGTGATCATGTTATCGGATTTAAAAATGCCAGACTTTTTTGGTGTCCAGTCTATATACATTTATGGTTCATTTCCCTCCCTCTCTGTCTCTCTCTTTCGCTATTTATTGATAGGACTTTTGAAGCCTCCAGGAGCAATCCTAGTTCCGTGTCCTCTACGAGAGAGAGCGGGTCCGGTACATTGTACTCAGATGGTACGAGAAGAGTATCGTCTTTTGCGTAGCGCCGATGTGGGGATCAGGGATTCGAGTGGCTTTGCTTCTCCGGTGCAGATGGCAGCGGCAGCAGCAGCAAAACCTTATTCTCCTGTTCGCTCTACCTTGGCTAGAAAAGCTGGAGAGAAGTTTTTTTCGCGTCTTCGGGGTAAATAGTTCCTTTGGCTTAAGTGTAAGACTGCCAGTTCGCAGATCAAGCCGCCACCTCACAAAGCGGTAGGAAACACTGGTGCACCCCACCAGATGGTTATGTGGTGGGTGGACGATATGCTTTTCCTATTCCCTAGTTGCAGACCGGATTGCTTGTTGTGGTGATGGTTAAAGAGGCGGTGGTTCGGGTCAGAGGAAGCTGGCTGGATCGTCCCAGTCGTCGCCTGTGCGACGATAACCTCTGAAACACCGTCCGTGGCTAGCCAGTACAAGCGCGAAAATATTGGCGAGAACAGAAGAGCCGCCAGTTGAGGAGTTGACAAAATGGTGATGAACCTGTGATAAGCAAGGCGATAAAGAGCCGATCTGCGTGGGGGAGCCGCTTCTCATTGACAAAAGATAGAATGAAGAAGTGATGTCTCTGTAAGCACGGAAGTTCCGTAAGAAGAACGAGATTAACAAAGGTGTCGACGTGGTTTGTGGCATCTTGAAAGTGGAATTTGTCACTTGTTCTCGCATAAGTTGGATAAGCTGTCACTAACATAAATACGCTGTGAGAAAGCTGAAAGGAAAACTGATTATTGTTTTGTGACGATCTTGTTACAGGCTAAATGCGCGGACAGGATTAAACTATACAGCTGTTATAATCTGCTCTGTATGGAATTGTACTTTTTACTACGAATCTCGTATTTTCTCTACTTATCGATGGTAGTATTGAGAAAGCGGGAAAAAACAGCCCCAAATTTCGTCGAACTTTATTGTAGTTTCTTTGACTTCTGATATATTTTTGTGATTTGTATCGGCGCTTTTCTGGAACAAATGTTTATCATTAGAAGGAAAAATCCACTGGAGAAATCAAGAGACGACTTCATCTCAAGTTCTACGTGGACTCTTCGAAAGAGAAGCGATTAAATGTCATATAGGGAAAACAACTTGGTTATTATGATAATTTTGATTATTATCACGATTGTATTCCCTCCTGGTTGCTAGGGGTGTGATGGTGAGGTAACCTATTATATTCTTTTTCCCATTCACCGGTCTGTCTTGTCGGTGGCAACCTTAATGTTATCCGATCACTGCTACGATGTGTTTGACGCCTAGGGCATTCGCCGTTGTCGTAGCAAAGTCACCCGAACCGCTTACCTGCTCGTATAGTTGTACCAAATTATAGTGGTGAATGTAAACTTTGCTTTATTCTCTTTTTTACGCTAAGTGACTGCCTAACCGCACCTCCCTTCATTTGCTTTGGTCGCCTCAGGCCCGCAACTAGCAGCCAGCCGGCCAGTCAGCCACCGGCCTCCGCCGCAGTTACACACAAGCGCCGTTCAGGTCGCTACGACGCGAATGAAGCGCTACTTTCTGCCGCTGACTGAATGAATTCTGCTAGTGGCGGAGCTCCGATGGCAGCGGGGACTAGGACAACATCGGTGGGCGCATTCTGCGCATGCGCGAATTTGCTCCTCCAACAAGCGAACAGCGACAAACCACCGCTCGGACGAGCGGCATTGACCCTGCAGCAAACACGGCAGTGCTAAGGCAGCGATCCTTAAATATTGAAGTGGTGGCCACAGTAACGCTCCCAGCGGCGAAAACAGATAAACAGCCGAGCGAAAAGGATGGAGCCAACAATAGCGGGAACAAAGGGACGCCGTTGCCATTAAGGGAATACATTTGCTATCTGTACGAGGAGGACAGAGGTGAACTTACTTACCATTTCGCTAAGTTAACTCTGTTGAGCGTCGTCGTCGTCGCCGTCACTTTTGGCGTAGCAGACGGTGACGACGGAAACGCCGCGCGGCAATAGAACGACGCGACGGCCTGTCTCTATCGCCCGGTCCTCTTGCTGGCAGTTGACTTGCACGGCCAGTAGCAATTAGAAATCACTGATCTATAGCTACGTAAGCTTTTTGTCGAGAAGGAAAACTTAAGCGGCAGCCAATGGCTAGAAAATGTTATATTTTTATTTGAATTCAGATTTATCTGTGACCGATCGAGGAATCCGGCCTGAAAAAGATGCCGAAACAATCTACCGCTGAGTCCAGACAACGTACTAGCCTTGGTATCCTGAAGAGTAGAAAGGGTAACTAACTGATCTATGCTTTAGCTTAGCATACGAGCCCATCAAACGAAACATTTTTTTTTTAAATTAGTTAGCGTATGAGTTGAAGATGCGCACCTTTCCGTGCCTAGTAATAAAGTATTATCCTTTTGACAAAGTTCTAAACGAAACACCTGTTCAAGTGGCGAGCAATCGATTGCTATGTGATGCCCTTATGTGATGCTACTTGCACTTAATAGTTGTTCCTGAAGGGATCATCTCTTTGGGGCTAATTTGCGCTTCTTTTTATTCCGATACTTGCTGACGAGTGTCGTTGGGGTTGACGGAGCACTTTATGGATGCTCCGTGTGCAGGACACTGTTAACGCTAGCAAAGACTACGATATCTCGACATGCCTGGAGATGGAAATCGCCATCTGCTGTTAATGCGTATGCTTGTGCCAGTGGATTGGTGCCTTAAGGCTGTTGCTTCACTCGACTTTTCTCTATACGAGCGGTCTCGTCGGCCTGTATAATAGTAGTAGCGGCTGTAGTAGCGCTGGTGTTACTAAAGCTTGCAGAAGCGCTTCCATCTACCTTTAAATAAGCGTCATCGGTTTTCTAGTCTACCGTGCAGATATAGTTCACCTCGTATCTGCTTCAATGGCCTGTTTTGGCGCTTATCAGTATCGGCTTATCAGCAGAGAAAGCGAGAGCGAATCGGAGAGCGGAGGGATACCGCTCAATAGGTGGTGCAGGTCGCTGGCCCGTAGAGGAGTTGCTTCACTGAAGTTAAGCAAGAAAAGTTAGCCAGCAGGATCGAGCCAGTGGCGTTGACAGCTTGCAAGCAAGCAAACCGGGAGTGCGGCAAGTATCGAAGACTGAGAATTTCCTGTGGGGCGTGTGTTGGTCGATGATCGTCGACTGATAAGGGAAAAAACCTATCCTGCAATGAGCATGGCCCTGTTTGAATCTTCAGCGCAATCAAGGGGGATTCTCGATGGTGAAAGCGAATGGCCCTGCTTCACAATGTTAACTTGTCCACTAGGCTATGGAGTTCGCACCACGTTTTTGGCTTGATGAGGTTGAAACTTTTGAACGCAAAGAGATCCGCCAAGGTCTAAAGATCTATTCGGACTTCACGGTTGAGAGGTCGACGACTTGGTCGATAGGTGGGGATTCGGTGGAAATTTGTTCATCATCAGTTTGTTTGAGTCACTGAGCGTATAACCGAACAGCAGTGCAATGGGAAAATACATGACGACTAGCAAAAACTATGGCCGGGATCAGCAGCGAGATCTTGATTCGCAGTTCTGAAACAGCTCATTCGTATGAAATGTGTGGAGGAGATCGGAGCAACTCTAAATCGGCTTTTGACTGCGCTACTGACACCAGGTGAATGATCCTGTATCCCTCGAAAAAACATGTTTGCTTTTCGACGATAAAGAGACTGTTGTCGCTTGCAAGAAATAGGCCTGTGTCTAAAGTTGATGTTACAGAGAAACTTGGATTCTGACACATACGGATACAACATTTAATGGAAATCTGTAAAAGAATGTCTATCTTTACGATCGCCCGCCTAAATATAAGAACGTTGCATACTCTAATTTCTTACAGTCACCTTTCCGTGTATTTTGTTCCGTGTAAAATTACGCCGCGTATTTAGCCATATTCAGCGTTCTACTCGTTCTGTCAATATGACGATACTGGAGAGTGTCAGTATTTGCGTGGACGCATCATGTCAAAAGTATTTCTTGGGCCAGCCGACATCATAGTTCATTTTATATTCGTCCCAATTAATTAAACGTCTGTGTATTATATAGGATACTATATATTAATATGGCTGCCACTAATGGGTCTCGCGTTCCGCGGTCTCGCCTATGTTATTATAAATTCGCTATTTTTTTTTCAAACCCGCGTCATAAATACGTTCATTAATTTTTACGTCGGCCATTGGCTGACCGGACAATATACAAATACATATTGTGTGTGGGCGTATATTGAACATCGTAGTGGTCGTCTACCGCTATTATCATACAGCTGCATCCTGACTGCCACTCTAACAGCAAGAAGCCAATTGGATGAAACATCGTCCTCAGATGACGGGTTACAGATCGTGTCTTCTCTTTCTCTTCGTCGTCTAGAATACCGGCAATGCACCGGCGTGCTGAGGTGTATCTCTATCGAGGATCGCTAGATAGTCTTCAATGATGGCCACCGTTTAATAACCGCTCACCTAATTATCTTATTCTACTTTTCATAGTGATTAGTCTGTTTCCTTTGGTACGACAACTTATCTGCTAGCAACCAACGATATGAAGCGATCCGACGGGCGCGGAAATGGCGATTCGATCAAATGTCAACCATTTGCCATATGCTAAATTACTGGTAATCGTATACACGTATATAATAAACCTTATCTAATTAGTCCGCCTCCACTACCCTAAGTATCCCTATTGCAGCTAAACGGAATGTTAGAAGTTAGAATGATCGTATCGCTAGCTAGTTCTAGTCGCATCGATGGATCCAACAAGCTTTCGATTTCATTAAAAACACAATATCTGATGGCACGACATCGTTGATCGTGTTTCTACTATACAGATTACAATATTGATCTGAATAACTTCAAGTATAATGCCAGTATTTGTTTTTCAATAGAGCACGCGCTCTCATTTCCGTCAGGTTGGACGCCACAGGTACGTCGATGATGGAGGAAACATCCCGATACGATCATTCGCGCGCCTTTTACGAAGCAGATAATTTTCAGCCCACCCGAACAAATAATGCTCACACTCTATCTAATATTAAAACTAGCTTGTACATACAACGAAACGTTATTGTTCAAGCAGTATGCATGGGGCACGTTGCTGCATACGACTTTTCCCCAACACGACACTCAGTCCCAGCGGAGAATGGATTCAGCGGTGATAATAATGGAAAGTAACGTGACTTCCTATTATAGTTACGGATTCACAGAAACAAAGCCACAGCATTGTAGCTACTCGTTGTTTAGGGCCTAACGAGTTTTACAATAGAGAATATTTTATGGACCATATTATGCCATGTTGTTCGATTATACAAAGATAGAAAGGGTGGGGCTCCTCGACAGTGTCTCGTAGAGCTCACCCTTTACAGATATAAAATGATGTATTCTATCTATCTGGCGTTGATTTAATCATATTATTTGAAAAGTACAGTCAATCGGCCACTGGTTACTTGGTCATTAATCTCGTGTCACTCGAGATTTGCTTGTCCCGATGTCCTGTTTAGGACCGTCGCTGTGTGGTGTTACGCCACATGCTCACAATTCCCAGTGGACTCAACTTCGATATGTGCATACTTATATATGGCTGCGTGTTGTTATGGCGTCGGCCTATTGACGGTGTCTCGCATTTATCTGGCGCTGTTTCGCCTTACGCCGACATGGAAAATCAGCAGTTTTCTCTCCGGCTCGAAGCATCGGCGCTGCGATGGCGGCGTATTCGACAAAACGATACGACGTCATATAGACGCCACATGGCCTTACTTATTTGTGACTCTGTGTAAAGTGGTTTAGGAATGCAACTTGTTATGAAAATTGTTTATATAGATACGAGGAAAATAAAATAAAGAACAGGAGAAAGACGCAAAGAGGCAGGAGGTACGCAAAAAAAGAAACGAAGTTGAATAGGACGGGGTCGATAATGGCGCCGGCGTCGAAATCGAACACCTGGGTCGGGCGCCATCAGGCTAAGCGCTTGCTATTCCTGTCACTGCTAACATAGCAGCAAAAAAGATCTGACACCTGAAGTAAGCATGAAGCGGTGGACCAGGCACGTAACAACCACTATGAGCAGGGCAAAATGCCATATTTCTCTTGGCCTATTCTGCCCACCTGATGATGTTTGATAATGCGCAAGAGCAGTCGCTGGCTGTGTACGCGTCGTCAATGCATATTCTTAAACCTAACTTTTACCATAGCAGGCGGCTCCATTTTATTGGGTTTGGTCGCACCTGTGTTGCCATAAGGATCTCACCTCCTTTGGGGATAGCGTGACGCCGGAGTGCGTCTAGTGTAGATAGCGACGACGCAGGCGTCGGCAATTCAATAACACAGCGTTGACTGCCGAAGCCTCCACTGGGTCCATAATATATACGTACTACTAGTAATTGCTCCGATTGCTCGCACACGAGCAGAATCGATGGCCCAGTTGCGCGTGTCTCGCGGATAGGTTTGACGTTCGGCTGGTTTTTTCAGTGTCATTTACGCTATAGCTGACGAAGGGCCGCCTGAGCGATGCAGCGTTTACGAGATTAGACGACGAAGAATGATACGTTGACGCGCGATGTGGTCGAGTGTGGACCATCGGTTTCGTAGCTGCCGCCTGTCGTTTACACGGCAAGGTTTCGCGGTTTCAGTTCGCGATCTGTGCGCGTATGTGTTATTAAATATTGTAGGAGGACAAAGTGAAACACGGCCTTCTTTTGGCAGCGCCGCAACTGCAACATCAGCAACAAAACCGCGACGACAACGGCAACACTGCCAAAATGTTAGGAGAACATAGTTTCACACGTCCAGGATTCGTCTGTGTCCTTTTCGTTTTGACGGCTGCTACCGTTGTACAGGTTCCTGCTGGGTGGTGTGCCTGCTAGCCCCAGCAACCTAGGTACCTGCTCGCTTGCCACACGTAACGAATGGCTTATTAGCAGTCTAATGCTACGACCACTGTAGCCAAATCTCTGCTAACGAGTACTAGAAGAGTCGTCCGCCTGGCCGGCCAGCTTCTGCCAAGCAGACAAAAACGAAGGTAATGATCAGATTTCACTCTCTTGACGCTCCCCGGTACCGCTTCGCTAGCCAGTAACGATAGCGACGGCGTGCCGCTGCTACCTTTCCTGGTGCTTTTCGCGTAGGTATTTGGCTGGTAGACACAACGATTGCTAGCGTCTACTCAATGACAGCGCTCAGGCAACGTACCAGGCAGACAGGCAATCTTCTTTATAGGACGGCTGCAGATATTGCTGCTGCCACTGCCGCCGCCGCCGCCGTCGGGTAGCTGACGTAGCGAAATGTGAACCGTCAGCCGACCTATAGGCTGTCGCCATACGTTGCATCCGCTGATTCGCAGCGAATCCGCAGGCGTCAACAGGATTCAACTCTCGAACTAATCGAAAACCAGCCAACGAATCAAGCAACCGGCTCGCCAACTACGACAATATAGGTACTACAACGGTTGGGGAAAACAGCGAGGAGACAGGACTATGGCCAGCTACTATCGTTGCAGGAAAAATTTTAGCCGAGCGTCATCTAAATTCACATTACGCGCACTACCTAGCATAGTGCTAAATTAGGCACCCATGGCGCTTGAATCGGCCAGGTTGTTTTGTATACGAATGCACACATTGATATGTACATACAATATGTGTGTGTGCTTACGTTTTTGTGTTCTGAATAGATTAATCGGTGTCGCTGTCGATGACAGGGAATGCTTGCAGCCGTTGATGTGTTTACATTGTGACCGCCGTACATGCCATGAGCTATCGAAAATACGCATCGCCTTCTTCATTTAAAAATAAACAACTATAGTGCGGCTCTGACGTAAGGTGACCTGCCAAAACTTAATGACTGCCGCGGTATCGAAGCTTATTTTGTCGGAAAATGACGACGACTTACTCATCCTTGACAAACGCTTAAGCGATGAAGACGATCTCGTCGAAACAATACATTGTTGAAGAAAGGCTCTAGCGGAATCGTCCGTAGGCGCAGTGATCCTCACAAATTGATTTGGTCGTAGAAACGTTATATGAATCGGTTTCTTCGTACTCGATTTCGATGTATTAAGTGTACTTTTTGCAAAAGTGACGGCGTGATATTGCATCCGTTACGTATCGAACTTCAAGGGTAATCGTAATTGGTAGCATGCACAATATTTCGTCGGGTCTGTGTAAATTCTGTAGATACCTAAAGTTAGGTGTTATTATCGTTAAGTACTTTAAATCCTAATGATGGTAGGCCAGTTTTTTTTTGCTTCATTATGAAGCGTGATCCTGGCTTCATTCAAACACTGTAGGCAGTGCCGGTCGGTACCGTTGAAATAACAAGGTCGTCAACACTGCCAACAAAGTTATGACCCTTTTAGAAACAACGTAGTCAGTCACTCGATTACTTCGGAAAGGTGAAGCTGCTGGACAACAGAACTGCAAGTGTAACTACGTTTGTAGGTACAACTTACTCTAATTCACGTATATATGTACTCATGTCTATCGTTCTAGATGCGTTTTCACTCTCCAGGTGTCACCATTATCTTTAAGCAAGCTTTCTTACCTTCTCGTTTTATATGGGCCTTACACATATACGCCCTGGATGGCATTGTAATGACGCCGGTGCTGCTGCTGCCAGCGCTGTTACGGCGGCGACTTCGGTGAGGGCAGCCGCGGCTGGCGCTCCGGCAGCGGAGGTCTCATAATAGAGCGATTAAGTGGGAGGCACTTCGGGTAGGCCGTTCGGTTCGATTCCACCGGGCTTGTGAAGACAACGCACGGATGGAGCGCTCCCACCCCTAAGTATATGCCTAGCTGGCTAACGATGTCTCTGTGCGGGTTTGTGTGTGTGTAGAAGTCGCCCAAATCTGACCACAGCGCTATTACACGCACGCCGTTGTGTTTGCAGCTGCCCCTACTGGTGATGCTGGCCGTGCTTCTTGGGGCTGGCTTAAAGCTGTTTGATGGTAGGGAGAAGGCCACTGTGTTATCTACGTCCGTATAGTGTAGTGCTGTGCGATGTACGTCGTTATCGTGCAGAATTTGTCGACGACGCTAACTATAACGGCTGGCCTGCTATGCGTTCCAGTTCGTGTTTGCCGATGTGAGGAAGTGCGTGTAGCCGAAAATAAAGAGGTTGTTCGCCTCATTGACATAAGGACCAGCTTGTGTAAGCCAACAAGCAGAATGTAGGCTCAGCAGTGAGTGAGAGGCGAATGAGAGCAGGAGAGACGATCCTGCCGGCCTGGTTGGGCCGTTACTTACCGATCCCAGCCTAATAGAGCTCATAGAAGCAGAGCTAGGCATCGGTGTACGCAGCAGTGGTCTCAACTGGATCCGACGGACTCCACCTATGATCCTTCCCACCTCGATATGTGAGCAAAGCATGTACATATCCCAATGTGTGCGTGTACACTCGCCTGTGTGCAGAGTAGGTGTGATCTCCTAAGGCGAGAGGAGATCCGGCGTCCTACTAACCCACCATAATGGGACTACGGGGCGTCACGAACCTGCGGTTTAGTGTTACTGCGAAATCACGTATACAGATACAGAGACATGGCTTGAGATTTGGCTTAAAGAAAAAGGAAGAAAGAGATTTAGTACCGTGGGCTGGCTGAGATTCTTGAAGACAAGAAAGTCATCCACGATTTATTACGAGCTATTTCGGCTGCTGCAGTAATAATGTGCACCGTTCGAGGACGGCCAAAAACATTCGGTATGCAGAGGTGGATGAGCGGAAATGATAGCAATAGGGATCACTCTGAGTTCAGCGAAAGACTGATTAGCCTAAATAGAGCCGAGAAAGTTTCCTCAGCAACTGCTTAAGGACCATTTGGGGAAAGTGTTCCTATTCATAGCATGGCTACGTTCAGACGCTGCGATCAGTTTTGAAAAGAACCTCTAGGTTGGCAAATAGGAAAATGTAAATGTTATCGATTCGTGGAGATTACTTTATTAGTGACTGAGACCAGCGAAAAATCCATAGCTCTTATAGCGATCAGTCAGATCATAATCTTAAAGTCTCTTCTAATGTACCTACTTTCTGGCACATTGCAATGGCCTCACGTGTTATTCCATGTCCGCCCTACCCGTCGGTTTCTGAAGCAAGTGTCGAAATAGGAACTTGCTCTTGCCACGTTGTCATGTCACTCCTGCTATGCCACTTTGTATTCAGGACAGCTTAACACAGACGGCCATAGTCCGACCAGACTGAGATGGTCCTGCATTTAGCTGGGTTATTCCATCCTTGATTATTAGAAGGTAGCAGCAGGGACGTCGTTGCTCACTTTGTGAGTGCGCTGTACTGCTATCTGGGCCACGGGTTGTACCTATGGCACAATCGCGATACCTCCTCGTCTAATCTTGGGACGACGTCACCGGAGCCCGCTATTCTTTCTATGTGTAAATGTATCTGTATGGGTGGATGGTATTCCATGTAGCTTTGCTGTCATGTGGCATTTGAACAGGTGCGCCTTGCCCTCATTATTACGATTCCTGACAATTGCTGACATCAATGTCAAACTACGATCTGTGTTCCTGATGACCAGCGATTGCGATCGCTGCAACGCCGGCCAGATCAGGAAATTAGCAATGTGTTTCTATTTTTTAGCTACGATCAGTTTGGTTATAGTATAACAATGAGCAGATGAGCTGCATTCGTAAAAAGGAGAACATGCAAAAGGAGATGTCCCGAGCAGTCAGCTGTCATACTTACATAGGTATTGTTGCTTGTGTTTCACGTCGGCCCGAGGTATCTTCTGACGGTTGACGACACAACTTAACTCTGGGGCATACGAAATGTCTTGGTTTCGTAGTGCAGCTCAATACATTAAATGAGCTTGTTGATGCCTGTCAATATTGTACAAACTATCATCTAATTATTTACAAATTGTTATTATATATATCGCGTGCTTGCTTCTTGTTTGTCACTGTTGTCGCATGTTGTTAATGAAGTCCAGAACTAATTCGACGTAACTGATCTCTTTCAGCAGGGAGAGTCAGACAGGCGACAAAGGCC
Organism: Varroa destructor; assembly: GCF_002443255.2. Classification (NCBI taxonomy): domain Eukaryota; kingdom Metazoa; phylum Arthropoda; class Arachnida; order Mesostigmata; family Varroidae; genus Varroa; species Varroa destructor. Next base: position 13,944,301 of record NW_019211456.1, read on the forward strand.
CGTCAAAGAGCGGATCATCCGGAGGCATCTCAAACGCTGACGCCGACGACGATGAAGAAGAGTCCGATAATTCGTGCCTATCACCAGAACCTGCAGGTACCTCTCCGGGCGTCGCTCTTGGAAGTACTTTAGGAGGATCGTTGGCCAATCTTAGCCAAAGCGGTCCGGGTGACTTACACAGTGCCGTTAGTGAACTCGTCCAAGGTGTACAAAGCCAAACAGCGCAGGATACGCTCAAGATGCTCCAAGGCTTTAGCCATTACCACCAGGCCCAGACGCATCAGTACACGAAGGTAAGGAATTTATTTTGATTTAAGACATTCTGATGTGTGACGTACAGTGATTTCGTTATCTTGTAGAAACGTTTCCTATATATACACGTAACAAACTTTGCCTGGAGCTAAAAGCCACATATACGAACCTTTCGATCTTCCCACGGTAGCTTTTCAGCAGCTGTGCACTTATGCGCGAAAAGAAAGTTCACTTTATGTGAGTTAGGCCTCATATTGGTTTGAAGACGCAAGCGTACGTAACTTATTCTCTATTGCCATATTTCTCGATTGAAATTTTCCATGTGAAACGAGCTGCTTTCATCGACAAATAAAGCTCTCCGCGCCTACTCTGTGAGCATTTCTACTGACTGAAGTGAGTTGTCTTCGTGACATTCCACTCGCCTTTTCGTATTCTGATTACATCATGGGGGGTTGCCCTAACTCGGTTCTTCGTCCACCAACCTTCTTGTTTATGCTACTCTTTCGTCTTTGTGGCGCTTTCGTCGGTTCAGATAGACAAAGCAAAGTTGTTCTTCTCACGCAGACGAATACGTACGTTTATTTTGTCGCGTGGTGATGCTATTCGCTGTACAGGTAGGTCGGCATCGCCATAGAAACGTCACGATAAGGTAATAGAACCCTTACTGGGCAACAGTTTCGTCCTCGTGCCGATTTCTTGGCCAACATCCCGATTTCTGTTGTCCTTTGCTAAAAGCTTGCTCCGCATACTGAATCGCGGCAGCAGCGGGCTACGCGATGCTTTTTTCTGAACTTACCGATCCACGTCTTACCTTTTTTCAGTTATGTCATACAGCGACAGTATTTACAATCGGTCACATTGATGCCGTATCGTAGTGAAACTATAGTAGTAACAACAACATCAGCGTACGTAGTGAACCGTGTATCGCTTCCTAAGTTATTTGCACCGACGCGGTGTGTCACCAATGGAACCGAAGAAACGTCTAGCCAGCCGAAATCGCACCGTAAACTTTATAAGTTAAACTTTGCTACTTTACTTTATGTAGTGCTTCGCGTCCGTCCACGAATAAGAGAAACCTTGTGCAGAGTGCAACGTCGCAAGTTTATCGCCTACTAAACGAGTTGATTGCTACGACCGCGTGGAACGGAAACCGTAGTAGGAACAACTGAGGGTTGAAGCACGCTGCCGGTGTATCGCAGACCTATGGCACGTAACAGTATCGTAAAGCGAGATAGCTCGCCTACCGTATGAAGATGTACACGTTGCTTGTCTATGGACACTGATGGACTGCCAAAATTAATAATGCATACTGTCGATACTTCTATTCCAGTCAGCCACCAGCGAGGTTACTATGCCGGAAAAAATCGGGCTACATAACGTTTTCGTCATTATTTTTTCTTATTACAAGCACCTTGTTTGCAAAGAAGGCTCAAGGTGGCCACATTAGAAGGTACAGGGAAAACTCCCAGTCTTGTCGAAACTTATGTTACAGAATTACAACCCAACTCGTGTCTGTATCGTGAAAATTGAATAGTCGAACAAAACAATTACATTGAAATTGTTGTTTTTTACTATAGTAGAAAATAAGAAGTTAAATTATATGTACGTTTGCGCTAGGATAGTGTAGCATTTCATAGTAAAGCATCTTTTTCTAAGCTGTTAGAAATCAGTGCTTACATCTAGGATAGAAATTCATGACTTTGTTAACTAGATGGACAACCCAAATGCCGCCGCTTACGTTTGTTGACGTATTTGAATGCAGAGAGGCTAGCGTAGATTTTTCCGTTCCTCGTATCTAGACGGCGCATGTGATCCGAATATCAGTTGAGCAAGGTCGCTGTTAATCACTAAAAATAAGGGTTTACGCAATAACAGCAACTGCCATCTACACTATTAGAACTATTATAATCAATACGAGTAACTATATGAATTTAAGTTTCGATTGGAATTTCAGTTCAAGAGGCAACTGATCCGCCGTCACTTCCTCGTTCTGTTTAAAGAAATGCAATATAAGGCCGGCAGCGTGAACAACACCGTTATAACTAGAAATCAGCTGTGGCAGCAACAGAGTCAGCGTCAGCGTCGGTCGAGATAATCGCCTTAAGAGGCGGCCTGTAGACGCGTCGCGTTGCTTCGCTATTGCCCCGGCCGTTTTAGACGAACAGCAACAGTCGAGATGCTTGTTATTGAACTCTAAATATAATGAAACGAAATGGGAAACAAAAAAAAATTGAAGACGAAAAACTCTTGGATATTTGGTGGTGTCCCTGGGTTGGTGACCGGGTCGCGTGAGATAGGACGAGAGTCAAGAGGAGGAGCAGCCGACGTATTTCAGCTATATACGGACAGACGAATCGAGCGAGAGGGAAGGGGGAAAGTAAGATAGAAATAAGATGGAATCGAGCGAGTCGTGACCGAGCCATCCCAGTCCAACACGAGACGTACAACGTACGCTCACACACAAACAGACGGAGATACAGATGATCTCATTGCTATAGCCACAGTCAAACGGTTAAATGCAGTAATTTCCATAATACTGTGTGACCAACACCAAGCCGACGAATAGTCAACCATCGATAGGCAAGCAATATAGACAACATCCGCTATGACTACCAGCGGCGCGCATTGCCATTGTTAACAATGATATTGTGGCTATATCAGCAACGAAGTAACGCATATCGCCGAAGACCACGAACATAGGCGCGTACGCATATCTGGGCAAATAAGCAAGCAGACCAGATACAGGCCTGTCAAAAACAGACAGACAGATAGATGAAAAAGACAAAACTTATTGACTAAAACTAGCGGCCGCCGTAAGAGCGAAGGAACAGATGTAGCAGCTACTTAAAGGCAGCACAGAATCCTGCCATGTTCTTGCTCGCGTCTTTTTTTTTTTTTTTTTTTTTTATTGCCTTCCATTAGCGTGATGCAAGTGTTGTTTCGCGCGGTGGCAGAAGCGCGTCGAATCATGATTATTGGCGCAGACGAAATATTAACGCAGACACACAATATAGCGAAAATAGGAAAGATGGAACGGAGTGGGAAAAATATAATACGAATACCGAAGATAACATTACACAACGAACGTAAATATAAACTGAAATGGAGGCAGTGGAAAGGCATCGGGGTCGTGGAATCGATATCGAACGTCGTATGCTTCAAATGACTATGCACATATTACGCTAGGGCTGTAAAAAATATATATATATATAAATTGGCACATTTTTCCGCAAGACGATATGAAGCTTTGCACAAAAAGAAAATCACCTAAAAGCTATTACATATTACAGCCTATTAGACTGAACGGTATTAGAACGGTATTGATAATGGATTTTATTTGGTAAGTACAAAAGCCACTTGAATCGAATGTCAGCTTAGCTAGAACGGATAAACTACAGAATTAGCTAATTAGAGCCTAAGTAAACCCTACAGAGGTAGGCTCTGTCCTCGTTCGCACCTATCAGGTCTGCTGTCTATTGAGGTTAATTGAAAATCACAACAAGATCGTATGAAATCAAGATATTAGCGGAACAGCAGAGTGGGCTGTAGGGTATGCCTAGATATTGATTGGCCTGTTACATCCTTTCCACATGTAAAGTGTCCAGAATGCTATGTTATTGCCTGTCTGCCTGCCTGCCTGCCTGCCTGCCTGCCCCGTACAAACCGTTCGAGCGTCCGTCTTTCAACGACCGCGATGTGAAAAGTAGGAGGCACTAAATGTCGTGATAATGCTGACGACACGTGTTTGTATGCTTAAAAAAAGTTCGGTACAAAACATCTTCCGACAGGGGGAGGACACGTATCCATGGTAGCCATGACGTAAAGCGGCGCAGATACGATCATAGTAGGATGATCATCGTCGCGGGCCTAAGCTTAGCCAAAATCAGCAAAACAAAAAGCAACGAAATGTCTGTTATGCTATGCGATTTGTTCGCGTTCTGGACGTGTAGAGATGACGCCGCCACACCCAGCGAGAGCGTCCGCCAGACCGAATGAGAAATTACCTGGCTATAGTAGATCCTTCGCTTCTGCTGGCGTTGCTACAGGACAGCATATTTGCTACTGAAAGCAATTTTCTTTCCCTATGTGACGACGCAGAACGACGCTATCGGATGAGTAGAAGATCAGCTGTCTGCTAATATGCGAACTACGAACACTTCCAGTCCCGAGAAGAGCCACCGCAGATATACGTGCGTATCTATCTAGCAATCCATATCCACATGTTTCTCTAGTCACGGCTTATATATAGTGTTATTGCCCTCGGCTACGGGGGCTTAGTAGTGGCAGGATAGAATTTAAAGAAGTATCGAAATCTACCTAGAACAAAAAGCTGGGTGATTGCAGTAAAATGTCTGACATCGGTTTCGTATGTTACCCGTTATAATATTCGATGGAATCAAAAAAACCATATCGTATGCGGCTGACTTAAATAACGCTTGTATCAGCATTAGAGGATTCGTTATGACAATCAGACGTGTCACCCGAGTAAGTCCAGTTGCTGAATCCCGATAGTTATTAACTGAATATCCATATACGCATTAGAACTAAAAATATGCAGAGAATAATTCTGAATTCGTTCTCCGGCGGCGATCATTGATGCCAGCGCTGTTCTTCGGTCTGAGACTCAGACGACTGAGCTTAAATGAGTTGGGAGGCGCCGCTCCATCACGAGCTAGATCGAGTCGAACGTGACTGACCAAATTATGTGCTCAGATGGATCCTCTAAACTGCGATTACAGCGACGCTACGCTGGGTGGCGCTCTACATCTGCCCCTTACCCTCTCGTTCGCGCACGCACTACAACTTCACACTTTCGCGCGCGCGCACGCACGCGCGCACACACACACACACACACACACACGCACAGACACACACACACACACACGAACAAAAAACATGCCCGTTCGTGTACACCGTAATACAGGCATATAGAAACTCAGAGACCGACCGACCGACCGACCCACCATATATTATCGTTTGTTCTTCTGTGTCCATGCCACAGATCATTAGACAGTGAATCTGTAGTAGGCTGGCCATGTTCAACAGGCTAAACGGTTTTGGGAGGCGTTCCTTCGTTCTAACACCTCTTAGAAGCGTTCGCCACTCTGTATAATCTTTTCTAAGTAGGTCTGATCACATACGAGGAACGTACGTGCGCTCAATGAACGCCTCGCTTACGCTTACACTTCGACGATGTTCAGCCATTGTGAAGGTACGCCAGTCTAGAAGATACACATAAGGAGTTCCAGTAAGTGTCTGGGTGTACACATCCAGGCGTAAAATGAAGATCACTGACGTTAGCTGTGGCAATAGTTTGGTGACCCCACCGCAAGTGATCGGCTGTGGCCGCACTTCAGACGGTTTAGCATCCATTCATACGTATTCAAGCGTATGGGCTAACAGCTTCGGTGAGATTAGCGTGAGTACATTCACGTAACCGATAACGTGAACAATTCTCACGATGTACTTTATATGTGCTATTTAGCTTTTACATTGCCTTTCTCTCGCCCTGTTGCCTCTCTGCAAAATGGAATCTGCACAGGTTGTCCGGTCGCCATTGCTTTCTTCATTATAAAATTACGTCAGCCCAAATATACGAGTATACATGTATTTGGCCTACGATCGCGCATGCATACAAGTTAATATAGTTAACTGCAATAATTTCGGTTTTGGCGACGCGGCGTCAATGATAGTAGCTACAGCTGTTCCCATATCAGGGTGGATGAATTTAGAAGGCACTAGTTGTAACTGACTCATACAAACTAATGCGTTATGTGCTGGTCTGGCACGGTGAAGCGATCGATCGATTGATGGCTAACAAAGCATCGACTGCCGCTGCAGCGGCCCTGGTAATGGCTACAGGGTTAAAAGTACCAGCTGAGTCGAAACTCTAGATACAAGCTAATGGGTTGCGCACGAAAAGCTAGCTATTTCTATTGCTTGTTTACTGCACGTTCGTTTTTTAAATTAGGAATTGTGAGTCAGCTGCTGTCGCTGCCATTTCATCGTGCTTGTCTAGCTCTTCCTGCCGAAGAGGCAACAGGACGCCAATAAAGCGCCGCTAAGCCATCCGACCCAGCGAACCACAAAAGCAATACATAACATGATCATGCAAGCTCCATTCCGCTTCGAATAGAGAGGCGATAACATCTAAACGAAAGACGAGACCGACCAGTGTTGGAAAAGAAGCCAGTTTTTCATTACGGTTTAGCATTGGTAGCCATCGTAGCGTCTGTGGCAAAACGAGAAAAGCCGCCGTACGGGCTAAGTTCAACGCATAGAAAGACAAGTAGCGTAATACGTCCCTCGCGTATGCGCAGTCTGTTCACGTTAGCGCAGCGTTGGACGCTGTTACTCGAAAACACGATGGCGGCCACGATTACGGCGAGTATGCGTACCGACAGATATATACTCGGAAATAATTCAGGTAGAGCGCTCGTGGCGGTGTTGACAAATGAGCAAAAATTACATCTCGCGTCGCCGGAGAAAGTCGCATACGCCAAAAAAAAAGCAATATATGAAGTTTTGCGACGAGGCAGGGCGAGAGAGAGAGAGAGAGAGGGGGGGGGGGGGAGGGTAAATTGCGCAGAACACACAGACGAGTGACAAACGCCGGAAGCGGCAACTTTTGAATAGCACAGTACCCGCAAGCAAAAACACAAACTGAAAATTACACACACATACTAGGAGAATTAGGGCACTATTGTTACGAAAAGAAATATTGGACTTGTGAAGGAATTGGAATAGTGAACATTGAAGTCTTCTTCAGTTGAATTTCTTTCCTTTAACTGAAAATTAACAATAGCAGCAGCGGACAACCTGTCGACAAGACAAGGATATTTTGTTATTGAAATGATGGAAAGTGAGCCAAAGGAGCCAGTAACAACAAAATGGGTAGTATTAATGATCCTTTCGACGAAGACGAAGGTAGGCATGTGTGCATGCGCGTGCGTATGCGTGTGTGGGGGGTGGAGGGGGGGCGGGAAGAGACAAAATCAGAAAGTGGTTTTGGCCATTGGTCTGAATGCTGACATTATGATCGTTGGCACTCTTGCTATTAGAAAAAAGCTCTGTACGATTCTTGCCGGTGATGCCGTTGGCCTCAAGGCTTTCCTCCGGCCGACAACAGCTCATCCGACCAAAATAAGGCTAAAAGTGTACACCGTCCTAGTCTAAATACCTCGCAATATCGAAGAGCAAGGACAATCACAATAAAGAACAATTGGAATTAGATATAACTGAATTGAGACCCAATATGGCGCTGATGCTATAGTTTGATGTTCGTTGTCAGTGCTCTTTGTGTACGTGGCCCAGTGCAAGACGTATCGTAAAAATGCGAATCAGTCGTCTACATATGAGTGTGGTACTTGAAAGCTGGTCGATGTAGATTCCTATTTGACGTTGGAAATTTGCTGTTCCGCATTTCAGCATTCGATTCATCATTTGTTCGGAGGATCCTCAATGGACTCATTGAAAAGTGCCGTGGCGTCGTTTGCATCCGCGCCACCTGACGTGATTACGTCAACAGCGACTCAGCTCGCCGCACAATCGGCTCAATTTCCGGGTGCAGCGGCTGGTATCAGGTAGGCAGCCTCATAAACGATTATAGTATGCACTCCTGTACACGTACCACTTCATTCCGCCAGCTAAATTTGGCTTAATTCACAAATTTAATTCAAATAACATAAGCACGAAGCGCGATTCGGAGTCTTTAGAATCCGACATTTCCCTAACCAGTGCTTTGTGACTTTACAGCGTAAAATTATTGTAGGCTACAACAGAGTAGAGTACTATTTTCAGAATGTTAACTACTATATTGTATCGTGGACGCATATGTCTCTGACTTTAGGTTCGACTTCTCCGCCGCTGGCCTCACAGCCGGATTGGCAGCAGCCGCGGGGGCTACGACCTTACCACCTGACTATCATCCCCTACTATGATGCCGCTCGCAGAAGGAGGAGCAGCTTCAACTATCAGTTCGTGTCAATGTACATCAACGACAACATCAACAGAAAGGACACCAGCAACAGTTTCAATTACAGGAACAAATGCAGTCTCAATTTGCGTGTGGGACCAGCTGTAATGGCCCGGGTTACTCGGCCAAGCCCATCTGTGCGATGCAGCTATAGGAAAACTCAAATAAGTATGATTGGATTGCATCAGCAAAAGTGAAGTACGCATGATTGGCCAATGGGGAACGAATTTTCGGTATTTGCCACGCACAGCTTGATCGCAGTCAGGCTCCTAAAGGAGTCCGGAACTCGACGATGTACGACGTCCTTGTCCATTGAAGCGTCTAGAATAAGCCAGTACTGCTTCTTTCACTTTTGCTATTTATTTGCTGTCATTATCACCTACAGAGTCCCCTCTAGCGGCGGCGGCGGCGGCGGCAGCAGCAGCAGCGGCAGCAGCAGCAGCAGCAGCAGCAGCAGCAGCAGGAACGAGTGCTTTATCCTTCTGATGGTGATATCATCTCTTCGTTATAAAGTTTACAGCGCCTACGGCATTATCGGGTAGTAATGGTTGATAAGTGGTCGTGCATTAGAGAGAATGTCGACAGTGGTGCAGTGGACGAGTGACTCATTCCATTGGTAATGCTACTACTAGAAACGTTCCTTTTCCCGTTGGCATGCGAACCTGAGACTCGAACGGTAAGGAAATCCCCTGGTACTGCAAGTGGAGCTATAGCGAAATCAAGAGTATAGCAAATACGGGCTGTTCGGCGTCATCGTATTTTGCCATGTATTTAGACGTATCGAAGTTGGCACAAAGACAAGATAAAGTCACCCTGGCGAGCTCGCTTGTCCTATCACGTAGAATAAAGTAGTTGCTGTCCGATATATTTCCGGCGCCGTGGCGGCACGCCTCGCGCAAGAAAGTAATGTAGATCCTAGTCACGCGAACTTCAGAGCTCGCCATGACCTTGGCAAGAGCTAGAAAGATCTGACGCCAAGGTTATGTGAAAACAAAATAGACAAGTAGCGGATTGACAGAGAGAGGCTGAGAGAGAGCGAGAGAGAGAGAGCGAGAGAGAGCGAGAGAGAGCGCGGCTGAGAGAGAGAGAGAGAGAGGGAGGCTGAGAGTGTGAGATGGCTGATGAGACGATGATTGGGCCAGACGATGAGATGCCGCAGATTGCAGAGCTTATTCATGGTAACAACAACCTGGTGACAAAAATACTAGAAGAAACACAGCCATAGCACCAGAAATCCCCGGCACAGTAACTGTGTAACCGTTTAGCCATACAGACGTAGACATCGGACGGCGATTTTCAGTGAAAAACAAGAACTAACCGAAAGACGGATGCCTCGGATGATAAATGATTTACAGCTCTAGCCATGTTAAGCCAGCTCTAGGGCGGTCTAGGTGTGTGCAATAACTGGCCGGTGGGCCAGACAGCAGTCAAAGTTCTCTGGCCAGGCGATAACAAAAACTTTATATGTTTATTAGAGAAACAGTGTAGATGTGAGACTAAGTAGACGATAAATGATAATCAAGTATTGCGGACATGACACACGCGGACGTATTTACACGCATGCACAGGAAAGACAGTGCCTATTACGAGGCTGTTTCAGACGAAAAAAAACACTAGAAAATAAAGGAAATCAAATTATTTAATTTCCGCCCGAAAACAAATACCAAAATTAGTATGGTTCAAATCTTCTCGTATATATAAGAGAGGTCATTGATTGAAGAATAATAATAACAATGGGTGTAATGACGGTATGATTAATAACGATGATGATGATATTACTTCATAGCTATGACAATAATATAAATGAAGATGCAAATAAACATAAAACACCTGCAGATATTACGCTAAATAAAATCAGAAGCGGAATGAAAAGCAATATAAGACGTCACCAATGACAACAAGTAATGGCGAATGCATCCGGCTTTGGATCTTCATCGGTACTATCATATATGATGGAAAAATAACAATGCCGGCTTAAATAGTTACCACCATTCCAGACGAAGTCAGGAGGAACAATAATAATTATTATATATTAACACTAATAATGATAGTGTAAATATGATATATGAAGAAGACAATTATAATAATAAATTAAGATTATGTTCACACCACAAGTCGATTCTGTGTCATTTGCCCAACTACAGTCAGTATACGAGATTAGAGTGGAACTTTAGGGAACTAATACCTTTGAGTGATTCCGTTACGTAGAAAAAAAATCTTTACGACGCTTTTCCGATAGTAACAACGCAATGGCGCCTATCAATGCAACGAACTTCACGTTAAAACCCTCTCACTGCAGCAGATCGGGAAAATAGCTTTTGTTGAAATAGATCCCATCAGATTACGTCGTTCTTCCAGTTATATATATATTCACTCGAATTTTTCGAAATTTTCTGTATTTTCGGACGTTTATAATAACAAAGTCGTGCTTAGTCAGTTGCCTAAATCGGCCTCTAGCCGTCAAAGTTAATTGCCCTCTCACAGATATTACGTATCGTTCTAGCGGAGCGTGGGTAACTTAATCGTCCTTCACTGCTACTTACGTAGCGTTGTTCAGTGAGTACAGCAGAGAGGCAGATGAACCGTGTCGATCTTTTTGCTTGAAGGAGTCGAAAATAAACGCAAATATAAAATTCTGACAAATGCAAGTCCAAGGAGTTGCCGAGAAATACTTATACTCAATTGATGTTCATAATGTCAACTTCCAAACCGTGCGCGTGCTGCGAAACGGATTCGAAACCCCTGCTCAGGGAAAGCCATTGTTTACACTTAGTCGATCAATTGGACAACGTCTTGATGTGAACTTGGCTAACATCTACCAAAATAATGCAAAGGGCTACTCAACAGTAACGTTTGAGACTGTCGGACATGCTAATAAGGAACGCTCAGATAAAGAGTTTACACAAACGGAGTTATTATTACAACGTCGATGCCTACTAGGCCGTCGCCTATTTTTCATTGCACCTTAATATCATACATTAAGTTGTTCCCTACGATAGCGGTTGACGCTTCGTGTTCTAGGGTATATACAAATCATCGCTTCCATACGGCGGAGTTCCATTGGATGTCGAGAAATAGCCGTCAGCTAGAGTTTGTCACCAATCATGTCATCGCAGCAGTGAAGTGTGGCACCCTTCACAGTGTGTGAAGTGTGCCAGCTTACCAACTGGGTGCCTGTAGCGCAACAGGTAGCTGGTAGCAGTAATAATGTTCATTTCTTTTTTGATTGCACGATAGAACAATTGCAGAGTAATCTAGCAGCACGGGCGGTGAATTGACTCAAGTGCCGCAGAATCGCGGCTCGCTCGGGCGCCGTTGGCCTCTTATTCGACGTTATTGGTCTATAAATTGGGCGCTAAACGCGCACCCAACAGGGAGACGAAGAGATTCCCGCGGCGCTATTTGGAAACACCAACAACACCACAGAGATCGTACCAGCCGCTTTTCGCGGCCACGACGACAGCAGAAGCGGCACTCTTCGGCAGGTCCAGATTGAACGACGAACGCCTGTACGCGAGGAGCCGTCATGCTACAAGCACCAGTCGCGTTGACGAAGCGTGAAAGAGAGGGCGTTGACAATGATGAACAGATCGGAACCTTTCGTCACAGTCGGAAAATGCAACAGAATATTGAACCAAAAAACAAAACCATTGTATTAACATTTGTCTATGTCATTACGTCATAATACGGGAGCGCACAGTAAGTAGCAGTCACTTGCAATTATACGTGCCGCTTGTTTTGGCAACGCAATGTTTTATATACGAGCACATGTATATATTTGTCCATTCTACGGAGGCAAAAATGTATTGGCAATTCGAGCTCGTACCACCTGTAAATGTCTTGACCGTTCCCATTGCAGTTTTCCTTCTCCGCCGAAACAATCTCCACCGAATTCAGTGTGCGTGTGTGACGTTTTTGCCGTTCGTTAATACGCTCGTTCAATTCAGTCGGAAGAATGAACTTTTAGATATTTTCTCATCATAGGGAAGCGAAAAACGTCACTGGAGTAGCGGCGTGTTTAAATGGTACATTGTTGCTCACAATTTGTTTCTTTGAGCTTCGGGTCTATTTTGGTGCACCGCACTATGCAATCTTGTTCAAATTCCTCGGTAATACCTCCAATAATGATAGTAGAACTAGTTAGAATAAATGCACAGCTGTCCGATGGTCTCAACCGCAATGACAAGAGGTTTGGTTCTTAGTCTGGGCTTTGCCACCGTCGCAGTTTTCGGCCCGCCGTCGTAATGATACCTAGGTGGTCGTATTTTTGTCGTGTAACATGCAAACCATGCGGTCTGCACGTAGAGCGCTTCAATTTAGCTCACATGTGCAGTGCCGTCTGCACATTTTCTTTTTTAGATTTCCAAGTAGTTATACTTTCATTTATATTTTATCTATACTATAAGCTTAGCGAGATAATCCCGACAAAGTCGATAGTAATTTTACGACTTTACGGAAAAGCAACTTTACGACTCGCGGAATAGCGGTTCACTTAGCATAAGTGGGCAAAACCCCTATGTAGGTTACTATGCATGACCATTACATCTATCTAGCGCCATTGCTAACTAAATAATGCGTACGACTTATAAACCTATATACATTGATGTTGAAGGGCGTACTGGTTTTAGATTGCTGGTTGATTGATACTGGTTTTCGTTGTAAATACATACTCAATAAGATAGTGATTTTGTCAAACGCTTGCCCAGTGGCTGCGTCCATATGTTTGTTATCAGCCTCCGCTTGTTTCGGTAGAAGTTACGGTACAGGACTCACCGTACCATACTTGTACGATGTCTACTAATTCGCGTCCTAAGTCCTGCGTCATTCTCTTAAAAGGTCACAAAACTACTGAAAAAAATGGCATGACATTCTATCGTTTTTCACGGTTGTCCAAGTGTTACTATTAGCACGTACTATGTGAGCATGTATCTTTGTCTGGTGCATGTTAAGCGCGCCACACGATCATCAGACGATTGGCCTGCAACCGCGGTGTTATTGTGGCCGTCGCGGCAGCCGCTACAGGCGGAGGGTAGTAGCACAGCAATTGAATCACTTCGTCGTACGCATCGCCTTCGAGACCGCATCGTTTAGGCTACCGCCTGCTGAGTACTGCTGTTCGACAACGTCGATAAGGCCGGAGTCCCGAATGAAGTAGAGATGACTCAGTGGATAGTCAGAATCGGCGGGAGACAGCGGCCCAGTGTACAGGGCATCGAGACATGAACATGAAGCTCATGTACAACACTTACTAATTTCTCGTGCTGTTGTCTCGGTTTAAACTTCTCCGTAACTCTCAGTGCCATAGTTGCTTGCGAGAGGAAGAAGGATGCTGACGCTACTAGCGTCACGGACGTAGTACACCTCAAGGCAGCTTAACATTCCCAAAAAGTATTTGTAATGTAGTAAAGGTGCGATATATGTATAAACGTATGTATGCGGCAATCGGGAACGATTCGCATTCTCCGATGAGCATTCTCCCGAATGGGTCCCTACCGCTTCTGCTGTTGGTCCTCTTGCAGTGGCTTCAATCGAAAGCGGTAATTTAAACCGACGATACGGCGTTTCCGCAGTTAAACACAGTTGACAGAAATTAAATGAAATCGTGTTCGGGCCCCTGACCACGTTATAGCGTGGTCACGAGCTTGTCAACCGGTTCTCAGCGTCAGAGCAGCATAGAGCCACCGAGAAATCGCTATTTTTAAACGATTTGCAGAGGGTAAACACTTAGCAACTGGATAAACGAATATATATTGGCACCATGAGTACTCTAGCGAGTATTATTATTGTCTGCACGATGACAGAAGGTTAGGTTATGATGGGAAAGCATTTCTTGGGTATTACAGGTAGCGGCAAGCCAGAACGAAGAGCAGACAGGCGGAAAGGTGTCAAATTTGTAGATTTCACGGTCTAAGATAAGCGGTGAGATTTATGTACATATGGGAAAAGTAAGTCAAAACTAGTGGCGTTAATCGAGTGGACCAAAAGCGTGGTATTACTGATTGCCGTGTGTGATCCGAACCGTATTTTTTTCCTCTTAATGGGAAAACGGTTAAAATAGATGGCCATTTCCAACTTTGAGATCTCCACGACGCCGACGAGTATAGTAGTTAGTCTGTACTGTCGGCCCCTGTCAGTTAATGAATCATCTTCGCGTTCGGGCGATTTCACATCATCCAATTGGTGCCAGGGATTCAAAGGAGGGACACAAGGTTTTTCGTTAATTTAGTCTAATCATCATTTAGGTCGATGCGTCGCTGACAACTTAAACCGCATCGCAACTGCTCGTACTGACGAAAAACCTAAAATACATGGGCATCGCCCGCGCAGTGATTGAATTGCTGACAAGTACCACTTACACATGGCATATGGCATACTTACGCCTGTTCCTATTATACTTTGATTTTTCTTACTCATATCTGTAATTTCATCGTTTAGAGGTAGGTTAGCATTGCTTTCACTTCTCTAGGGATCGACATGTCAGGCAGAATATGCTTTTATCAACCGGGTTTTGTTATCGGTGAAACAGCGCAAGCAGTCGGCGGTCGCCATGGGTGAATCTGGCAGTACTCAGCCGTTGTCTAAATAGCAGAAGTGGCCGTTCGTCCGGTATGGGCCTGCTGACGTATGAAAGAAAGCTCAGATGAGCGACATTGACGATTGACAGCTCCGAGTGGTTGGTGTACGTGAAAAACGTAGTAATCGATGGGTGCATGAACCAGAGCAGGGCTAAAAGCAGCTCAGATACGGTAGTGGGCCGTTAACTGAAGTGATGCCTGAGAGACCGAAGCACGCGGATTAAAAAGACGGGAAAATTCGCCAGTGCATTAAACAAACGCGATGTATCAAGCAGTACTGAGTATTAAACATCATGGTTAACGGCATACCTAACTGGCACAAACCAGCCCGTAACAGACTTACGATAGTGACGTTTAAACGCCAAAAGCGTGCTGTATGCAGGTCGGGTCATGTGAGCAGAATTTATCGCATTTTAATATCGAAAAAAAAACGTTGATCTGTTGGGAGCTCGCGACGGTACGGCCAAGGTGTTGATGCGGCAGATTTTAGATACGAGGATTATGTTCTGATGTTTAATAATGCGTTTTAACGGTGTTTGGTAAAATTTCATCTTGAGCCAATGTTACTTAAGAAAACGAAGCTACGTGATGGGCGGCCACTTGCGGCAACGCATGACGAGTGAAGGTGCGGCAACAATATTTCTTCGTCTAGACATCGTTCACAACGATCGAATTATTCGTGCGTCTTCATTGTTTTGTAAATTGTCCATGGCTCATTTGGACAAAAGTGGCACAGGAGAAATTGCTATAGAATGTTTCGATTATACTCCACTGTTAGGGCCAAGATTCTATAGGCTTACCTTAATGAATTAAAATCTTAAATTAGCTGTGAATATTTGTTGACTTGAGAATGTTTTTTTAGGGCGTGGTAAGGATCATCACCGGGTGTCGCCGGTGTTGGAAAAACAGACCACAATGCCTGTTTTGCTATTGAGCCCCTGCCCTCAAATACGGGATTTCTGGATGAATTTTTCAATAACATACGCATATGGCTTAGATAGCTTTCTCAAGGATACGTAGTTTTAGACAAATTTTAGCCGCTATTTGAAAAGGTGTTTCGGAAATTTACGGCTCTATTCCAGGCCCTCCATTGAGGGCGTGAGCAGTCACTAACAAAATTGATCAAAATCATTTCTGAGAAGAAAAATCAAGTTTTTCTTGCTATATAAACATGGTCCCTTTTATATGCTAATTATAGCTATTGCCGTGTCATTTGACAATGGCATCGAAGGGAACGCTTTATCAGTATAGCTAGAGTTTGTTTTTAGTCTTAGTTTAAATTTGTTGGTATCCCTATCTCAAAACACCTGCATCAGTAGGTGCCAACTGCAGATCTAATACTCATCTAGCTTTCGTTCGCTCTCTAAGTGTACACGCCGACCAGTTGAAGGTTTCAAAATGCAATATTTGTAGTAAGCAAGCGAAAAAATAGAAAAAAAAAAAGTTGTAAATCAATCGTGGAGTTCTTTTGCCTGAACAAAGCGGCTTACTTTTAATAATGATGACTGTGATTGTTCTCATCGCCAAAGTAACAATATGAATTAAATTTTCCCAGTTTGTAAATCCACCATCTTGTGCTCAAAATTCAATGAGTGCAGGACACGAGAGGATTAGGAGTCGCAATAGCCTAGCGTCGGACGTATCAATCGTTTGTCGAAATAGTTTCAATATGATGAAAAACGACCAGCCGTCACCGCGCCTCAACAACAACAAAATATTATCTGTTTATTTATGCCATCGATAGCGGTATGTTAGCCTTCATCTTCCAGATACTGTTTCAGTATGAAAATGGCTGAAAGCCGAATTTAACAAACCCATAATATCTGCCGGCAGCTGTTTCGAATACAATGAGAATTGAATTTACTTCCACAACGATCTGTTCTTGGCACATTCTGTGCGACGACCTCGTACCAGTCGCATAGAGGAGGGAATCAGTTTCAGGGCAGACGAAGCTTTCGAATAGGTCATTGGATTGAAGTAGATTGCTTTAAATCATTTTACATGCCGAAAACAATTGTGCCACAGCTTGACCACCACTGGAAGAATCGTAATATCCGTAGCTATACATATGTTGCTTGGTCTTCGAATAGAACGGCAACGTCGAGCGCAATAGAAGCTTCAGGCACAACGATACAAACACAAGGCACAGCTGATCGAAACGGCACCCAGCAAACACTGGCCAATAGCGAGAGACATGACACGACCGGATCGAGAGAATACAGAGCGTATCCAGCACAGGAAGCGGTGATGAGACCAGCGAACGCCAGCGGTGACGCACAAAACGGCAAGCCAACATTTAGACACTCTTCCCGTTCGGCGAATGTAGGTGCATAAAAAAGGTAGGTGAACGGTATCCTCGGTTATATTCCAGTCGACAAAAAGAGCCCATATAAGACATTTGTCTATATATCTAGATGGTGAATTGTCCCTATTGCAGGCACGTGTGCGTGACAAGCGTAACAAGCTCACCAGATTAGACAAACAACTATCACACTTAAAAGGGCAATTACTGAATAGGAATAAATATGGCTGCTACTCATTCAAACAACGAGCCTACGCCTCAAGAGAGGATACGCATCATCTGCAGTGGAGACGATCCTTGATTTGCTGTTACCAAATTACCGTGCTACTTAGACAACCGTTGTTTGCCACCATCAGCGTACCGCATACCCGTGACATTAAAACAAAGAGTATCTGGGGCAGTTACTCGTAAAAGCATGTCTGGCACTGCTTGCACGTCGAACACTTTTCTACAAGAAGATTTTAATATTTCCGCCTATACGATTTATGAGAAGACAAAGTTTAGGATCATTTGCTCGATGCGGAGCGATCACGTTGGTGAATTTGTACATGTTTACGGATCCTTTCAGGCGTATTTTGCTGAACTTATTTCATCGCCTGATCAAGGAGTATAAATTGTAAAGGACTATTTGGGGTAACCGAATTTACTCGAACGGTCGACAGAGCTAACACATGTTGATCGGAGTGTTTAATGTAAGGTTTGCTCATGACTGTCCAGTGCGCGAGCACAGTCACAATGTTTTATTACTTATAATTGATTGAATAGCGAGCGAAGAGTTTCAGGTACGTATAGAACACACATTTTTTTGTCGCCTTGTGCACGTGTGTTTGAGGTCACCTCAACAATGAGCAACCCTACGACCATTGCCCTCTTGTTGCGGCTATAGATTTCCTGACAAAAGTTCTTGAAGCCAGCTCAACGAATCCGAGAAAAAATTTAACATAAATAGTTGACTAGATACTTTAATACTTTTTATCCGTTGATTGATCACAAATATATACGGGTTTACAAATTTGGATTCCGTAGTCAACCTCTTAAATAATAACCAAAATAATATTTATGATTTTTTTACGGAATTTTACGAATCTATCTATTGTAAATGGCGCTCTCCTAAAACTTTCTTGACCGAGCTTCGTCGTTCTAGGCGCACTTCTGACATAGTAATCAATGACTCAAAGACACGTATTACACGCTTTCAAAAAATACCAATCAGAAATTAGTCGACACCGCCACAGAAAGACTGACAGGGTTAAAAGGTCTTGTGTTGGTGCTGATTCTGCGGCCACACCAAAAAGAACCCGGGCGACTAGTACTATGGGGTTTGACGGCACGACTTTTGTAAATAACGATGAAACAGGTAAATCATTAAGGTAAGTCGGCTGGAATATGATAGCCCAGCGAAGTTTAACACTAACGCATATCCTGATGGCCCTTTTTGCCTATCTTTTGATTCCCATCTATTAGCAAGGAACTAGTTTTGTCACATTGCCTGTTTTTCCAGTCTCGTTTGCGGAATCACGCATCATTGCCTTGCTTAAAGGTAAGGGCAGTCGTAATAGCTTAACAATGTACAAACCGATAGCTATAACTCTCTTTAGTGCGAAGAATACGTTTCACGTCAGCTTGGACCTCACCTTATACTTTATCTTCCAAGGCCTTTGCTCCCGCTTTCGTAGTCTAGCTGTTTGCTATATCTATAGCATTAACTGACGTCGAATAGACCTTTGACGCTACTTCACGCAACGTTAGCGATTCGCTCAAATTTTGTTTGGCTTCTTAAGCCTGCACATTAGCAATGCTGTCCTGAATGAGCATTTAGTAAAATGTGGGGTGCTGTAAGATTGTATAAGTGTACCTTTCTAAAAATGAAGTGCTCTTCCACATCGGATCCGGTGAAGCTGAACTCCATGCCGATTACTTTGCTGGAAACCTCACTGTCCTGAGTCAAATTGGTAAACCGTCATCTGTGGATTTAAAAATCGAACCGGATAACGTTTAACGTAAAACAGAGTGTGTTTTCGTTAAAACCTTTCAGTGCTTCATAAATATACTAAGCAATTTAAGCAAGCACGATAGGACAGTCTTTTACTTGAGCCCATCCGCAAGCTTCTCTGGCTTGACATTCGGGCAAAGGCTAGGCCGGGCTAGGTATTTCTTAAAATTACATTCGAAATGCTACGCTTGCATTGCTATGCTATCTAGTCTTCGAGTTAGGGGTTTTCCGCAACACGCGCCTCGGTACTTTTATAGATCCCTTCTTAAACCGATGATCACGTACGCTATCGTGGTTTGAGGCGAGACATTTTCGCAGAATTTTAACCCAATAATGACATTCAAGCTATTTTTCGATTGTCAGAGTCCGCTCGCTCCGGAGTCCGGCCGCTCAAGTTTTCTCGATGACGATGGAATTTCTATTGTTGCACGGCTGCACGCGCTCAAATCAATGTACATATCCGTCATTTTTCATGTGCTAGCTTACTTAAATGAACGCAGGGGTTAGATAACAAATTTCATGAGTTACCGACGCAAATAAATTCCGAACCTCTTACCACCCCTGTACCCGTTGCGTAGATAGTCACAGAGTGTTCCGCTCAAAATAGCTGTAATATCTCGCGCGTTAACTTCGCATCGACGCTGGTTCTCTTATTGGCGTACGTTGCTAATGCTAGATGAGACTGTCATTTAATTTTTCATTGATCTCAGTCTCCTCGAAGGGAAGCGAGTCTGATGAACTGGGGAGAGTGCCCAAAACATTTCAAGACATCTTCTACCAGATAGTCTGAAATCGTGGCTCGAACCCTTTTCTGTGTCAAGCTCCCTTGCCACTATTCCAGCTTCTATTATTGATATTCAAAGATCCAACAAAACAAAATTAAGAAATCCTGGGGCAGGGCGGAAGAGCGACAATAGAAAAAAGCATACGGTAAACGTAGTGCTTTTATTGAAGCTGTTGCAATCGATATGGTACCTGTCGGTTTTTTCTATATAAAAACATAATGATTAATAAATGAAGAGTGATTCGGAAATTATCGCTACATGCCAAATGGAAGACGCCCATGAGATACCATCATCGTTATAGGGCATATTTTTATTATGGTGATCTGTCTTCTATCTCTTTGAACCTATTTTATTTCATCAACGAAACTGCCGGATCTTTGTCTGCTACACCCTATAGTTCCAAAGAATCCTCACCGTCAAGCGTTAGTACAATATGAATCGTGCGCCGACGAAGGCAGCTCCCATTCGAACGCTTAATGATCGTTTTGGAATAGATTCATTGTTTATTTAGATACATCAATGTATGTACGTACGTTGCATGAACTTTCCGCGCGAAGGTGTGCGTTTGTAAAAAGAGTCTAGGTTCACAAGCTACCATCTACGGTAATGGCAGTTTTTCGGGTTCACTGAAATGAAACTTGTTGGCCTGCATAGAAGTGTCTGTACATTTTGTGAACTTTTAGAATTAGCGGTAGTGAAAGATGTTTACTTTGGGCTTTATCGTTTAGCAGTTTAGACATATTCGCCACTAGTAACTGTAAGTAAGTACGAAGCCAACGCTCGTCCATGGCTTTAACTCGTTCCCAGAAATCTGGGTTTCCATTATAAAGTTACATAGCGACTCGTGTCCTTGCTTCTATAGCCGTATGCGATACCGGGGGCAGCTGTTTCTCCATACACTAAACAAAATTTAAATATAGTTTGAATACAGTTTAAGAAAAAAATTACTTAATTACAACAGCTTAGACAAGGGTTTATCGGAAAACAAATAGTTCCACAATAGAAAATTTAAGAAATACACCAGTTGAAACAAAATTGTCTTGTGCTTTATTTAGTAAAATGCATATCTAAGTATACGCTAACTATTTAGCTTGATTACAACATGAGCCGGTTTCCATCAGCTATTAAAGGCTATTTAGGCGTCGCTAGGAGGTAAACGATGTCCAACACACAAACGGTGTCTTCCTCAAGCAGTCAGACTTTTCATGTTGAAATAGTTGTCAGGAATCCGATATCAGATAATGTTAACCTCATCTCAGGCCTTGTATTTTTATGAAAAGCAAGCGTCTGCAAAAGCATTAAGATACAACTGTTCCAATTAGTTTCAATGCCCTTGGAGGAAGGGTTCCTATTGGCAATTAATCAATGCGGCTTGGGTAGGACAGATGTAATAAGCGGAGTCCCAACAGGAACGACAGAGCTGAACGAATGATCCTCATCAAATAAGTCATCGAATTATAACGAGTAATAACGGACGACCTATGAACAGCTAAAAGCTCTTCGATCAGTAACAAACTTTACTAAATGCATAAAATAACATATTTTTACATATGAAACTGTGTCTTTTTATTGCCAGTCATTGCCACCCCTCCTCTTCTTTCAGCGAACCAATGTGGCAGTCTGCGAGCCCGTATACGTAGAGCAAGTACCTGACTTTACTCTTGAAGGCAATTGTTCAACTGTTGTTTGTGTTGTACATCTCTGCTAGTGCTTTGACATGTATAATGTCCTTAGGCGTCAATGATAATTATTCCTATATCCTTCAGATTTCTAGGTTATAACAGCCATGAATTTGGCACGGTCACAAGCTTTGCTCCCGACTGACATGATTCACCGTAAGAGAAACATATCTCAGTAATTATGTCTTACAATAGATCGAAATCCATCATATCTTACGATGCCGCACAAACTTCACAATGGTTTTTTCACCGTGTATATACAACATTAACAATATACCAGGTGGCTTTTTGGCCTCGGATGCATCACAACCAAAAACGACGTATTTTCCATTAAGACAGAGATTTGATCATAGGACAGCAAGGATAGTTGCTTGCAGCACAGTGCCTGCCCTATGGAGAGGTGTTAAGTTGAATATGGATTTGACAAGATTACGAGACTTCGTAATGCAAAACAGCAGTAAAGTACGTCTAATGATTGTTCGTGATTGATTGCCGCCCTTCAAAGATACAAGCCAGAACGTTCGGACTCGGAAAAGTGTCATAGCACTTTCTGTTACTTAATGAATATACTTTATACTAAATGAATATAGTTTTTTAGCTAACTTCCCATATATGTGAAGACGAACGTTATTATTCAATAACGGAGCGATGGCGGATGTTTGCAGCTACACCATCATTACCGCTAATACAAACTAATATGTTCCACAGCGTTCGCTTCTTATATGTGTAAAGTAGTCAATAAATTTACCTTCGAACATAGCTGGCGTTTCCATACGCGAAGCATTTTCGTGCCACCAAGTGATTGTCACTTCGGACTTCACGGATCTCGTTTTACGACAAGCGGACCACCTGAGGTGTCCACAACATTACACCGTCAGTGCCCCGGTGGCACGTATATTGAATGAGAGGATACTTTAATGTCACTGTCATTTGCTCGCTTGCTTGTTTGCTATTGCTTCAAATGAGCTAACTGGCAGGGACTACACCAAACTGGCCTCTCGGCGTACGCCGAAAAATACCCACGCTGTTACGCTTCAAATTAGCTACAGGACTCATAGGCGCTCCATACCGAAGGCGACCAATAACGTGAGGCAAGTACCCTCCATACCCAATTAGGGTTACGTCGTCGTACTCAGCATTATTTCATAGACGGTTATTTGAAGACGTGGGCCTGGTGAACGCAACGACGACATTACCATTTGCTGAACAAGACCTAAAATAGGGACTCTCTCTCGTTTTTCCACAGATGTAACTCGCCACACCAGCGTGCCATAGAGGGCGCAACGATAGCAGGTGGAGGCAGGCACTATAATATGAGATACTACGCCATTGACAATCGTGGATCAAGTTAATCTGGGCCAGGTAAAATTAACTTGCTGCTTGGGCTGCTCCTGTGTAGGAAACGCGCAGCAATGTCTGACTATTGTTGACGCTCGCTCGTTATCGACGTCGTTGTATCTTGTTCGTCGAAACAAGTGGTTGCTGGTGTCAGCGCTAGCTCTATGAGTGGCCAAGAACCCACAATAACATCCGAACGCTACTGCGCCACGTGATGGAGTATGGCGAAATCGTGTTTCTGTAACAATTTTTCCTTCCGTGAAGTACAACAAAACGATGAGAGGCCAGGACGAAGTGAAGCTGTTGAAGCCGATGCCTTCGATGAACTTCAGCGATCGGCAAGAGAGGCCAAAACTCTTCAGTGATGTCTACAGCCAAACGTAGCAAATATATTTTGTAGGGAATATCTACTACGCCACATAATGAGGGTGGACAAATTAACTTGGTTAAGGTTGCACTGTATCTTTTGGTGTACCTGCTTATGGCCTGTGGCCTTTCTACGGCTAGATACGGTAATTTATGTAGGCTTGTCCGGACGTTGGGATGCGTACTCCTCCAGGCAAGTTTGTGAATGGACTTATTTTAACGATCGACCCAATAGCTAACCCCATAAAACATCTTAGAAAGATAACGAAAGCTAATATGAGGTGTGTGCTTCGGGCTGGCCAGAATATAATAGTATTTCGGATATACAGTAGTACACCGATCCATATTACAGTCTTCTCTGCGCAGATAGGAAAAAAAACCTGAATCATTCGTTAGTACCTCTGCAAGCATTTCTCGTTGTACCAGTTTTAGCTGCTTGGCCATACCGTGATTAAAGTTTCAGCAGGCCCTACACGGTCAGGTCCGCGATAGTTCCTGGTGAAAGTTAAATAGCTAGTTGATAGCAACGATGGGATTATTTGTTAGAGTTAAAAGCGGCTAATTGGTGTAGTCTCATCAAAGGTTTCAAGATATACACTTATCGGTTGGAATAAACAAAGAAAAATCAAATTAATGTGTAGGATAATAACTCTCTCGCCAAATAACTATCTTGTCAAAAGCGAATCCCTAAAATACAATCGCTTGACTCAGGCGATAAACAGTGTGAAACAGTGTGTTTAATTGTAGCAATGTATTGCTACAATTAAACGTTTGTGCTTTTAATAACTTCCATGCAGCACAAATACTCGCCCATACACGTACGAACTCGAATGACGCGGAACAGCGGTGCCACAAAACAACCACTTTTTCCATTAATACGTTGTTACTCCTGTCTATAACTAGAAATACAAACGAAATTGTCATGTTGTGCAGGCTGAGCTTACGCCAACGGTATCACAAATGATATGGCTGGCACCAACTCACCATTACCAACAACACCAGTCGCCTAGCAACATTTCGAACTATTTGAAGATGATAACGGCATCAGCAGCAGTCTTTGTACATCGTCTTGCCGTAAATTTTTGCCTGAAACGCTTAACTAAGCGCAGGCGTTTGCTTCACCAGATAACGCCTCGATCATTCTCATTAATAGGCATACGAATCTGGCATACGTGGGCCCAATTTAAACTGAAATTATACATTCTGTAGAAAAAAAAAGTATAATTGTCATATCACAATAGTTTTACTACGCCGTATAGATCGCTCACTGATGTAAAGCATCTAAAGAAAAGATGGCGATGCTGAATAGTCGTAAATGGTGAGACAAACTGCTTTGTCCAGCCGTCGAAGACAGAGAGTAATCTATTTCGGTCGAATTAAATTAACAGTAGTCTGTAAGAAAGTTTACAAGGCCGACTCGATTTTTTTGCTTTCTTCTGTCTTAGGGGTGTGGCTACTGGGGTATTAAGCTCCGGGCATTTTTCCGATAACCATAGTACAACAATGCATTATTGATTTCACTGAAAATGATACTTGGTTTATTTCGTTTTAATATTTATACAGAAACCATTGCAAAGAACTACTTTATTTAATGTGACACTTGGACCGTTTATTGCACTGTTATCCAAAGCTACACATGTCGTTTCCAAAGGCCCGTAAATTACACGATATTTTATGAAGCACGTAAACAGACACACATTTGGGTGGCTGGTGGGCCCTAATTCGTTAAGGCTCAACTATTTTAGGTGCGCATTCAAAGGTCGAACAGTTCAAACGATGCAAGAATTCCAATTACGCTTGTCGCTAAGATGAGTTCTTTTTGGCATGGTCATCGCATAATAAAAAACCAGTATAAATATAATATAATAATAAAATAGAGAATAAAAATATAAAAAACGCTGCTTTTGCTTTTGTTTTTTATATTTTTCCCGAACTTCCCTGTTTTATCGGATTTAATCGAAGACAAAAAAAAATCCCCTAGAGTCTCCGTCTCCAGTTGTCCCAAAAATAACCTGATGACTTGCACAAACATCGATTGAAACACGTAATAAGAAAGTTAACAGTTTCTGACTTTATAATGTCATAGCTCATCGGCTTAAGCGGCTGTAGCATCCACTGAAAAAAATTCTATGCCCAAGTTATCATACATTTGCTTTTCGGTGGCATCTAAATCGCAAGCATTTTTTGCCTTCATGACCTTATGGTCCTGTAATGCGCATAAGGCAATTTATTATTCGGCTTTAGGCGTTATAACACTAAGTGTTTCGCGTTCTACGTATAATGCTGACGCAATGTAAATCTGAAAAAGTTTCCATTGGCATTATTCCCCATTTATAATAGTCAATGCAGCTCTTTATAACGCATTAACGGTTACGGTCAATTTTATAGATGTAAAATGTAACAGATTCGTCTTTAAATACGGCGTACGCATGAAAAGTGTAAAAAAAAAATAGCTGTTTGATTATTCGACTCCATTTCGATGCTTTTTTTTTTTAACCTAAGCGTCGCGTTTACCCGTTTGTTAATTTTAATAAACAGTGGCCTATTTTAATGGGTAATTGTTTATCTTAGTAGGTAATGGCGACAGTGCATAATTCCTCTAACAAGGTGATACACCAATAGCTAGCTCGTAATGTGTTTCATTTTTTGTCACTGGCATATATATACACAACCCAATCTTTTTTGAAAATTATTACTAACTAACTTTATCTAAATTTTGGTTTGTCTCCTATCCGACGAAAAAACATTCTACTTTCTACATTGTAAAACTTCTACATAGTTAGATTAAAATTTATTAATGTTTGAGAAGTACATACGAGAGTTAGGGCAAACTTTTTCCATTCAACTGCCTAGTCATCATTAAGGCGTCACATAGGTATAACTTTTCGAATAATGGACTATTAAAAGCCTAATAATAAGGTACATAGTTATTAAGCGTCCCCTAGGCGCTGTTGTCGCCCTGCTTAACCGGGCGCTATTACAAACTTCGCAGTTGCATTTTAACTTAGTCCGCGAGCCGATGCTGACCTCCTTCACAGAATTACGCTTTCACTTGTTCTCATGTCGCTTACATCTGGCGGATCTGGATCAAAGGATACAGAAGGGTAAGCACGCAGTTACTAGAGCCGCCCAGCTACACTTGAAGATTCGCTGGTTTAACATGAAACTCTAGTAGTATAGATATACAGGATATAAGTAAGTTGCATAATTTAACAGCGTTTATATTTAGTAATTGATCTTTAGCCTATTGTGTGCAGGTTTTTTAGACCGTGAACTAGATAATAGTTGTTCTTTTACGTCGATTTGTTTGTAAGCACCTTGGCTTACAAAAAAACAGCCCTTACGCTTAGTCCACTCAAATATTGACGCTATTCTTCTATACACAGTAACGTATTCTTAAATTTATTCCTACAGAGAAGCAACTTTCAAAATCACTACGAATGGAGGTAGATGTGTTTGATAGCTTTTCAAATATAGAATGTGTGATTTATTCAGTAGGTTTTTCAATGTCGTTTGGATCTAGAAAAAGATGATCGCGCAATGAACTGTATCCACCGGGTATATGTCGGCAAAAAGGTGCCTCTTAGATTTGCATCGCTTTGTTTCCTTGTCCTTATTTAGTAGCACTTCTATCTACCGGTAAATTCAGGACACTGAAGAGAAAGCTTTACGTCAAACGCAAAGGAATCCGTTGTCCGGAGAGAGCTCCAGCTTGCATTTCATAATTCTCGCCCCGTCACAATCATTAGCAGCGTTAGATGGTGGTAGTGCCTTTTTTCAATTTCTATTTAGATGGTTTATCTCGTCCTATTTCACATTCCATTGACTAGAGCTGTCCGACAAATCGCCCGCAGAGGACCGCCCTACGGTAATAGCACCTCACAAAAAGCTTTTATCGCCGTCTCTTGGCCATCATTCTGCCACAGCGCTGACAGATTTACCTGACGGCCGGCTGTACCCCGAACATTTAGTAACGGTTGACCAGCAGATTCAAGACGATGTTTCTCTTGGGTCAGCACGGCAAACTTTCGCCTCCCCGGAGAAACAAGCAGCAGCGTCTCTTAAGGTTGGTTTTCACCTCGATCAAATGAGCTCTCACGCCGCCTGTAAACGCTAATCTCTCTAGGCCCTCTGGCTTCTAACGAGCCATCACAGATATCCCTGAAAGTTAGGAACATAACAGTACCTTCGGGTGATCTTCATCTGCATGAGAAAGGCGAACAGTCAGCCGACGTTGAAGGGAGCTACTTAGGAAACCACCAGGAAACTATGCCACTTTCGCCGTGATCTTTGCGCTTTTCGTTTTCAAAGTCTTCTCGCTCCGCCCGTTCGTTAGTGGCCTGCGATGACAGGCTAATTCCAGGTTATTATCGTTTATTATGAAAGCTGATCTCTGGCCACCCTCATGCTGCAAACAATTTAGGTATCAATTCAACGAACAGGTAACAAAAAAGCACCATTATTTGCCTAGCAGTCATCGATAAAATTATTGTTCATGTTATGCGTTTGACGTCATTGATTCGCTCCGTGTGTATGGATTCACGCTAATTGGTACGCCTGTCACTCTTCGCTATGTTTCTTTGTCTGTATTCCTGTGCGATTGCTTTCATATAGCTAGCTAATGGCGTGTTGGACTGCGACAAGATCTTCCTTGGTTCCAATTGCTCTATACCAACAGTGAATGTGCCTGCGTAGGCTTATGTATGGAGCACTCAGATCGTCGGGATCGGCCTAAGTAGCTAGTCCTCTGTAAGATAATACTGTATCTCTCGAAATGCTCAAAGTCAGAATACCATTGACGTTGCTCGTGCCTTGTTTTATTATAATAATTCACCCCCTGAAGATAAAATTCGCCGAAAATTTTGAATAATATAATCGGAGTTATAGTATTGCATGGATAGTAACGGCGCCTTGGCCAGGAGTATATTAAAACACAAATATGTGAATATGTCGTCTCAAATCCCCACAGAATCGGAAAAACTCGCGGCAGTGGTCCTCTTTGGCCGAACCGTCAGGCTTCCGCTCTTTCTATTTCTTCCATTTTTGAAAGTCGAGCGCTCGCCTTAATTGCCTTGGCGTCAACATAATTCCAGATTATTATTGTATATATTGCAAACAACGTATCCAGGAAGGCCGCTCTAGCATCGATTTCGTAGTGCCTAATTCGGGAGATACAAACGTAACTGGCCCTCCTGAGATCAGAGCTCCGCACAATTTTCTTTATTACTCAGACTTTGCTGAGCGCTCATAATACAATTTAGACCATAACTCTACTTCAGAAGACATTTTTCAAAAAGGGCTTCAATCCTTGCGGTAAACTTTTTGAATTTTACACCAACCCCAAAGATCGTACGCGTGATTTCGTGTGAAGCCAGCCTAGCTCTGAGCGGGTTTCCAGAAAATAAAGCACAATATATTCGTGGGTGACTTTCAATACTACTGGGATCCCAAGCGTTGACTTTGTAACAGGTATCAGAGCGTCTAGGTTACATGAGTTCAAATACTAAAGCGTCTTCAATCAGCCGCCTTGTATGTTACTGGGTATAAAAGCCGGAATATACGTCCAACTGGGAACGCTTCGTACAGATGCGTATCGTAATTTGGTCACAATAAACAAGACTAGATGTAAGCCGCCGATTTTAGCTAAAACAATTTAGGAAAGAGATAACATCTGCTGTCAAACCATCAAAGTTGCCGAAGATTTTCTCTTCCAGCGTCTCAAGTTCGTTGTTGGATAAATCCGATACCCTGAGTCGATCCACATCGACCAGGAAACCAGGTGGGATACTTACGAACTTGTTCTTTCTGTCGCACAGGAGACTGAATTGCGAAAATGAGAACATCTGCCTTGTTTTGCAACCTTTTTTTTTTTTTATGAGAAGATTACAAAAAGCCTGCTTCATCAAGTGACTGTAAACTTTTGACGTGTAATTGATTTCAACATTTTGGCAACGTTATAAATAGCGAGACAAGACGGTAATCAACATGCTAAGTTCTATGTTTTTTGCTTGGGTGAATCTAATCTTCTAATTCATACTTTCGAGGATCATGCACACGGAACCACTTACATAATCTTACTTAAGCCGAGATTTTCGAGGTTATCAAGACACACAGGTGGGTCATTACGGGACAATTCTTAAAGCTTCAGTTCCACAAGCGAGAGGAAGACAAGCTCGTCGAATGTCGAGTCATATAAACTAGTCAATGCACCACTGCTCCACATGATGTTAGATCTGTCATCGAGAATTAGAAAGCGTAAATTGGTATTGGCTAGCAGCTGTGCAACGTTTTCCACAAATAACTCATAGAGATTGCCGTGAATCACTCGATGCTCCATATTGCGTAGACCCCTGTTGTCGGTCCCGATCACAGTCATCCCTGCTCCTACAACGTTTCCTTGCAAATATATTAATATGTGATATCGCGAAAGTTAGGTACCAAATGCCTGTAGGAATGATTGAACGTGTAATAGAATTATCAAGAAATAATTAAGACGTTTGCTATTTTTTTGTTCGAAATACAAAAAGGAAATATCCGAAGCATATTGTATTGAATTATATATGTCCTTCAGGACACAAACGGTCACTAATCTCTAGAATAACACCTTGTATCATTGTAGCCAGTCAATATAATCATAGCGATAATAATACGATTTTTGCAAAAGCTCGCACTGTAAGGTTTTCGCTACGAGGCAGAGCATTTAATATTAAAAACGTCAATGCATGCCTTACGATGGAAAGTGCCTTTTTTTTTATCGGTTTTTGATACACACCGGTACATTTACGCCAATGCATATCATCTGAGATTCGAATATAACAGGACTAATGTTCCCATCTTGAAGATCAGTGTAGTCGGAAATGGGAGTCTCAATTCTGGGTTAAGCAAAAAGTCGCTTCCGGTGTCTATGAGTTCATTTACTGTATTTTGGGCTGATTAGCTGAAATGCTTCATGGTCTAAACAGACTTTAATTTATATTTGTGTGTGAACACATCTAAAGAAAACGGCTCCGAAAATTTTGATTTTTGGCGGACAAGCTTAAGAAGAGAGGTATTTTTATAAAAACAGTTTTGGGATTCATGTAAAGTAAGGCAATAATTCGCTTAGGGCATTGCTCACGCGATGCGATTTGCCTAATCCCCCGGAGCATTCGAATACACGCTTTGAGAATATCCAGTTAAAAATAGCACCTATAATAACGCCTGTGACATTGATCAGATGAAATCGTTTTCCCGTACAAAAACTCGTTTCCTGACATGGATGCCTGTGAAATCAAATTCAACTTAATGCTCTGTGATCTCGTCTACAACTAAGAATAGTAATTTATAACTAGTAGGTGGCACTTTTTATGCTTGGTTTAACGAACGAATTTTGCTTTCTTGAGAATTTCAATATCTCTCGTACTTGTTTTGTCTTGCAACACATTGAGGCTGAAGCAATCCGACAACTCTTAGTCTCAGCTGAATCTTGACTAAAACTACGTAAGGCGACTTCATAGCTAATAAGTTACGACATGTTGGTAGTCAAGGCTACGGTAGCAGACCACTGTACACAATACCTATAAGGCAAACTGGAAGCTTTGAAACAAAGCACTCTCAGGACCCAATCGCCGACCTAGAAGTCGAGGCATACCTGTTTTTAATAATAGAAGGTGTCCCACACCACCCGATTATCTTGTCCTATTTCGATGACAGGCAGTTGTCCATCGGTCATGTACAGAGGCGGATTCCAGCGAAAGTTCCCCATAGATTACTACTCGCTCTAACATGGTAGTGTTTAGGCCGCGATTCCTTACTACCAATACCCGGCCTACTAGACGAAGTCGATTGCATAGCAATGCGAAAACGACCTTACGTTCTCTGTAAAGGCGCCAAAGAAATCAAAGCTTAAGGTCTAGACAAACGTTCCTCTAACCACAGTTAACACGTGAATGAAGGAGCATCGCCTCAGGCTAAAGAGGTCATCTTATTGACAGGTAAGAAGAGAGCTGAATGGATCGACCTTAAGGTCGGCGAACCACTCAACAGGATTAAGTGCACAATAAATTTTCTGGGAGTACTACTGAATACAGAACTAACGTCTATGGCCCATACGAAATTAAACACGCGGTAAGATGTTCAGGCAGGTCGATCGAGTTATGCTCGTTTGGGGAATAACCACCGAAAGCGCCAGATGGCTACTGAATCAGTCTTTCCCTATGCCTCCTCAATCTAGGCAGACATTTACATATCGATAAAAAAAAATTGTAAGAAAACACAAATGCGGTTCCCGTTCTGGCTAGGCTGATCCCCTGGGATCTTAAGGCATATAAGAGGACTGAACGACATTTAGACCAAGATATGATCCTCCCGATAGCGAAAAAGGTCACGCTGTGAAAGTAACGACAACAAGAGCGGCTTGAACCGTAGGACGTGGACCACTGAATTTATAGCCTCGTACCCGATATACCCACATGGTTTGATAAGCTATATGGCAATCTGTTACATGGAGTAACTCAGACGCTGGTCACGAGGCATACCAAACCTTAATGGAGAGAACTGAAAAAATCCAAATTGCCATCTACATTGTATGCAATCGGATCAATGGGGTGGCTTCCTTGGAGGCATAATGAGAAGGAATGAATAAGTGGAAACGTTTCAAAGACAAAAGTTCGACATCGAAGAGGGCTAAACGGCGTAGCAAGACGCACAAGAATAATTGCACCCCCCCCCCGCCCCCACCAAAAATTGAACTATACGGATGGACTAGCCGTAACATGACGAAATGATTCGCATTTAATTCATATACGTAATATCATGCGTATTTTTATTAGCAATGAGAGGATGAGTCGTAAAAGTGTAAAAACCTCCATGTACCAATTCTATCGGCTGGTGCCAATGTACCAAGTCTAGGGAACGAAATGAGTTGAAACCTTATTACGTTAACATAAATGTAAACATCAAAACACTTACTAAAAAAATTCATTCAACTCGCATAGGTTTTAACACATAGGTTGTATTAAATTATATATATAAATAAAAAAAATGTATTGGCTTTGCAGATGAGGTGGCTATAACTTTCGTGGATTCGGTTAAATTTTATGGTATAGTAAATGGTTAAGGCGTAAAATATTCTAGGTGGTTTATAAAAAATCTAGAAAGTAAAATTGTTTCAAATTAACCCCGAGATATCGGGACACCTCGCTTGAGTAGCTGAAATTACAGTTGAAAGTAGTTCTATTCACCTAGGTAAAATATAATTAAATATAAAGCTTAGTTAATAAGTTATGTATTGAGATCAAATCACAGTACGAACATCATGATCACTTAACCTCTTTTGCCGCAAGTGATTATCATAAGTTTCATTTAGACAGTATACTGAAACAGCTGAAGACACTGTGCTTGGTTTCACACAGTTCCTGTAAATGTATGTCGTGCTTGAACATAAATTGAAAATGGCAGAAGTAAGTGCATTCAGACTCATATACAATATGGGTTGACATGCTTGAAGAAGCCCCACATCATTATGTGTCCAACTGAATTTGTGGGCCCGCCAAATATAAACTTACCTGAACGTAACATATTCTGTTCAATTGCCAGTTGTTTCTCTGGCGTAGACAATAAACCGCTCGCCGATTTCAAAACAAAATATATATATATATATATATATATATATAAACGAACAACACAAAATTTAAAAAGCAGTTTATATGCTCACTTTTGCTATTAAATATCGATAATGCATAGTATGTCCTCTGTGTGCATTCGCTATCGAACAACGAACTGACGGGTTCTGGGCGTCGGACCCCGTCAGTTCATTGAGTAAACTACCCAATACGCGTTTTTGAAGCCTCGAATATCTGATAATAAATGTAAACCCATTCCCTTATATAGGTTGCTTACTGTCTAGATATTACGAAGGTAGAAAGCAACAATGAATTACAAATTGAAAATAATAGTTCATTGCTCAACATACTGTTGTTTGGATAGATTCACTAATAGATTGGTAATAGGATTCTTTGAATCAATCAGTTTCATACACTCATCTAAAATAAGTCCCTCAAGGCCTTTTACTTTGGGCTTTAATGCTTTGGCTTCTAGGCATAAATAAAATCACTTGTAGACTGAAATGTTACTTTAGCTAGAGCAACGATTAGCTTGAGCAACACCCAACTAAGAAAAGTGCCTTAAAGTCAGCACTTGATTTTTTTGTGAAACGAAGTTCCGTGTGCACTTCGCGAAGGCAAATTATAGCAACTTTATTTCTTGAAGTGTATAAAATATTCGTATTGTGTATTACTAATAAGGTCGAAGCTCACTGAGCTGAGTTAGTGTAGTACCGTCACAGATTTGGTCTACGTGCAGGAACTTCGTAGTTTCTACGTTACGGAAAAGCAGAGAATGGAGCGAGCATTTATCAGTGCAGTAATGTGCCTCGTCCTTCGCTGCCAACAAGTGACCTACGATACTTCAAATCAGACTATATGTGTATAGCAAATGGGAAAATCAACGGTATACCATTAACGACGCAAACCTGAACGAAAAACACGTGCTACCTAGTTGAAGTAAGTATAAGAGAATGCTTTCTACATAGTTTTCTACATTTGGTTCTGCAGCAAAGGCAGTATTTCCTTCAAAATTGAGTAAATTTTGTAAAACAAGCTCCTCAGTTAAAGGTACAAGCTTCTGAAATACCATATGGAACAGCATATTTAAATATAAAAGTATATTTAAAATATACGGAATTGTACATGATCATGATGTATATTATGTGCCTTAGTCTTTTCTAGTTTACGGACATAAAAAGCCAATTAGCGGGCTATCTCCCATGAGTTATCGCATGGATTAAATGTCGTGTTGGTATCATAAATAGTATAAAGCATATGAGGATTATGTTGTTTCGTTACCATAATCTAAAATCAATTTTTCAGAGAAACGTTTACTTCTTGCTAAAAGACAAACAATAAGGGAATAATAGATTAGAATAATCGTTTCTTAAGCATCAGTATAATTCATGTTGTTTCTTTTTTTATTATATGTCAAGCCTATTCTGACCGCTCTATCTATTGCTGACGATACTGGCCCTTGCCATGATCCACTTGTCACAGCAATAGGTTATCGTTATTTCGAAACTCTGTTCAGAACATATATTAAGGACGGTCAAAATACGATTAAAAGATGAATCAATATGTACAACGCTTAAGCATATATATATATATACATATATATATATATATATATATATGTTTCTTTTTTATACAACCTTATTATACAGACTGCTAAAGGTAAACAATAGGTAGATTAAGACAACTTTGGAAAGAGCAAAAGTGAGAACAAAAGAACGATATTAACATTGCCTTACGATCCGCGACTGCTGCGCCACCTATCCTGAAGTTCAGAGAAGAATTAGCGGTTAACTGGTTGAAACAGGTAAGGGAAGTCGTGCATCCACGAAGTTCAGTACACAACACATAAGCGAGCTGCAGTTCTCTCGAAAATTCACTACCATCATTATTTTAAGCTATAAAAGTCTGCGTTGTATCCCAGATGAGTGAGGAGGTATCCCTTTTGGCAATATCGGAGTAAAAAATCTCATGCAGGTCGACATATTTTGGCATACAAATATCTTTAAGCCTATACTTTTCAATGCTGTCACCCAACGTCTTCTGTTTGAAGATACGTCTTCTGAAACGAGCTGAATCCATTCGCGCCCATCCAGGTATCTGCGAATCAAAATAGTCAATATTACTCTTTTTGTATTCAAATTAAAACGAATTTCTGCTTGTAAGACAACCACTAAAAAAACGTGTCTACTATGAATTTTTCTGTTATCATATAGTGTAAGCTCTTGCACTCTTCTCCCGTATACTCAAAGCAAT
The DNA here is from genome assembly GCF_002443255.2 of Varroa destructor. Taxonomy (NCBI): domain Eukaryota; kingdom Metazoa; phylum Arthropoda; class Arachnida; order Mesostigmata; family Varroidae; genus Varroa; species Varroa destructor. The sequence goes on from NW_019211456.1 coordinate 13,979,421, forward strand.
TTGAGCAAATACCATTATTAAGGCAACACAATTCCTTTTAATATAAGCAGAACGTAGTACACGAAAAAAGAACGATTAACTTTTACATCAAGTTTATTCTATGATGAGTTAAATTTACGCGAGCTTCAAGGTAAATTAATCACTCACTACGAAGAAGACATACGATTTTTTTGGGGTGACATTCGTCGTCGGTGTTATCGGAATCCGAACAAAGGTCCTCTAGCCCGTAGTTGCAGTAGCTCTCCATAGGGTTCAGAAGAGTGTCGTCAACCGTGGCGTTGGCCGCATTCTCGTCAGGTAGTGCTGGCTCTATTTGGCCATTGTCGGGGGGATCGAGGACCGGTCGGTAAATTGTTTCTACTGGTTGCAAGGGTTTTGCAAACGTTACATCGTTTGGAACGGCGGTAGCGGACGGCACATACGTCGTGTTTAACGGATGAACAGGCATCTCACGAAATCCAGCTGGAACAGGGGCAATCATCGTCACGTCGCACATTGGTCGAGCTTCCGCACCCATCTGAGCATCAATTAAGTAAATAAATATGGGTAGTACAAAGAAAATATGACAACGACTATTGAGGCAAGGGGGAGGCCAGGTAACTTTAATTTAGAGTGCACTTTTATCGCTGCCTTATTCATTAGTAGTATCCCTCTACATAATGAATACTAGATTCACCGATATATTTTGTATACCTATTTCTACCGAACGCAGTTAGAATAACCAGTCCTTGAAAAAAGTGTTTCTATATTGAAGCGTATCTTTTCAGTTGCTTTTTTATGGCGTATATATACGTTTCAATATGTAGCCTTCTGAATAAATTTTACAAACGGCCAAATTGACCGGTAGTAATAGATTTAGGGTTGAGTTGACAAGGCTTTACCTCGTACGGGCCTCTTCTTTTCAAGCTTGAGTTTGATTAGCGATAAAGAGCTTTCAGAACAAAACATGCCAATAAATTGTTTGCTGTAAACTCGACAAATGATCTCTGCTAGAATAAAGGAATAGAAATAATAAAACGAGAAAAAAAAATGTATTTAAACAGAATCATCGCTATTTTTTTCCTTAACTTGTTAATAATGAAATAGTTATTATTATTTGTATTTACGTTGGTACAGGCGATTGATTTTGTCCTAAATAGGCGCTCACCATGAATGTAGAATTAACTTGATGTGTAAGGAGCGGCAGTTTGCTTGACTCAAGCAAAGTCTGTCCGTGTAACATCTCATTGGCCAGTGGTATTGTACCAGTTATGATAGGATTATTTGGCGATGGATCGATGGCGCTAACTTTTTTCTGGAGGGATACTGAATTTCTCGATACCCCCCTTCCGGAACTATCGGCTTTAATGGACTTTAACTTTGCTACTGACCGTTTGCTGTCTTTGGCAATCTCTTCGGTCTGCTGCTGTTGTTCGCGACGTTCCTTTGCTTGTTGAACGCGCTGGTTTTGAGCTCTATAACAAACACGGAGTTGTTATTACGTGAGAGATGTATTGAAAATCACAACGTATTTTTATCCTAACACGTTTTTCTTTTCATAATAGTTCCATCACTTACCTACAAGCATAACTACACAATTTGAGCCGTTAGCTGGCACTGTTAAAAATGTATGATTACTGTTACTGTACGATAAATACGTTCTTTGAAAATACCCATGACGAGATACTTCATTGACCGCAAGCGTTTTCCACGTACTATAGCTAGTATTTACGTCAGACTCAATGGTCATCTCAAAAATGATCACAACGCTTACTTTTTTTGCGTGAATTTTTACGGCAGCACACACGCTCCCTATGCTAAAAGTTGCATAGTTCATAGTGAAATGCTAATCATGAAAGGTAATAAGACTTTTCCACTTACCTCGCAAACTCTGCCCTGTCAACACTTGGAGGCCGAGATATTTTGTTCTGAAACAATGGCAAGGCCGGTTTCAAACCTCTAACAGACTGTGAATTATTTCTACTTGAACCTTTCTTGGGAATTCGAGAACGACTCTCACGCTCCAAGCCATCGTCAGTTGATGTGTCGTTAGCCTTCTGACCTACCGATAAGCCTTCTTTCTGATGGTTAGCCACCCTTTGCCTTTTTGTGGTAGACTCGGAAGGTGCGACTATACGCATATCTCGTCTTGACGAACTTTCGCTCATGCTACGCTTCAGTTTCTAAAACGACATGAAATCCCATTGATCAGGAAAACGCTGTTTTAGTTAAAAAAAAAAAAAAAAAAAATGTTTTTATTTTACTAATACTAATCAAGCAGGCTCATGTTTGTATTTAACATGATTTTACAGGTACCTATAATTTTTACCAGTAGAGTGATCAAGGAGTAATGATGATAACAACAATATTCATTTTCGTGCTGTTATAATATTTTAGAGCCAAGATGGGTGGATGCCAAATTTGCCAGAATTGCCAGTAATTAAAGGATCAAACTCAGTCACAGTAGCAGTAAGTTTAGAATTAATTGCATCTTTTGTTGCTTTTTCGAGTGATGTGACCTTGTTAAATGCACGTTGTAGCACGTAGTTGACAGAATCTCAAAGGATTCCTATTAAACATTAACTTTAGCGACATGTTTGCTCTCTAATCGTCCCACAAGTTCAACTGCTCAGTCCCGATTAAGTAATTAGGGCCACTTCCAGAGATATCATGGTTCGAGAAGAAGAGACGAGCTTCCAGGATAATTTAGCACAAGCCACTTCGGCTCTTTCCTTGGAAATTATAATTTAGACTTTTAGTTTCTAGCTCTGTAAAGCTCTCCTTTTTTAAAGATCCAGGTGGCATAACGCAATACAATACTGGTTGGAACAAAGAACATTCGATTAGTTCTATTGATACCGCTCCTCCTAGTTTGTTTATTTCGATGTACCATTCACACATGTTCCCTTTCCTCTCTGTGAATCTGTCGTGATTTCTCTGCATATTGAACGAAATTTTATATCGAGTTCAGGCTTAAAATATGCAGTTTCCAAAAGAAAAAGGTACATCTTCGATACTTACCTACTTAGCCCGCTATCAAAGTCTAACAGTTGACAAAGCAGGCCTGGATATCCGGCCCGAACACAGCGAAGACCTTATAACTGAGAAAAACGCTCAAAATTGGGTTGTAGAATTTGAAAATGCCATTGATTCCAAGCTACTGCACTCAATGCCTGATATATTTCAGTAACTCGGCATGAAGCAATTCTTGGTTTTTCAATGCAACGGGTACAGACTGGTAAAGAATTGCAAATCTCTCTGTCTCGGTAACGGGGAATTCACTACACAGTTTCTGTGCTCAGTCAACTAAGCTAGCAACGTCCTACGCTGATCTCTAGAAGGATATATAAAAGGCTGATGGAAGTAGAGATCAAATCGGGTTTGGTTTGTGACGAACGCGTGTATTGATCCATACTTCAGATAACCGATGCGGAGCGTATCACACCGTGAAACGGCAACCATGGAGAAGACGAGCAGACCTTGATAGCCAAAATATAGTGTGATATCATATTTAAGTGCCGAGAGAATACTTTATCCCCAAAATAAAATAGCGTATTCATCTATGGGTTTCGGAAGGCATCTAAACTCTATGAGATTTACCGAAAAATTTGAAGCTTATATACCCTATGAACTGCGTAAATCTAATCATCCGCCCGACATCGAACAACACGCGCCCACAATAACAGGTTTCTACACAAAATTTCCACCGGTGACGAGAAGTGGTGTCTCACATCGATATAAAGCAAGGAACAGATCGAGAAGGTTTAGGGGACATGTTTAAGCCCAAAACTAAGTCAGATTTTCGTTCCAAGCGACGATTAAAACTGGCAGGATTTTATACGCTGGGAAATATTTTAAAAGAACATGACAGCTAATACGGATCTGTATATAGCCTAATTTCTTTGAGTGAACGAGTCTATCCATCAAGACAGGCCGAATGGGCAAGGCCAAGTCACACATCTTCATGTAAATGCCGAACTCCACATTGCAAAGATTGTATAAGCCTCTCTCAAAGAGCTTGAGTCAGTGCTCCGATGAAATATCATTTTTTTTGATAACTGGCGAATGAAATTAGTAACCGCGCATGTTATGGTGAAAAAGATCTCAAAACGTTGCTGAACGAGTTCTTCAACACCAGAGCTGAAAACTCTGTTGTCAGACAAGCGAAGCTCGTGGCGAATGACGGTTGATTTACTGCTAGAATTTTAGGGAAACATTGGGTTTTCGGCCAGGTAAACAAACCGAAATTACTTATGCTCGTCAGTTAGATATCAGCACCGATGAATACTATTGAAAAAGTTAATCGAGAACAAAAAGAGTTATACCGCGATCCTCTCAGTACTATCTTTATATAGCACAACTGATAAAAAATGTGAAATCTAGCTATAGACTGACCGACTTCGCAGATAAGAGACTCTGCGATCTCGATGATCTAGAGCCAGTTGAAATGTGCGAAGCATCCGACCAATCAGTTTCGTCCACTGAAGCGTTGTCCTGGTCCACTGATCCGTCACTTTGCTTTCGTTGCTCGATTTCACATTGAACCTTGCGTAGTGCCTTTACCATTAGTTCCCTATGGTATGCTTCCACATCAGAGCTTATATCTTGCCTCAGATTTAATTTCTCCTCGAAAGCAGTCCATCTTGCAAACTCGTTATCAACCTTTTCTTGAATCGGCATCTGTTCGATAACAATATTAAGTAGACAGGGGATTTACGCACTAAACAAGAAGGCAAAACAGCTTATATTTTACCCTACGTAAAAACACAAGTTGATACAATCCAGCGGATAAGGATATCTAAGTGTACATGGAATCGATTTCGAGGAGTTACCACTCCCCCGTTGCAATATAGAAATCAAGACCATGCTACCAAAAAGTTCATCGAGTTCCTTGTTCAGAGATATAATGCATCAATATTAAAGCGAAATTATTATACTAAAACGAGAAATTAACACTACAGAATTCGTATAAACATTTTCTTTTGAAAACTCAAATTAATATGAGAATCCATCGTAAAAAAGTCGTTTTCAAAATTGTGTTTAATAACAGTATTTTCGAACTTCTACTGTCAAGTTTCTAATCCTCCTCTATGTCGCGAGCCTAAAAAATTGTTTAAGAATCTGCTACCCGAACTTCGTATATTATGGTGATCAGTTCAAACTTCTGCGCGTTAAACTGGCATAACTTCGAAAAAGAAATAAGCCTGAAATAAATCGTCCTATATAAAAGAACGAGTTGGCATAATTCAGAACTCATCTTTAGCATCAGATCACCTAAAATTAGCGCATTGCCAAATTCGTGTTTCTTCAGGTATGGGGTGCTGCTGGTATTCATTGAGTTTCACACAAACGTGAAGCTCGTCCGCCTTACGTAAACCCATGATATATTTTCGACGGCAGGAATACAACCAAAATATTGTTATAGCAGACGAAGAGCTTATTCTAGGCTTTACAATAGTTTAAGGGTCTAGAAAAAAGGCGCTTTTGGTGTAGATTAATGCTTAACCCTGGAGTACCAGTCGGCTGACGTTGACTGATTGGACTGAAGGTAATTAGATGAAAACCAAAACCGCGTATGAAGAACCTCAACGGAAATGGCGTCCTTCATAGTTTCACTATGAGTCCACTGAAAATTCACATGGCTAATTCCGTACCCAACGCGCAGAGCCAGAATCGATAAAAGAAAAGGCTGTGCACCACAATCTCTTATTAATAAGGGTAATACAGTTCCGTCTGTGGTAATTAAGCTAAATGCGGATTCGTCACGGTGAAACTTTTACCTCAGTGATTGCATCAGACATGTTTGCGTCGAAAATAATGTCATGTATAACAGGAGACTAAATATGCCTGGTTGACCAAATCTAAATGGCGTGCTCTCCTTGATGATTCAAGGACGCCAAGTTTGTCTGCTAAATTTAGGGACATCTTGTGGTCTCAGTTCAAAATCGGCCGTAGACACACGTTGTGTAGTGTTCGGAGCCAGCTGTCTGAAGATACCAGTAACAGACGTAAAGCTCAAAAGATTCATTTATATATCTATGTACTTTTGTATAAGATCTCTTTAACGATTTCCTAATGTGGTGACACTGCCCTACGCTAACACTGCTTGCCGTCGTTATCATTTGCTAAACGGTTGTCTTTGAGTCGTTGCACAAACGACTATTGCTCTACGAAGAGTTCAGAATCAAAGAAAAAAAACTCTGTTCAGATGAAAGGACGAATCGTACAAAAGAATCTTCATAAAAAATTAGTTCAACTCGCGTCCTATAATAGCATCCACTAGCGTTCATCACCTACCCTGCAGTAACAATGACAACCACCATAGACAAACAGGCAGGTATCAAATACATACGGTACAACTTAATTGCGTACAGCTGAAAAGAGGCTAAATTACGCCAATAAAGGACGCACTGAGACGTGTACGACTGTGCTCGTGGCTATCATCATCATTCTATTCAACGGCAATACGGCGGTACTAGCGCTAGTGCAATGTCCATAGAGACGAATCGCCCTTGTCGTCATTTTTGCCCAGTATTGCAAGGTTCAAACGTAAGGTTGGGAATATTGAGTTCATCTGGACTCGTCTCATCACAAGCTTTTAATCGGTACCAAAATAAATTCCCTTTGCATAGATCTCCTTATCGAAAGAGAAGATTGTATAAAATGACAATCGACATTATCAGTTGTAAATTTTTGCACACACATGTTCTTAACAAATAATGAGAAAAAAAAACCCAAAAGGGCAACTTCAAGCACCGACTCCATACCACATAGGTATTTTCAGGCTAATATATATATATATATATATATATATAATTTTCTTTATTCGCACAGGCTGTATAGTAGTTAATATAGTAGATACATTTCTGTAGGTGAAGGCGCGTAAGCTTGAAGCGAACACCCTAATAAATGAGGGTTCTTGATTATTTTAGACGCACCTTGTATCCTTTTTCTGCCATCTTATGTGCGATATAAATGTGCGCTTTATGAAGGAATTCGACTCGTTCGTAAAGAGGGGGCACTTCCGTGGGCGGATCTCTGGAAAGTCGTTCAAGAGCACCGCGAAGCACCTCGAGCCCTCGAATAGTGCATTTGTCGAATTCACTCATCGTTGCCAGAACAAACACGATGGCAACGGAGCACTATGATAGGCGCAGTTTTGCCAGGGAATTCTTGGACAAGTTCACTCAGTTAAAATCAAGAATCAAATGTCGCGTGAATGCTCATGATGCCTAGACGAACAGATATTTCAGGTTAGCAGAGAATCGTCTGCTCGTTCAAAACCGACTGACAAACCCTACGAAACGACGATTGTACAGCACGTACAGCCGCTTTCACGTGACGACAGTTGTCTGATAGTGCTACACAAGCATGTAGAAACAATGTAGTCTCGGCACAATGATTTCCGGCCTAAAATCAAGCCACTGCAGACGATTTGACCCTACCAAACCTTATGAACTAAGTAGATGGATTGTGTTATACGCTCACATTACTTGATCATGCCTAATTGCATATAATTCAAATGATGGTAAAATATCGACGCTACCAATGTTGATAATATTTTTTAAATGTATTGGGTATCAATATAAACTGCATTTTGCAATTACATATCAACTTAAATAGATTTGAAGAATCGCTAGCAGCAACTTGTGTGTTTCTGCTAGTGTTTTTTTCTAGCTATAAACAGCCATCTTAATCGGAGTGAAATTATAGTTGTCTTCGTCGGTTGCTTTGGCACAGCTAGGTAGGCCGAAGGTTGAGACTTCAATGTCGGATAACAATGATAGTCAAAGAAAATAAATCTCTCACCGAACACTAGCGAATTCTTTTTATGGACAGAGCCCTATGTACAGGGTATTATTATTGTTAGCTTCTCTATTTGAAAGCAGTATTACTTAACTCTAGCAACTCTATACAAAACGAAAAATCGACATGATCGTATATTCTGAAATCTTGATCATGCGCTTAAGTGGTAAGCCTGAGCACGAATCTGTGTTGGAGTTTTTTTTTAAAGAGAAATCCTTTACTTCGTACCCCCAATAACGGTCTCGGCAATGGGAAACATGGCCCGTATTCAATCTGACTCGATTTCCTAAATACTGATATCAAAATATGGTATTTGATTGAGACATAAGTACTTTCTTTGTGGCTGAATTCTGATGCGATCCTTCCCGAAGACGTTATACCCATACTCGTCGTATGCTTATAATTCGAGTTTTTTTTCGTTACTTTAGATAAATTTCGGAGAACAAGTAATGATTGTGAATCTGGCAGAATCCACCTGGCTTCTTTTATTACCTTTCAAGCCCGCTCTTGTCAATCTACTCATTATAGGTTTTTTCCCTGATCGACTTGTCAGATCATTAGAGTATTATTATTTTATGATATTGCTCATTTTCTATTATAGACTCTACAATTTACGTCTCTGCAGTATAGCTAAGACTGTTTTGATCTATTTCTGATTTTGGCCATTTACTTGTCATAATCAGTGTTCAGATGCCACCGATAATCACGGATCTTGTGATTATGTTGTGGATTCTAAAGCCACTAACGGTCTTCATTTAACTATTCTGAAGACGAACACGGTAATTTAGCCGAAATTGCTGAAGTCCTCAAATAACTCTTACGAATACTAAATTTGCTTACTTCTTTACGCACGCCTGTAAATTCGTTAAAGAGTAATTACGAAGTCTAAAACGAAACGACTGATCTTGACCGTGTGAGTGTTTGCTTAACTGGCGGTTTCCCGATAGACTGGTGGTGTCCTAGTTTATTAAGGCAGAAATTGCAAGCGGTAGCCCTGCCATGGCCCATTACGTAACTAGTTAATGGATTTTCAGACGGTTTGCATGGTATACGTCCGTTTGAATAAAAGACTGAAGTACTCTTTACTTTTATGACAATCTTCAAAACGCAAATGTAAAAGGTTGGCGATTCTCTAGAAGACTGGCAACCTCAACGACACTTCTCCTAGAAACCACGTGTGTTGTGACATAAGCGATAATATGTTTAAAACATAAATCAATCCATCATCATGCGCAGTTAAGTTTTAGCGAAATTTAGAACCACTTAGAACCAGAAAGTTATTAGTTAGTGGGATCAAACGACTGTTGTCACAATATGTAAACTAAAATTGAGAGCAAAAAATAATCAATATCAAAATACAAACTACAAAAATAGTAGCGAGTAAAGTCTCACTAAGATTTGTTTAACCGTTACAAAGATAACTCCCCCCAGCAGAAATATAGCCACCGAAACATTCATATTTTTATATCGTTACCCGGCTGAGCACGCTTCGTACCTGGGAAAGCGCGTCAGCTTTGAAGCGAAATGGGAAATCTAAGTCTGTAGTAGTATCCTAGCATGCATATGTCGAACTTACCCTTGATAAATGACCCTACGTACACGCTATTCTTATGAGGACTGAGGCCTTGTGACCCTTCCGTTATCGCACCCGATTCACTAATATTAACAAAAGCAACTCTGAATCATAATCATAAAAAGAAGAACGTAAGGGAATTTTCCACTTGGAATATCTATTCACATAGAAGGAATTACGTCGCTGCAATCAACTTTCCGTTTGGATATTAGTTTTAGCCACCACTCCCGTGGTTTTTATCATAGTTACTGCAAATGCCAGTTACACTTCATAGGGTTTCCTGAAATTTGTAGGTGTTTTTCGGAAAAGACGCTGTCCCATAATTAAAGTTCCTCAGCTGCTTGGACTTAGAAACGTCTATCCATGGCACAAAAGTATCATACAAACTCTACCTTAAATGTAATCATCATCGAGTGTGACGCAAGTTGCCCAAAAAATGCGCTGTTTTTTGTTAACGCTTACAAAATGTTTTTTCACTGTCACTTTTCAATAGACAATTTATTAGATCTCACATAGTAGATGCGTATACTTTAACTTCGTGCGTTGCGCAAAATTGCTGGGCGCTACAATTTAGGCCGTCACAAATTACTTATTATTTCTCATTCGGTGTTCGAAGCCATTTGGTAATCTGTCGAATACTGTTGCAGCAATTACTTTTCTTTGAAAATGTTCTTCTTGGCTTTTCGTGTCACTGTAATAAGGATTAATATAATATAAGAATAATAATTCACCAGTAAAACCTTAGCTTGTATATTCAAGTGGAACTTAAATGGTCATGGAAAATTGTATGGGGAAATTTGTCAGACAAACGGTAAGGCATACATCTAAAGGTTCTTTCGACAGTGATTTGAATATTTCCAAAAACATAACAACAGGAGTACAGCAGCTACTCTAAAAAAAGAGCAATATATATGAATAAAATACAAGTCATTATCATTTTTCGTACTTGTAGGCCGATGGGACCGTTAGGGTTACCTAACACTGTCATTCTGAGTCGTGAGACAGCGAATCTGATAAGAATTTGCTGGTCGTCATTTACCAAATGTGTGACAAACGATTCACGTAACGATCAGAATAAATTTTCATTTTTTTTTGTTTGGCCCAAAGTTTTGCTGATTAGAATAAAGGGTCTCAACGGTAACAGTCAGAAGACTCGCGAAGCGAGAACATACGTATGACTTGAATCTTTTAATCAAACAAGTCACTATAAACTTATACCAAGTATCCCTCATTAAATCTACAGTGGCTTGAACCTAGACACCGTTCAACATTCCTATATTTATTTTCTATATATATTTTTATAGTTCCTGGTATTGATACAGGGAGGTGAGCGTAGATGTGGTTAGATATGTTTTAACATAAAGAAGAACGTGTCTTCGGCGTGAATGAAGCGACTATGCCAACTATGAGAAATTATAGTGAGAAGTCGTTGGAAGTAAATACCAATTCATGAAGAGGGGCTTCTTGAGTAATAAGTCTTTTAGAGATTGTCGAGTAAAGGTTTTTACTCGATATCTTTCTATAACGTAATGCTTAGCTTTACTTAAATTTTAAAATGCAGCGTTACATCATTAGTACCGCTATTTCACAAATGCAATGCTTAGAGAAGTTCTGCCCGCGTTAATATTCAATTTGTCCTAGCTTTTAGTGATAATCAACAGACGTTTGCACCGCTGCGTATATGAGCGATCCATGACCAGGGTGGCTACTTTCTAAATCATAACATAATATATTAACTTGAAAAACCATCCGATAAGACGCAATAGCACTTTATCTGAGAGCGTAAGCCCTGCCCCGAGCAGTATTGACTGTTACGGGATTGGGTTAAAAATTTGCCATCAGAAAAACCTGAACCATGAACAGATAGTATAAGCAAACAGAATCCACTGGGGTCATACAGTTTCAGTGTCAGGTTTTGACAAATTTGTCTAGAGCAAGCAAATGAAAGCTGTCCCAATCATGGCTACAGTTGACCTGGCTAGAAAAAAATAAAGCTCAGCCAGTTTTCTATGGCTTCAGGGTACTCAATTAATTCCACTATGTCAACTATCAAGTGAGGCACTAGGAAACAATGCAAAAAACAAGAGCAAATGGTCTCTTCCTTATCTCTCGCCCGTCTCCATGCACACAGTCTGGAAGGACAGTTAGCTATACGCAAACGTTATGGAATATCAGTCCTTATTTTAACAGGGGCATGGAAGGGAAAACGGGACGGCAAGAGTCAGTTTGGTGTTGAGATAAAATTTACAATTCAAAACAGCAAGCCACTCAAAAAGGTGCTACATCTACCTGAATACCTTGAAAATGTTTACACTTTCAGGTATATTGACGCTCGAATAGCGTGCAAGGTCAACCCTCATACCAATGAGAGGAATTAATCAAACGACACTTATTAGTACCCTTACTTATTAGTAATATTATAGCATTTCTCAAGTGTATAAAAAGCACACGTGTTTTCAAAGTGAATTCAAAGGGACTTTATTGTCTTTGTACCCCCTTTATACCGTATAAGCGTTCTTGTACAGCAAGAGCGGCTGAATGACCGTCAGAATCCAAGTTAGCCGTCATTTCGGTATTGTCAAAATGCGCAGAGCATAGAAAGAATATATATATATATATAACGCTTAGTATAGTTTACTGTAAAGGTATATGTAAAGATATAGGGTGCGTACGATATCAACTTTGATAAAATACCTTAATAACTGTTGTATGTTGTATAGAAGGTGGTTGAGGTTTGTATTTTTCAGATCATTTTCTGAACGACAGCACTTTAGTTTAGGTCGTACGGTGGTGTAAATGGACTGCGTTCAATTACACATGTGTATATGTATATTTTAATATGAGTCTCCATCTATAGCTTCTATCACACTGATATATATTACCATGTCAATAAAAATCACTGTCTGTATTGAGGCTTCCTATGTCACTGACACAATTCAATTGTAGTTTTGGTTTACTATCGTTCAGTAAACCTTCAAATGTCCTTCATCTAACTGCGTAGATAAAACCAGGCAACCATGACAAACAGACTCATAGCGCACTGGATAATTCTGCATCGTAGCAGATATCGTCAATTTTTTAAAGAGTGAGCATAGAACAAAGATTCAGTCCGAAGGTGAAACGGGTCATAGTTTGCGAGGCGTCGTTAGTTTACCCGAAAGTCCAATTAGCATCCTGCATCCGGTACAGTAGGATTTGGCACCTACTCTACAGCTTGCAATTAACTGTCGCATGAGAGCTATCTAATCACTGGGCCGCCAGCTTGACTTTGAGGTTCTCGGCAATCTTGTCAAGAAACTCGAACGTATTCAGGTAGTCCGACCTTTGCACCTTGTCTAAGGCGCCCTTAATACATAAGGCAAGATCCTTTGTCATCGCACCTATAAGATGTAAAACATAACATTGCTTTGTGTTAAGTTTGTTTTTTTAACATGTTTTACAAAGTCGATATGGTCCGACATTATGTACGGTAGTTCCTGAACTAAGAACCTCCGTAGATTTTTAGTAAAAATCTACATAGGTCTCCGGAAAAGGATAGGGTATCATCCTATAAAATCTTTGCCCTATCCGTTAGTTTGGCGAAGAAATGTTTTGTTTTTTTTAATTATTCTACAAAGAAATTGGTTTCTTTTAGCCGGGACCGGACGATTACAGCAAAATAACAACTGCGTGTGCTCATCGTATTATCAAGGACTAGTTGGGCAATCACAGAATAATGCTCGAGTGTTACGCTGCACGTTTTAATTCGCTCAGTTTTATTAACGCCAATATATAGATTTACAATTTGTTTTCGCACCGCAAACTGTACAATAAGCTAGTTACTCACCGGCCTCGACGGTTTCAATGCACACTTGTTCCAGTACAGTGGCAAAGTTAGCCAGCTCATCGTTGGAATCAAGCTTCGCGCGGTGCGCGAGGCCACGAGTCCATGCAAAGATAGACGCAATAGGATTTGTTGATGTTTCCTACCATAACAGTTTTTATAATTAGTACGATAGCACATGCCGTGAAGAACCCACCATTTGTTATATATGGGTATTGATATAGGAGCCGCACCGATATCTATTAAGTCATCAGGTTTGTCCCCTTCGTAATTAGACAGCGGGCAAAAGCTTACGTTATCTTTGTATATTTACGTGCACAGCTTTTAACTCATCACTTTAAAAAAAACCTCATTTATCCTTAACGCATTTAAATTTGACGACGTAACTGCCCAGGATATTTCGGTTACTATCCTGCGAATCTAAAGGTAAGTGCCTTAATTGATTCTCGTGTTACTTTATTCGATGCTCTCTTACATCAGTGCAACGCTCTACCCAACTCCTAAGCATATGTAAGCCTGTTTACCTTGCCCTGTTGATGCATGCGATAGTGTCTTGTCACAGTTCCGTGGGCAGCTTCTGCCTCCACAGTTTTTCCTGCGATAGCAACGAACCAAAAAGCTAATTGGCGACTGATTAAAAGGCTTTTCTTTTCCTTTGATACCGTAACAACAAGTATCTCACTATCATTTGCCTTGCTTGATTCGAAGCACAAGTCGGGGCTAAGTTTCTACAGGAAGTAAACTAACCAGTGAGGACGGAAAAATAACCTAATCTTACCATCAGGACAGACAAGTACGGAGGTCATTAATCCCAACGAGCCAAACCCTTGAGCAACGGAATCACTTTGCACATCTCCGTCGTAATTCTTGCACGCCCATACAAAACCACCTTCCGATTTCATACAATAGGCGACCATATCATCAATCAGCCGGTGCTCGTACCAGATACCGACGCCCTCGAACGCTTTTTTATATTCCTGTATTGGGACATTTGTATGACTGTCAGTATGCATTTAATTTTGAAACAATAGATGCACAGAAACTTATTTTGAGAATATCACTGTAAAACGACAGAACAATGGTTCACCATTAGTAGGGCCATGATACCTTCAGAACGTTTGAATAATAAGCATGCTTTGACTGACTACGATTGAACTCCTTAATAATGATTGTCGAATCTAAATATATAAGACCTTTTCCTCACATCAGTGACGTATTGTGCTTTTTTTGTTCACCTGCTACCATAGTAATTTCATCTGCTTGCCTACCTATATATTTTGAGGAGTCAAAATCTGGGACGGGCTTTTCCATTATTTACTAATTTCAAACATATAGGTCGTAGATCATGTTGTCGCTGGCAGCGTACCTTGTCGTAAACTTCCTGGAAGAGGTCCTTAAAGCGGCCATCATACTTCTTGAGAATTGTGTTTTTAGTGGAGAGGTATAGAGGAAGCTTCCTGTCAAGGGCGTATTGCATAGACGAATTCGCGAACTCCCTGATGCTCTGGTCAGTGTTATACATCGCCATTGCGACTCCGCCAGTACCCTCAAACTGGTACACTTCATGAGAGATGACCTGTTTGGAGAGACGTTCGAAATTAAGTTGCATACTTCAACCAATTGGTGTTGCGCTGTTCATCTGTTACCGAACCGTTTTAGCTTGTCCTTCATTTCGTTTTTATTACATTTTATTTACATAGGATTTACTCACCTTGCCATCTTTAGCCGTGAAGGTGATTTGTAGCTTGCCATCGTCAGGCACCACGAAATCAGTTGCCTTGTACTGATCTCCAAATGCGTGACGTCCTATCACAATGGGCTTCTTCCATCCAGGGACGAGACGGGGGATGTTGCTACACACGATAGCCTCTCTGTAAGTCAAACCCGAATTACCAGCACGTATTAACCCAGCGTGTTTGTCAGTCAAATGCTAGTGAAAATTTATTGACTGGATTCAAGAGCGTATGCATTTTGGAAGTACGTATTAACTTAGAGTGAGGCCTGTAAAGTAGAAGCATAACTACGATAAATGACCAAAAAACTAGTTCTTCTATGATGACTTCTATTTAATGACCAAAACACTAATATTAAAACACTGAAGCTTGCTTTTTGAATGAAGTATATTGTAATGCGACGCAGACTAGTTACTCTACTAATCACATTAATCTATTGTATACCGCCCTAATTAGCTTTTAGTGTGCGTCGTTCTGTATAATTTAAGTCAGTTGGTATGTTCTTGTACGTAACGTGCTTGCATACGCGGATATTTACTTGACACAATGTTTACTCATAAACGGATGCGATTGCGGTGCTAACCTGAACACAGTTCCACCGAGAATGTTTCGGATCGTTCCGTTCGGAGATTTCCACATCTGCTTTAGCTTAAATTCCTCAACACGAGCTTCATCCGGAGTAATAGTCGCGCACTTAATTCCAACACTGTATTTCTTTATTGCGTTTGCGCACTCGACGGTTACTGTAAAAACGCTCATGTCGTTAATAGTTGTTTACAGAAGACGACAGTGTCAGAGTTATTTGCTTATTCACATAGGGGCTGACTGATGGTAAGTCATACATACCAAAATTACATGAAGGCTCAAGGAACCGTGGAGTCATTTTCAAAGAACTACTTCCAGGGCAAAGCAGACCTTCAGCTAGAAGAATTTCACTGTCTCTTATAGAAATTGGGTCAAATGCTTCAGTGACACATTTTCTTATAATAAAGTTATTTATAGCTTGAAGTCGTCAGATACACTAGGTCCTATATTGGGTCGAATAGAAGTGACTCCTCTGCATACACAACCTCCAACTCAACCCTTACTGGAAAAAACCCATTTCTGTGTAAGTCCGTGGACAATATTCAGGAATCGCATAAATCATCAAAATATACATTTTTTCTAAGCAATATAGGAAGGAAAATTCAAGAGAAACAATGCGACAATGTTTTAACGTAGGAAGTAGCTATTAAGGGGAGTCTGCAAAAACAGACTAGCCATTAAGTTCTATATTTTAGAGTCGGAAAACAGAAGCGTTCATATCTGATAGAAATCCGGTAAGGCGATGCTAAATACCTTCGTAAGCCAGTTCTATTACCAATATGAAATTGTATTTGGGTATCGAAACCCGAATCAGTGGATGACGCTTTTGTATTGAAAACCACAGCAACAAATCTAGGATAAAAAAAGGTATGTATGCAATCGAATATTGCGAAGTCTAGCCATTATATTAATAAATACTGCGCTTAGAGGAAGACTAACTTAAACTATCTAAGACAGAATTGGAACTGATAGACTTGCGTAATAGTACGATGCTTCCTTCTAGTTAAAATGTACGTAGTGCTTTTTGACCGAGAAATATTACAACAAAAATGAAATAACTTGTATACTTTGTGGTCAGACGGCCCAACAAGATAAAGTATTTGCGTACACTTCATAACAACTATTTTAACATGATATAAATATTGGAAACGAAACAAGACTAGCGCGATATAGGTAGAGAAAGAATAAAATAGTCAGCATTAACAAGCAAAGTTTAAGGTCAAATAATTCAGATCGATACCAAGAGAGTCACCATCGAACGTGTTGCTAACTAAACGCCATTCAATATTAATCGATCAACATTTGCTACGGTTAGGTATGTCGCAGTCATATTGGGTACATATAACTCAATTTTGATTTAAATATATTGCTTACTGGGTCTCGTCAGATATGCTCTCACGCAGGGCTCTATTTGATTTCTTTGGCCAGATATTACCAAAATATACCATTGCACTGAATACTAGCAAAGCCACCAAGGGAACATGCCGACGACGAACAGATCTGCTTTTCTGTAAAACATCGCTAGCTAATGATTACTTGCCAAAATGGGTAGAAAATCTTATTTTTGGCTATCACAACAATAACACTTTTTCATTGAGTCAGTTGTTTCAAGTTCTAGTAGATTCTTTAATTTTGTAACACCCCATTGATCCAAATCAGACACAGAAATCGCGGACGTTGCAAATTGTTCATTTAGTATGGGAGATCTGCACCGGACTTGGACATGTTTGTCAAAGTCCTACAGGCTAAAACCTCTCGCCTTTACCCCATATAGCAAAACAGGATGGAGACTATGAAATTATTATTCTTTTTCTCATGTTCTACCCAATGCGTATATCTATATTCTGCGAACCCACTTTGTTTACACGACGAGAAAGTATTTCGTACGCGTTTCTATGTAAGGGCAGGTGTTCACGACTCTTCCGTCTAGTCCGCCCCTTTAGCCCAACACGCAAACCATTATTTCAGCCACGGCAAGTATTAGAGAACGTTAACAAGGATTGGAAACACCTCTGGAGACGACCTTTGCTGTGGGGGAGTACCGAGGGTTGTTCTCAGATGACAAAACTGGTAGACCTTTTTATTATTCGCCAGTCAGGGTAGGAATTGATAACACATACGCACACACATAACACACCCCAATTATGCCCGGCGAAATTGTGTCACGTGTTTTATTTGACCATTGACAGAGGCATCCAGGTCATCTTGTGGCAAGCAACAAACCTCGATAGCGATTTGACCCCTACGAGGGGTCGTGGCCAAATCGAAGATGATCCTCATGATTTGTTTGTTTTCCTTCAAAAAGAAATAAAGAGAAAAATAAAAACACAATAGTGCCAATAGGCGGAAAAGGGAAGCAAGTAACCGCGATCTAATGTCACCCTGTGGGTATACTTTTAACATTCCTATCTTCATGAATTCCCTTTTGACACGGAAAATTATACCATACCGCAATCATAAAATGGTTTCAATTCGGTCACTTTTTAACTTGGAGAAAGTATAAATAGCTTTGACCATTCACTCATGCTTGAAGACATTTTATAATTTCCGTGAATTATGTAGATATTTACAGATGAACAAATGAACATTTTACAGTGCTTTTTATTAATAGCTTCTTCATAACTAACCTTGATCATTGGTAGCATCGCGGTTCTCAATCCCCAAGTCATACGTATGAATCTCCAGATCGAGGAACGGGAAGATCAACTTTTCTTTGATGATGTCCCAAATAATCCTAAAGACAAATAAGCACGTATATATTTTTCATTTCTTTTTTAACATTACATTATGAACAATATTTATGTACATAAAAGCAAGACTTAAACGACAAATATCGAGCCCCATTTTATGGTGTATATCAACAAGAGATACACTATATTCTATAAGGGCTTGGAACACACTGAGATGCAACAGGAGGTAGAACTATGCCTAATCACACATTTACCCAGTTCTATTATAGAGTGAACTAACTGCAAATTAAAAGACTGAACTGTTCAGCCGTATTTTACCACCGTGACTGTTACCATAAGCTCCGATGGTCAAAGTTCGAATGAAGAGTTCGGAAAGGAGACTCAATAGAGGGAGATTTCGCTTTCGCCATATGAGTGTGTCCTACCTTGAATAACAACGCTGTCACTTAAGTACTACAACAATTTTTTGCAAAACGAAGCTTTTCTTGTGCGTCTCTCGTTAATAACGAGTGTACATGGGCGAAATATAATTTCTAAAATCTCTTTCGAGCTGTCTCAATGTATCGAAGGTTTCCTTAGCGTAAAATAGATTACAGCATGGTTAGACTGAAATTTCACGGATTTAAGGTAACAAAAATTTACGTTAACATTTTACTTCAAGAAAGAAAATGTCGGAAACAAAAAACAGTCATACCAGATATTAGATACATATATGGAACCATAATACAAGCACTCTGCAAGGTTCTATTCAACCGACGCTCGCCTCAGGTATTTATTCTACGTTTTTGATGACAAAACGAATCCATAACGCCTGCGTGGCGAAAATACAGGAACTGTCCAGTCACCCATAACATTTGTTGCTACAGCGATATCTGAATTTTTGTGTTCCGGTTGTGTAAATATTTACGATGAAACTACTTGCCGGCCTTACCTTGTCATCTCATCACCGAGAATGTCGACGACAGCTCCACCTAGAAAAAGGGAACAAGAAGGTAGTATTCTTGTATCCATCATACCTGACTGTAAATGAACAACGGATGCCACACGTACTATAAACAAACAAACAAAGCCGAGAACAAAATTTGTCACGTATGTGCATGTGGACCGCAGATCTCGCAGTTTTCCACTGCCGTACACGCTACTTGCATCTGCAGTAGGTATGAAAAGGGGGACAACTGTATGTGCGAAGATTCCGCAAAAGCTTTGGCTAGATATGCTAGTGAAACGCCTCTCGCTGGGCTGAAAGTGTGCGATTGTGGGTCTTGAGTAAGACTATCGTTCGACAGTATAAAACGAACGTGAGACAGGAGGACGAGTAGGTTTCGGTAGTGGAAGCTATATTTCGTAGAAGAAACATTTGCTTCAGCCAGATAGGTTGGCAAATCACAACAAACAAGACTTTTGTGGACCGGGTGCCGTCGGCCGTAGAAACATTTCATGAGGTAACCCGGAGACATATAGAACTGGCGAGTGGATAACTACCGCTTATGATTTATGTACGTCGATTGTTATATTCGACGATAGAGTATACTGCCCAGTGTGGTTTCTGTTACAAAAAAAAACGCCTTTATGTTACTTGAATTTAATAATAATAATGGAAGTTACTATGGCCTTGTGTATACTGCGTATATAGATTCAATAGCACAGATATCGATAGTGTTTTTGAATGCGCATTACACTTTCTACTAACTTTGCAACTGCGCGAGCTGAAACTTTTCGCCTTATTTTGTTTGTTGTCAACGACAGATAATAGGTAATACGTGTTTGTGGCATCGCGAACTGAATAGATTATACATTTTTTTTTTTACATGGTTATGCGTGAGCCACCGTCTGTTCATCGTTACCACGAATTCGACGACAGCGGTGTTTACTTTGAAAAAGTAACATCCAGTAATGTAGGCATACTCGAAGTTCTTTTTTCCTATACATAAAAGCTTCAATTAATCTACCAAAATAGGTACATTTAGGATAATTCTATTTACATAAGGGCTTCGAAAAAAAGCTCCTCTGTTGAGCGCAAGGGAAAAAAAATAACAATTTAGTTTACAACGCGAAGCCTTTGAAGACTAATGACAACGCAAATAAACTTTTCGTGCTTGAATATATTGAACGTCCTTAAATATATCACAGTCATGAATTTTTACTTTGTTTCACGAGCGCCGGAAGCCACTTATGGTAAGACGGTTACAGTTGCCGTTTCTCGAACTTTCTCGTTTCTCGAAGAGAAAAAATTTCTCTTCAGTACGAATCTGAAGCACTTAAGTTATCATCATGTTCCATGTTTTTATTCACATTCATTCATAATCATTTTCTAATATGTGTTTATTTTTATGTATCAAGTGAATACGATGCAAGTAATTTGAATTGACCACATTTCAGATCATTGTCTATGTTCGAAAATAATAAGTTTTGACGTTGCAATCAACAATGATTTGAATAGAATTACGTATGTTTTTCCCAAGAGTGTAGTGGAATTAATTCAAAAAAATGGTATTAATAAATAATTCTAGTTGCAGTGACAACGGAAAAGCGCATGCTCGGTACAAACAGATTGCCCCAAATACAACAGCACGTAGATGTTATTAATTGCCCCGTAGTAATAGCGTTAATGTTGTAGAATCTAGGGGCGAACACCGTACTCTGGCACGCGTTTCGATAGATCGCTCTGTATGCCATGCCCAATCATACTCGCTTTAAGGCGAGATAGCTAACCAACCATTATTCAATATCATACACAAATACGCAACTCCGTAAACTGAAACGATGATATGAACCGGGTCGTTCTCTCGTACCGTTGTCTCATGTAAAGTAAGTTCATTTCTACATATATTCAGTTTGTGACCTTGGATTCGATACTGATTCAACACTTGTCGTTATGGAGCTATGATGGGTTGAGTTGTCTGGACAGTAGTTACCAAGTAACACTAACCACTGCCTCCGGCTTCTGTTAGAGTTCGTTAGAACTATCAGAATTCTGTTAGAGTCGGTTCGTCTTCGTGACATTCAGACATGACAGATTCGGGGTCGATAACCCACCCCTGCCCGAAGCGACCCCAAACATTCTGCTGCCCAACAAGCACAACAGCATCAACGCAAGTGTTTAGCTCTCGCTGGTTGACACGCAGCTTTCAGACCAAAACTGAATTCTATTTTTTTCTTTTGTACACGTCTAAATCTTAACGACAACGCTGGGATAACATTCTGTTAGACGTGACCAGCATGTCCATTTGATTTTAGGAAGTTCCGCTGGTAATAGTATCTGGATTAGGAAGAAAAAAAAGACCATTTCCTTTAACTATTTTCATGAGCATATATACCATACCACTATATCGATGGCGAATTTTATAACAAAAATGAATTTCTAACACGTATTCAACGTAGTAAATCTGTCATACATACAAGGCCTTTCGTATAAGGAATCTACTATCAACTACGAATGCGTTTTGTTCACACGGACTTCGTTGGATTCGAATAACGACAGTGTTAAGTTTGTCATCAGGCTAGTTTGCTCGTTGGCTTTATGACTCTAGCAAAGCAAAGAGCTCTTTGTAAAGACGGCGTAATATTGTACGAGCCATCTAAAAGTGTGAAAATATCCTAAAATATAAATAACCGTAGCGTGTTTCTACACAGAGTCTTTCTCCACAACCGTTTCTGTAATGAGGGGCATCGCAGCAGTACTAAACCAATAACTAGACGCGCACAAAACATTGTTGGTATCACAATGTAATAGTGTTCTATAATTTGCGCAGTCACACTTACACTTAATCTTGGCAGACATAACGGACCGGTTACGTGGCGGAACTGATTTTCGGAGCTGCGCAAACTACACGGTGGCCGGAATGTAACTGACAGCGAGCGCTGGTTCCACAGGGAAAATCGGCTCTATCGTTGCCGACTACGGAGAACTTTATTGGCAGAATGACACCCGTGTGCGCCAACGACCGAGCGACTCGCGCCCCATGTGTAGTTGTCAGTGACATGTTGTAGGCAGCGTATACTTCGTACGGTTAAAAAGACAACTGCGCAATATTTCTCATTTCAAGCGCAAGTGAGACTGTCACACCAGGCCGCTGTCACGGCAGAGAAAGGACTGGACTAAACTGAAGAAGAGTTCTATATAAACTGGTCCAGACTACGAACAACAGTTGGCCGGTCGCTCTGTTTAACAGACACAAGCAAACACACACACACACATTCGCACACACACACACTCACACACACACCCGAAGCGACGCGCACGGGTGTCTAACAAAACAAGATGGCGTCACCCATGAGCTCTAAAGCGAACGTCTTATCGGATGAGTCGTTCATATGAGACTAAAGAAGGTGTTCGTTGTCGTTGCAAATGATCGAGGTCTAATTGTGACTTTGGTATTCGTGTACAAAGCAATATCCAAGTTAATTGTTTTTTGGCAAATACGCGTAGGACACGATGGATGTCGATCTTCACATGGTCGAAACAGTGAGTAGTGCCGTAGAACAATATTGCGGATACCTACCGAAACGGAACAATCCGTAAACAGCGCGCCCTTTACTTATGTGACGAGCTAGTTCTTTTTATAGACGACAGTTCAATCAATTCGTTGATTTCATTCGTTATGCTTATTCTGGTCGATTTTTCTTAGGCCAATAGAACTCAGACTTCATTGCTAGGGAAGACGCATAACAAGTGTGAGTAGCACCTCCGCCTGCTTCTTCCATGTAGACGCGACAGTGTGTCTTAAACATGCCTCAGATGAAAATCTGTTTTGGGTTATATACGGGAACGCGTAATATAATTAGTGTGAGTACTACTGCGGATCGTGTAAGGCTTGATCTGTTATTGAATGTAACGTCGATTTGTTTGTCTTTAACCTGAGTCTAGGCAATAGAAAAGCTGTTTGATCCGCTAGCGGGTCAGGCCGCATCACAGGAAGCCAATCGATTCTTGTGTGAACTGCAAGAGTGTCCCCAAGCATGGACACTGAGCTGGCAACTACTTGCGCTTAACAAGGTACATATGGGTCTTTTTTTATGGAGCAAATATATTTTGCATTATTGAATATTATTGAAATTACATTACCATGCTAATCCCTTATAGCGGTAAATCTAGGCCAAATCGCTTTTCTCAAATAAGAAAAGGACGATTAATAGAAAAAAAAAAAAGAAAAGACGCTTTATTCGCTTAATTTTGTGGAGTTTGTCTTCTAACTCAGTTATTTTTGTTAGATCCTTTTCCTTCAGGAAACTAATCCATAGTACAGGATGAGTAACAATCAAGATACTGTGTGTACGGAGCCAATGTAATACTTATTATAAAAAAGAACAATAAATTATTTATTGTATGTATGCGAAGCAATATTTGTACGTATTCAAAGCTATATTTGAATCACAGTGAAGCCAAAACTCAATCGAACAATTATTGTGATATTGTAACCTATAAACCCATTCTTTGCACTCTGCTCAGCATAGACTCTAGCACAGTTTGGTTATCTATCATCAGATGGGTTCGTAACAGGCGCGTTGATGGTAGAGCCCTTGCTGTACAGAAAACGAAATACCAGTGGTGACGTAAAGAAACATGGATTCAGCGGCGTCGCTATGTACAATATGATTATGGCTATCGGTGTCAGATCTGATTATGATGACTTGATCCGACCCAGCGTGCGTTCGCTCAGCTGCCAAAAGGCATATGCGACAAGAAGATGCCCTTCATGCTTGTTCCCAAATTAAACCGTTTATTAACGCCCTTAATTAACCATTGTGACTGTAAGCTCTTTAAGTACTTGGCTAGACAGGGCAGACTACTAACAGAAAGATCGCTAACTCGATCTCACCCCGTCGCAATTTATATTTCGCGCTAACGTTGTCATTAGGCGCTGCGCTCTTGGCTCTTAAAAATAGATTTACATCGACGTATGTGAGCGTATTTGTACGTTGGTTCTAGTACCTCATGTTAAGCGATGTCCAGTCTGTAAAATCTGGCTGATACTTTGTGGTTCGATACCAATTTGATGAGTGCAGTGTTTTATCGCTCGACTGGAAATAGTTACATATCTATTCATTTCTTCGTAATGGAAACACAACACATTTTGCAAATACTCTCGCCTGCTGAACATGACCGACGCGCAAATGCCTTTGTGGTTATGTAAGTGCCTCCGCGATAGGCAACATTGCTTGTTATGCGATAAAGGCCAAGGCCATATACGTATATTTTACAGCAAGGCAACCTAATTTCGCTTTGTAGTACATGGTACTATAATTTTCAACAAGCGAGAAAACATTAAACATTAGTTAGGTATAAAATATCGTTAAGTATCATATATAGTACATCGTCAACTTTTCTATTTGCTTTTACACCACAGGACCTCAAATGCCAAATGGTGGGCGCCGCTATGGTAACGTCACAAATCTGCAAAGGTCTACGGCAGCTTCAACCGATCCAATTAAGTGCCCTTCGGGAGCAACTGGTAGGCACAATTGTCGCTCACGCCAGCGGGCCACTGCCGTCGAATCAACAGGTTGCTGTCAGGCTAACTCTAGCGGTAAGTAATATATAGCAGTGATTTAAGATTGCGCCAGAATACAGTTGTGTCCTGATAGACAGGCAAATACATAACCATCCATAACTGACTGAAGATATGACTATGATCTGCTCACATGCATAATCGGTAAACAAGCCTCTCCATTTTGGCATAGTTATACTTCGCTTCTAGGGTAGCTTCATAATTCGATCTCTTCTTAAGTTAGCTTCCGAATGGTTTTTCATCTAAGTTTTGCGAGCACACATCTGGGCTGGGTCAGATATTGCTATTTTTTCAGTTAGAAAACTACCATGATGCATGAAAAACACGCACGTTTGGCGTCGTTGACTCGAGTCCTAGTTGCGCATTGACGCGCACTACGAACAGCTCGATAGTGAACTCACTGATTGCTATAAATAAAAGGTTGCAAGATTATTAGACATAATTATTTGGTAGGCCATTGGAAGTAACTCAATTTAATTTTGTCGTAGTGCTGTTTGATCTTTGCTACCTGTCTTCGGTACCTCATCTAACTCGTGTCTTGTGTATTTCGAATGGTAGGTGGCGATGTTTACGACAGGTAGTCACATTTAACACACGCTCATTTTGTAACACTCGACACTATTTCATATTCGATTTCAGTTGGCTGCAATGGCTGCTCGAACACTGCTGTTCTTCTGGCAAAGCGCGGTCACAGACATGATTGAAAACTTTCGGGACAGTCAACCGATTCTGCTATTCGAATTCCTCGCTCGACTTCCTGAGGAGGCAAGTACAGAACAATTGATCTACATATGTATTATTTCTACTCGAATATCGGTGTCTGCGGTTATCGTTGCGTTATTCAAGAATGGTTGAGTATCAACATTTATATGGTACATCCTGTTCAGCTGCTCTCACGGTGTTATATTATGGGTATATATATTATAGAATTTTTACAGGTGTAATATTTTAAGATTTTTACGCTTAGCAAATAAACAGTTCACCTTATCGGAGTTAACTTTTCCTCGCTGTAATATTTGATAAAACGAAAACAGTAGCTGAATGGCTTTAGTTGCAATGGATGTTTTTACGAATCCGAAAGTTTATTTTAGTAGTAAATTGTGTATATACAATAAAAACGGTCTCTCTCCCTAATACATTTCCTAATTTTGTTTTGTGCATTAATTATTCTAGGCGGCACAATTGGAAAAGCCGGACAATCATGCAAACACACTACGCGTTTCAGCGACCTCCGTTTTGTCCCTATGTCAATCGGCGTTGGCATCCCCGATTGCAAACCTTCGCATAACAGCAATGCGCACGGTTACTCAATGGGTGCCGCTAGCACCTGCGGAAGAGTTGCCAGCCAATCTCTGCATCACTCTCCTTGGTAAATTCAGATTGAGGAAGGCCGCAAAAATTTGTTTATTGCATAGCGGCCCATTAGAGTAGGTTAAGTACAATAATATATTTGATTTCACAGTTTAATACGGCATAATATGCAAAAGTTGAAAATCCACACGAGAGGAATAGAAAATACCGACTCGGCGAATGTCTACTATACTTTTCAATGCAATGACGCAGAATTTTCTATGGTCAGCAACCGCAAAGCACCAGTTTATAAACGACAGATGTGCTGTGTGGATATTTGTTGCCGTAGATCACTTAACAGATGATCACGAACATGCTTGCGATGCCATCCTGAGTTTTCTGCAGCATCCTGACGGACCGCATTATCCGAAACTGATGGGCGACCTTTTGGAACAAGTGGCGGTTAAGTGCGGGCCCATTGTCGAGACAAAACGTGCGTGCGGTGATCAGGATGCGCTCTTCTCCATATACTCTCTACTAACTGGTTCGTAGATTAATATTTTGTCTTCTTTAACAGTAAACCTTTTCTACTAAAACGCTTGATCCTGATGAAAATTTTGTTGCAGTAACCTCTAATCTCACCCGCTTTACAGGCATGGGCGAGATGCACACGAATCTAATCCTGGCTAGCTTGTTACCGGACAGCTCAAACAGACCAGGGACTGAGATGTTACTCAAAATGCTACTGGTAAGGGAACCCTTTAGTTGGTTCATTTTGCAGTTGTGCGTAGCTTTTAAGCATCGATGACTTGGTCATGGGGACTAGAAAAGCGTATTGTACGGTAAGTTTGTTTAGGTTAGTAGATATAATAGAGCGGAGTTAGTCATAACCTAACAGTAAATTGTAGAAGCGAGGTTTATGTAAATATTTTTCGAACAAGATACGATAGATCATAGGTGTGTATGGTTCATCATAATAATGGAATCCAAATATATATGAGTATGTCAGTTCTCTAAATTCATTACTCCAATGAAGACCATCGAATGAAAACATCTCAGTACTCTAACGATAAAATCGGCCATTTGCAGTCACTAATGCTATGAGTTCATGTCAGCTTCTCTGATTATAGAAATGTTACAGTCCTGTGTGCAATTTTCTATAGGATTGCGTTGGCACGCCCGGCCAGTATCCATCGGAGGAGATTATCTCACGTATTCCAATTACGTTCTGGCATATCCTACTCGATGAGCTCGCCCGTGTTGAGCCTAGCACACAAATGGCAAAGCTCACACTGCAGTTACAGCCGGTATACGAACAGCTCGTGAAACTAATGCTTCGGAAAAGTCAACTGCCTGACCCGGGAACGATGGACTTGGATGAAAAAGAAGATCTTCGTTGCTACAGACAAGATATCGCTGACTGCTATGTCAGTAACGAATGGAATTACTCCATGCAGTCAATACTTGTTATTTGAAGTACTATTAATTAATACATAGTGTTTCTGTTCGAGCAGGAGAAAACTGCGATTTACTAATGTAATTCGCATTAATTTCGTTAACTTTGTCTTAAAATGGGTATGTCTGTAAGTGTCTTAACCATGCAGTTAAAAATGGAATACACCCCTAATCTTCTTCGAATTTTTAGTTCATTTGGTTTAGTTTTAATGCAATTGCTAAGTCTAGCAATATTTGATGTATCTTCGGCCGTCCATTAGCTTCTATTCGGTCTCGATTCTAGACCTTTTAACATCTGCTGTTTAATTATATATGCGACTTTTCTAATGTACAGAGTGATATTGTGATACGACACATCGGCGTATATGTATTTTGTTTTTGGTTCGGAGAAGGGTTTTGTTTAGCAGAATAGGATGAAGTGAATCTGCTAGCAGTGACGCTTATGGCTATATAAGCTTTTAGATAACAATCAAACTGTATTGATTCAATGGCTTCAGATGTACATTGCTACGATGCTGCCAGCGCCAGTGTTCTACTTCTTTATATCCGCGCTGGATACAGCTGTCGCGGAATATTCTGAAACCAAAAACGCAAAGGTCATCGAAGCCTGTCTCTTTGCGCTCAATGCGATAGGTAAGTGTTTTGTCAGCTTATAGCCATGGAGGTAATTCTAAAATTATTCACGTTCGCTGCCAAAGCCTTTATACCTTCTTAAAATCTGATGTCTTAAAAGTTTGATTTTTTGTGCCGTCATCAAGCAGTTCAAGCAAAGCTTTGAAAAAGTACACACCGTCATTCACTGTATGTAAGGAGATATTAGTTGGCGCCGTGCCCTCGTTTTTCTGTTATTAGCAATCACGAAAAGTTGCTAATACTGAGCCTATGGTTACTGCTGCGAATGAATTAGGTGATATGGCGGATTCTGAAGATGACTCGCCTGTCGTTGGTGCAGTCTTGGCGTTGCTTCCTCGAATACCGCCTGCTGGTGATGAGGTTCTTTCTCAGGTCTGTATTCTGGGAAGCTACATTTTTGAGCGACTTGAGCAAGAAATAGATAAACTATACAATTGTTATATTCCATATTGACAAATTGGAGCTTATAGGAGGGGAACATGCTTTGCCTAATAGATTGGTAGGTGAGGTGCCCTCGGAATTTTTTTAGTGAGGTATAACAGATCATTGACTCACGTTTATGTCTTCCAGGTTATACATTCTTAGCTGCTCGATATTACAAAAGTATATATATATTATAAGCCTGTTATATATATATATATATATATATATATATATATATATATATATAAGCCTATTACAGTTATACAAACCTAAAAACTAGATTTTCATTTTTCTGAATCGTAGCACAGACTTGTGTTCGGGGAACGTACTTGTTAATGTATCTTCAAGTCAGTCATTATAATTCAGTTGAAGTATTGTTGTGTAGAGCATAATATGTATCTGCCTCCGTGCATCAAACATGCTCATAGATAACGATTTGTTCTGTGTTAAAGGTAATGACTGCCGTGGGCATCTTCGCAGAGAAGACGTCCGGTGAAAACATTGGCCCTCTCGGTAAGTCTGACTGAGATTGAAGTTCACTCTTATATTGTGATACAGGTGATTATGAAAATACTGGAATGCGTCACTCATGGATCCCGGACATATCCGTATATGTACCCGTACATATTGTTATTAAAATAGATGTTCACTATCCACAGTCAACACCCCGTATCTTTGTTAATGTTCTCTATTTTCGAATGATTTCCAACTTTGTTTTCAGCTAAATAGTGTCCAAGTGACTAACATAAGAATTGTACAAAGGATACGGATTACAGAGAGAAACACGCTTGATGGGTCTGTCAAACATGTAGTATGTCTTAATTTTGATCTCGGATCTCTTTATCAAAGCGGAGTACTGTAATAACGGCAAACCGCAGCAAGGGTTACCATTATTGGCTTCATTGATTCCTTAAAGATGTCAGAAACTTGTAGTCTCATCAGTTTGCTCTGCAACTGAAATAAAAGGAATTCGAGCTTTTATCTTTAGTCTACATGATGGCAAAACGTAACGCAAAGATATGAAAAATAGACATGACTGTTAGAATTCATTTTCATTAAATGTCTTTTTTCTATTAATTTTCTAATGTTTCAGTGCATCTCTTGCTTCGAGGATTGCAGCAGGCAGGCACATCGGCATCAGCCTCGATGGCCCTAAAGGATTTGGCTCGAACACACGGAGATCGGCTAGCACCAGCGGCCAACGACATTCTTCAAGCCATAGCAGTTGTGCTTCATCCTCAAAGTCCTCTTCCTTTGAAGCATAGGTTAGACAGATCAGTGATTCTATGTTTAAGGCAAGAAGTGGAGAGTGCCTTAAAGGAAATCGGCATTTTAACTGTTTGAATGAATTCTTTCGTAGGGATCGTGTGCGTTTAGTGGCGATTGTAGGCCACGTAGTATCAGCGTTGAGTTCAACAGAACAGGCCCTCACTAGTTTGTCTGCTTTGATGGCACCTTTCGTACAGCAACTCAACGAAATTACAAATTTTCCTGGGGTATGGTTTCTGTGTCTATTCTTGTTTCAGCATTGACTTCATTGCGTGATACTTAATTACGTTGTTTTACCATGACATTACACCGCGTTACCTTGAAAAGGCCTTGTACTATTTTGTTGCGCATTATAAATTTTTCCGGTTTTGGATATGCTGTCTCGTTCAGGACTTACACTGCTCAAATTCAAATGCACACTCTATTTATCCCTTTCCGCCATTGCTTTAAAATGTCAGGTGACTGCAACATTCCGGGAGGCTACAAAGGAGAATTTAGACCTTTTGCAATCGATGTTCGCGTCATTAACTTTTTGCCAGGAAGGGGATGCTGCCCAACAAAGCTCACGACCAGGACAGGTCCTTGTAGAGCAACTCATGCCGCTATTTAAACTGATTGCCGCCAAATACTCCTGCGATGCGGAGGTAAGGCGAATAAGTATGGTTCTAGTTTACCGTACGTCAATCATTAATATTGAAATGTATATACTAGTTTAAATAGCTAAAACTGAACAGTTGAGAACCCAATGGCAGGGCATATCTGGTGGCCAACTCCATGAAATGACCAGATTATTGTTCATTTTGTTTACCCTAGGTTGTGTCCAATTTGGCAGAGTGCATCCGCAAAGCAGTTCCGGTGCTGGAATTAGAGCCGCATTGCGTCGTTCTTTCAGAATTACTTTCAATGTGTGGAGCTTTACTTATGCATCACCCCAACGCTTCCGTACTCGGCGCTGCAACCTCCGTGAGCAACATCCAATGAATAATATAACAACATCATTAGAAAATATAGCGATGGGTTTTGTGGCCGTTGTAGTTACTTTACGACAAGGAACGTTTATGGCTATCGCTAATAAATAACTTTGCTCGAAATTGGAGGAAGAAATAATGAAAAACACAGAATTCCATTTACTGAAAAGTTCGTACCCCTGTATCAACTGGTCCATTGCGTTCCTCATGTCCTGTTTGCGATATAATATATAGATATTTTTGTATGCTACAATTTTTACGTTGAACGGTACGACGGGTGCAGCACATTTCTTAGTTTTAAATTTTAATTTATTCACAGGTACTCGCCCATACAAAGGCGAATCAGACTAGCCCGATGTGCGCCCAATTCAAGTCAATCTGTGATATTTGCTTCGCTTATTTTAGTCAAGGTAAGCAATATCTCTTCTTGTCGTGAGTCTTTCGTCGAAGTCCAATAAAGCACTGTTGTAATCAGCTTTATAAGGCTGAGTCAAGGTTTATCTTTAGGATCATTTAGTAGTTCATCAATGAACTATTAAATATATTAACTACTAAAAAAAATATACAAACACGCAGATAGATACATCAGCGTTTGTCACATCTGCGAAGCTCAAAAGATATTCCTCATATGAATTAAGTATTTCAGTTAACTAAATTTTTACATAAGCTGAAAAATAAAAAGGTAGCGTGTTTTATCTGATCTCTTGTTAGATTTGCACGGCTGTACGGATGCGGTCGAGTCATTCTACAAACTACACGCAGTTCTCTTTAAAAAAAGGCTTCGATACTACGATCAGAACGTTTTCTCACTCGATGATCTCATCCAACTGTGCAAATACGGTAAGCATAAAGTTTGCATATTTTCCAACGCTTCCAATAGAATGTAAAAAGCATTAAACGTAAAATGAAAAGGATATTCTTGTTTCGTTACAGTTTTACCACCTTCAACCTTTTATCTCATCAGATCTATTAAGGCTTTAGGTATGTTTACTAGACTTTCTGATATACCCATCTTTTTTCCAAATATATGCGTGTGTGGCTTCAGGTTAAAATTGTTTTTAATTGTAAAAATGATTCGCGATGCTGACTATTATGTAATATAGAATCGGCAATACCTTTGCATTGGAATATTATGTCTGGCGTTTTGATACGTTACGAGGTATGTTTCATGGAACCATCGCAGGTACGACTCAGAACGAGCTTCTTCAAACCTACGTAATTTTCTATAAACTACATTCTACTTACTCCGCAATCGTAGGTTAAAATTTTAGCAATAGCAGTTGCTGACAATGTGACTAAACGCATCCAATAGTACAAACAAGTATTTGTTTTTTTCTCCAGGGTAATTCATGATGCTTATATCGATATTGACATGGTAGTGACTTCTAATAACTGCGCGTACATTTCGAATTCGTCTAGTTAATTTTTGACCCTGATCTTCCAGCTACGTTGGCGACCACTCTTCCTGAACAGTTTACTTATCGGGCAGCGATTTCGTTCCTGGTAAGTTGTTGTAACAGTTTTTAGTTATTATATTAGCGTATTTTCAGGCAACTTACATTTTAATCAAATCTACTTTACAGTTAACGCATGCTAAAATAAAGTTATAAAAGGGAACAAATCAGATGCGACTTCATAGTTTTTGAATAGTAGGTGTATTGCACATAGACAGGTTCTACTGGCAACTCGGTGAACTACGCTACACATATGGTGGTTAACCATATATTAAACTCAAGTAATGTTAAATCATTGCAGACTCAATTCGTGAATGCATCGGAACGAAGCCCATTTGTAAAGGAAGCGCTCGAACTATGCTCCGAGAATATCATCGCCCAACTGGTTCAGGTAAGATAAAGATTAGTCGTATGGCAAGCAGTGTATAGCTAATATATATATATATATATATACAAACATGTATATGCAAAGTAAAATGTCGTGGTAATTGTACAGCACTCATCTGACCCCGATCTGACAAACGAGCCCCAAGGCGTTTTTCGGCGTATTTGCGTGTGGATTCGTCAAAGTAAAGTGTGATTTCAGTAATTTCAGTAAAACTTAAGCTCTCGATGCTTCGCTTTTCAGAACATACGTGGCGGGGTATCACGGAACTTCATCGAGGCCGAGGCCGACGTATTTCTCGCCTTGAACAAAACTGCTTTGCCTTTGCTGACGGCAGCGCTTCAGCGTTTCGTCAGCGCGCCCATCGACGAACCAAGCCCCGAGAGTAGACAGAACTTCGCACGGCAGATACTAAGGTAGAAAGAAAAATGATGTCTGGTCGTTACAGTAAATGATAAGGATAAGATTTTCTTGATAACGAATGTAGAACACGGTTCTTGTTCATAGTTTAGTTCAGATGCGGATTGGTTCTGAGTGCGCGAATTAAACTTCAGTCTGTCTTACTTGATTTAGGTCGTTTCCCATATACACTGCTAGGCTTTTTTGTTCTAGAGTTAACACAGTTTATGATTAGCTTTAAATATTCCATGTATTGCTAATTATTTTTATTTGATAAGAGTACTAGCTCGTAAAACACTATCTGCAAGTTTTAAAATTCGATTTTTGTTACATTGGATTGTATTTCGCTAACCAGGGAGCGTTCAAACAAGCGTATGCTCTGTAAAGTTATCATTGACTTTACCCTTGAGTGGCGGAACCTTTCCGGCGAGTACGGACGAGCAACGACGAATCTGCATTTATAGACCAACCTGATTCTGGATAAGATAGCGATCGATACGCAACCATCCGAATAAGTGTTTGCCAAGTGTTTTGTATGTAAACACACGCGCCGTTGTTGTTTGTTTCAGGGTAGAAAAATGTAGCCAAGTGTATTTAGTGTAGTAGGCAATATACGGAGTGGGCTATTTCGTTCGAGTTCAAACCCATAACATGTATAGATCTACAAAATAGTGTTTGTTTCTTAATTGAATAATATCAGACTGTACAGTCACAGGACTAACATGTACCTGAAATTGGGTTAGTTGACTTATATTCCATAGTAGTATGCAAGTGCATGGGGCCACCGACAGCAGTTGTTTTGCTATGTTGAAGGAATTTAGTATGTATAAGACTTGTGGATACAAAAAATTCTCTAGTAAAGAAGATTTCAGGAAAAGAGGCAAAGTGGGTATAAAAAAGATATAATGGGCCTCGACGACCGGTTAAACCTCTCAGATGTCGATTTATTCAAATAAAACATTGTCATATATATCTTTCAGTTGATCCCTTCCACCCCAGGCTGCTTATACCATGCGAGCCATACGTCCGGTTAATGTTTAATAAATTGCATTATATATATATATATATATATATATACCTTAATCCCATCCACTAGAGAAAATTGATTTTATAAATGACTAATGTCAGTGGATACTTTCTATTATCGAATATGGCAATGAGTTTGTCAGGACAAGCCTGAGTCACATGATTATAATTATCGGTACACCCAAGTAACGTCAACTAATTCATAACTAAGCTGACATGTGTGCGTGCTCGCTCGCTGTAAAGTAGCTGCGAGACTATTTACCCCTCATCGAAACGGACGTCGCAATTGAGTTGGAGGTGATTAGTACAGACTTCCGAGAAAGAACCGATTTCTTTAAAGGCCCAATAGTTCGTTGCGGGAAGCTTACTTATTTGCTATACGCGCGAATGTTCTTGCAGTGATAATAATAGAAACGTGACGACGGTTCGTTCGAAAGCATCGTATATTACATCTTTTTAGTGCGTATTGAGCTAGGTTTTTTCCTTTCAAAAAGGACGACATTTTACGGGCATTGACAACTTTTGTATAGACTGCAGAGATAGATACATTTGAGGGTGATCGAAGTTAGATTCAGTATCTTACTGAGGGGAATATGGATTGTCAGTTGTTGTTTGTAAAGATCTTCATGGAAATTGGATAGACTATGCTATATGACACTATATGATCTGCGTTCACTTAATGTTTTTATACGTTGTTTGTTTTTTTTGATAGAAAGTTATCATTGCTTTCCACTGGTGATCGGTTCCGAACACACTGCTTCATAAAATCGAGAAGCGCAACAAATCGCTGTTTCTTTTACAATCTGTACATTTAATGATCCTCTGTAAATAAAATGAGAAACCGTACATTATCCGTTTCTGTTTTTTATGGCAAAATTAGATAAGGCAATATTAGACGCAGTTGTTGAATTGTGCGCATATTACAATAGAAGCATCCAAAATACCGTCTCTCCACTTTAGACCTCTTAGAAAACGTATGCCTCCTAGAATCAGTGTTTATTATTTGCGGTTTACCTGGCAATAAGGACGAGTACACATGGCATTTTACAACAATGTTTTATTAATGGTTACGCCTTGTTCAAGTAAGCTTGTTGTTCTCTCATACAAGTCGTGGATCTTGCTAGAGTTCGGCTATTTCTAGTTAGCCGATAGTAGTTGTGGGCAATTGATGACAAGTAGCTAACTAATTGGTTTGTTGTTGAATAAAAGTTTGGAATAAATTTAAGAAAAGAAGCAATTTAAATATTCATTGTAGCGGATGCACACATTGACACACTTTCCTCTATAAAAACACTCCCGTGTAAGCAAACCAAGGTTATAATTTCCCTAAAATACTCCTCTCATGCTACATGTTCGCTTGGGAAAACTGAGTAGGCCATCGATATGTGACAGCAACATGAATATATTCAACGAAATTTATTCAACACATCAAGTACAGCATCACCGACTGGTGCTGTTGTTGCTACTATTGTTAATAGATTTGTTATCAGGCAACACTTTTGCCGACCATCGGGAATCCTCACCATTTTTTATTACCATAAATTCATCGCTATAAGAACTATCACAAGGGACGATCTTGTGATAAGTTTCCATTGCTTTTGGATTTTTCATCTTTATTCTTTATTTCCCCTATAAATAAGAATACGGAGAATATGGAAAGCATATATATATGCATGTATGTTTATATCGACTGCAATGAGAAGCATCCCTCAGCATCGCCATCGTTTTCACTTACTATCCCGACTATTTGCCTTGTGTCCTTGCTTACGGTAATTATACGATCGCGAATAGCGGTTTACTACTATCAAAGTTAATTGTTATTGTCACGTTGGTTCAATTATAAGACTCACTCGTGGTTTGCGATTATTGTGTTTTTTTTTCTGTCTATCCGGTTTTTCTCAGTGTCAGTATACGAGGTGTGCACTGTGCTTATTATTTATTGTTATCGTTTTACATACTGTGTGCAGATTTTCTTATTACTGTTTTCAGGATTCGGCCTCGAAGCTTACTATTGTCATAGTTCGTGTGCTTCTTGCTGTTAGGTGGCGCTAGCACTTGTTGTTGTGCTCTTAGCAACAAATAGTGTTCTCAGCATTATTACTGTTTCTACGGCTAGGTTACTACAATATCAGAGTAAGAATAGTCTTGTTATGTATAGACTTATATATTTTATACTATTACATATCTATGTTCAGTTTTGATCGATTTGTAAATTCTCCACACATTAGTAATATGCAATAATAGATTTATATTTCAAATCTCTTTTTCCTAGTTTTATTTTCCCTCGCAAACTGCTCTGCCGTCCCAGCCTCTCAGCAGTTTCACTTCCGTCTGTTTTCATGCCTGTAATTTGCTGCCTTCCTTCATTTTTTTCCAAATAATAATAATCTCGTCTAATAAACATTTTTTTTTCGTATATATATATATATATATATATATATATATATATAGCAGTGATAGTGATGATATAAATATATAGCTGAGATAACAGTATTAATAATTATTGCAATAAACATTATCGTCGCATTCATCGTCACTACGAGTATGAATATATCGAAATATAATAACTATCATTAAATGGTCATCTCGTTTTGAGAGTGCTATATCGTGTATGGTGTTTTGTTATCATGCTACTTATGTACAGATAAACAGGCATGCTTGTTGTGCTAATCAAAAAGAGCCGACTGGACTCACATTGACGTAAACGTTCATGGGCCCAGTCAGTGTGCATGTACCTATAATAATCTTCGACGCAACCATCATTATACTAATGTCTTTTACTATATTCTTATGCGTGCTTGTTATTTATGCTTGTCCATTTAGCTAGGTATTAATAGAAATAACCCATATATTTTTCCATATGGTCGCACACTAATGTTATCTCGAGGGCAGCATTATTTCGATTGCTCTTGGGCTGCTCTTTTGTTTCAATACGATAGTCAGCAGCACCTGTTCCTGTACGTCGTTTGCGCGCTAAATACGCTTAATGAAAGTAATCATAATTTTAACAACAGTACTAGTACATGACTTCCATGTAATAGACTATTTCGTCGCCCTTTGTGTGCTTATTTCGCATTCAAGATATATAGTGTCTTCTCATTCTATTATGTGTATGTAAAATTGCCCTTTTCATTCTTGTGCTTTACTGATGCAATTTTCATCACTTTCCTCCTCTTACTTATCACTTACCTTTCAGCTGCTTCCCTCTCCACCTGTATAAGCATCTTTGCCTGATCATCTGAGCTACTTAACCTTCAGCTAGCCTATCAGCTTATGACTGTCGTAAACAAGATTAGAGTCTGTTCTATTGCTTTCTTTCATTTCGGTTAAATTTTTTCTCCCCGATAAGTAACAGCGTCTTCGAGCAGTAAGGTACTGCTGTTAATGCTTTCCTATTACATACAAATTGAACATCTAGATCGGGACCGACGACCGAGCTGGCTCTGCCTCATCGTCATGAGACTGCTGCATGATTCACTATGTCTTGTGTTGAGGGTTGTTGCCCTCGTCGGTGGCGCTACTACTGTTGTCCTTACTGTTGTTGTTGCTGCTGCTGCTGCTATTGTCGACAACCCCAGCTGGGCTTTCTCGAACGCTGGTCATTCCAGTCGTGGTGGTCGCCGTCATCGTCTGATCGGTCAGAAAAAGATCCTCATGCGGTTGCGACGCCGGCGAAGAGATATTGCGCTGTGTACATTGATAATCGGTGGGATGGGAACAAACAGATGGCGATGGTGCAACGGTTTCTGTGTTACCGTTATCACTATCCCACTGATGTCGCTGTTGGTGACTGCACTCCGCTGAGGATGCTATTGCTGAAAAGGAATGGTAGTGTTGGTTCGAAACGGCTGATAAGGGACTCGTGGGTGTGCTAGGCTCCGGAGGACTCTGGAACGAGATAATACCGCATCCGAACTGAGCGTCCTCGTCCGTCGTCGGCGTGGGCGGCTCCAGCTCGATACAAATTACCCCAGATGCAGAACTGCAGCCGCTACCGATCGATTTTGCATCTACTGTTTCACATCCTGTTAAAGCATTAGTTTCGGGTACTAAGGCAATTACATTGGAGTCGCCTGAATTGTACTCAGATGGCTCAAACTTCACTCGAACCTGAGGTATGTCCGTTTTCAGGTCCTTGCTGGTTTTTATGTCGGTGGCTGCGAATATATGTTGTGGTTGTTGTCGTTGAGCAGGCAAGCCGTATAATTGTTTGCTACTCGGAGATACATTACTCAGAGCTCTGGCGGCGTGACTTTCATTGTCATCATCGTAGAGTCCTACCTCCGTTTCGGGCTCAAAAATAGAGCTCATTTGAAAACTGTCGTTGCTCATTCCCAGCCAGGACGGCGAGTCATCGAACGAGAGAACGTTTGTAAGACTGGGAGCACGGGAGGAACCGCTGAGTGATTCGGAACGTAACCTACGAAGGTCCCGTTCCCACCGGGAACTGGAATGAGCGTGCTGATGGGACGATTGGCCGGGCAAAGCCTGAAATGAGGCACCACTGCTACGGATTAGTGAACGCATTTCTTCAGGCTGCTCCGCCTCTAGGGTTGTGGGCTGAATGATGTGGAACACCTTGAAGACAACAGACAATTAAAAGTTATCCATACTCACTAAAACATGAGATGATTTTAATGCCTCGATAGGAACTCGTGGACTACAGAGAAAGAAACAAATAAAAAAGCGTGAACCCATTATAAATACATGCTCACTGTTCGAACTGTACGATTCCAGCAGAAAATGTTAAACTTTTTGGCGTGGTTTACCAAATTCTGAAATGGTGTATAAAGTACGTTCTAAACGAGATTCGTCATACATAATACTTTTAAGCATGATTCTTCCAAACCATTATAGTACTATATACCTTATGTTCTAGCACCGGAGTGGCCACGGGTGTGGCACTTTGCACCATGATTGTCGGAAGCTTATCCTCACTGCCGAGTCCGTCGAATCCGCTCGGCCTGGGCTGTACTTGTTTCTGTTGTTCAAAGTCCTTGTTTTCACAAATGGGCGTGGGCATTTGGATTTCGATCTTCGGCATGTCGATCTCTTTCCCCGAAGAGAGGTCGGTTTTGTCCACTGAGGATACCGAAGACTCTGAGTTCGAGTAGGTACCTCGGGTGACGATTTTACCAAGAGTAGAGACTTTGGACGAGCTCGCTCGTCGAGTCGAAATCGGTCCACAGCAGTCCACAGCATCGCCATGTCCTTCCGAAACTCCGCCCTTTTGTCCAACCTCGTGGGGGTGTTCCGCCCTTGAAATGTAGCATGAAAAATTAACACATGAAAACTAAATCTGATAAACTAGAAAACTTATAATACGGGTCTGTGTTTGAATCGAATGTCGAGCACTTGGCTGAAAGATAATAGAGCAACTAGGTGCTTACTGGAAGAGAGTTGTAATCCGGAGAAGTTTGAAGACAATTGTGTCGCAGGTGTGTTACACTGAAGTTACGCTTTCGCATATAATTTAAATATATATACCTGGTTTCTGCGGGCGGTCGAGTCTCCGTCACTGCTGCTCGGGGGTAGAAATCGGGGTCGGGAATGTCTCCGAAGACGTCCCTGTAAGCGAGTCCGAACTTCTGAGACCCAACGATGATCTCTATTCTGCATATTATCGTATCTCAGCTGAAGCGACTGGCAATTTTAGTTGCCTTTACATTCACTGCATTCCACCAAAGACAACTAAGGAACATACAAAGGAAAACTACTGCGCGAAGGCACGTTTCTAGCCCTACAAAATGTTTTTCGTCAACACTGAAACATCGTAAATAGATTGTTTGAATATGACGCGATCCTGTGGAAAATTGATAGCGCATAACAACCACGTACTGCAATGGATACAGTTAGTAATGTAATCGTTATAATTCCAATTCGCCATCGATATATAGCACTGTGCTTTATATGTGAATGGTTGGGAGGAGAAGTTACACATGACGCTAGTAGGTGTAAGAAGTGCGACAGGCCCTGGCGTCATTTCCAAAAAGCGCCTAAATTCTCATACTGCCGTACTATCTTAATTAAGTACTATAGTCAGCTGAAGTCCAGAAAGACTTAAAATTAGGTGAAAACCCACCAATTCTAGGGAACAAACGATCAAAAACGTATATTAGCGTAAATGATGCTTTGATTGAGCTAGTCAAATCCATCAGGGCAAGTAGGGCTCACCTCCAAAAAGATATCGAACATAATAAGGAAGTGGTAATCTTAAAACGCAAAAAATCAACGTCTAGGACCCTTGTAGAGAAACATGGGAAATTAAGCGAACGAATGCAATTAAGTTAACCAAGGTGTTGTTTTACGCTACTTAGCACTGGGCTTCAGAGAGACTTATTATTTACCTAATTGCCCTGACACAGTTTGAACCAGTATTTCAGATATGCCGCAAAAGCGAATCACAATGTTCGTCAAGACGAATTGGCCGTAAACGTTTACGTGAGCTCGGTGGTCACAGATTCCACAGAGGTCACCTAAATGACTCTCACGAGCAGAATCGGGACATAGCTAGTATACTACCAGTGGACTCACTGGCATAAGCTTCTATCTTAATAAAGAACTACGCGCTGGAAGACGGTAACAGTGGTTGTCATTCATGGGGTTATGTTGGGCCATATCGAAGACCAGCAA
The DNA here is from genome assembly GCF_002443255.2 of Varroa destructor. Taxonomy (NCBI): domain Eukaryota; kingdom Metazoa; phylum Arthropoda; class Arachnida; order Mesostigmata; family Varroidae; genus Varroa; species Varroa destructor. Next base: position 14,020,054 of record NW_019211456.1, read on the forward strand.
AATGACGAAGTTACAGTTTTCAATGACTCAGCAAAGATACCTCATCTATAGCAGATGATTTAAATCAAAATGCCGGTCCAATTCAAAAAGCTCTGAGGTCCTGTAGAAAGCAATCTCTATAGTACAATTCAAATTATGCCTTTAATGGACACTTCTACACTGTGGTATCTGGGGGCGGGAAATCGAGGTATGCGACGTAAACTGCAACAGCGCGAGGAGCCAGGTTATATCATCTGGAATTCCTATCGATATGAAGCAGTGACAGGAGGCTGAACTAGCTGCAAAAGAAATCTGCTTCGAAAAGCGGATACGAACAGGAAACAGAATCTGCTTTTCTGCCCTTTCGTGTTCTGTAGGAACCGGGTGGAAGGGTAAAATGTGTGTGGAGATTCTCCGACTACGGCCAGCTTCACTGGTGTCACGTGAAGTCAAACCAGAGTATGCAGAGGTTTTCGCTATGTTACGCTTGAAGAACACGATTATGCTGTGGAAAGTTGTGAGAAATAAGCGAGTCGTACATGAAAACGAATTCAATTCCATCACTTACTTATACTTATATGTATTATTCCCATTTCTACTGTAATGGAACTACAGACAAGCTGTTTAATGAGTCTACTGTAATTTATACCTGTACTGCTTTTTCTCTCTCTATAGTAGTGTATATATATATATATATATATATATATATATATATGTATACATACAGAGAGAGGAAGAGAGTAGTACAGACGTAAATTATATCATACATATAAACAAATGAAAGACGGGTCTAGTGTAATCACCTAGCCATGCCTGCAAAGTTGATATCAAGCATCGGGCTAATATATACCTAGTACGATGAATGTATTTTTTGTTCTCTAACGTCCGGCTTATGCAATATTTTTCATCAGCAAGTTTCTACTCAGACCAAAATATTGCGTACAATATATATATATGTATGCGACAATATTTCTATCAGAGCTTTATTACTAAATATTTATATATTTATATCACAACAGGTATGGAGCTTTCACCGTAGCAAATCTTTGAAAGGTCATCTCTCCATGGCGTTACACGCATGCGTTTCAAGCGAAAACTCTAGAGCTCAATTCATCATTTGGTTAAGAATGGACGACACAGTCTAGCTGCAAATTTAACCTAAGAAGTCTTTTCATATAAGATAGACAAAGAGCTGAATTTAAAAACATAAGAGGTGCAGTTAGAATGTCAAACAACATGATCAAAACGCATGAAAAATGCAAACGATACTTTGCCGAAGCTTGAAAGAGATAAACAAGGCGGGACACATTCGCTGTCGCGTGTGTCTACTACACGCACAGATGTAAAGATGGTCCTGATTCAAATCTGGGCATAAGCGCGCCAAAAAAAAATTCAGCAATAGGAAAGGCAAAAATAAAGGTATGAGCCTTCGTTCTCCTGCTTGGCCTATCCAGATTGCTTGTACTCCATCCCTTCTTTGACACGTTTTTGTCATGTTGCTAAGTCGGCGTACCATGATATACAAAGAACGGGTCAGCTGAAAATCAGCTGTGGATAGCGTTTTTTAAACTGCTGCATTAGTAGCAATGCGATCATCTTAAATATGCCGAAATGTTATCTTTATTAGAAAATCTTCAAACTTTAATATAACCTAACAGGTATTCAGCATGCCAGTAGACCAATACATTGTCTGGTCGTCCATCTTTCTTGTAATATACAGATAATTTCTCTCCCATTATGAAGTAGGATTTAACTGTTGAATGAGTTCTACATGCGAAAAATATCCGAACTTTGCATGGATGAAAATAAATGAATAGTTAAAAATAAAGGTACCTTATGTGTGAACTGTGGATTATTATTTGTCTACTCTATCAGGGTGGCGGTAGAGAAGGTAGTGACAGGATCGAACTCTGTGGTCTTCCACCAATCGCTACTCGTACACTCACTAGTTGCTTCAGTGTGGCAGCGTTCAGATTCGAAACTCACATTTCGTCGGCAGTATTTTCCTGCAGGGCGCACTGCCTCCGCAAGGAATGGTGACTACCCCAGGACCCGCTGTTGGAGGACGCATCACGACTGAGGCCACGGAACGCCCCCATGGCCGAACCTCTGATCACGTCGAGTGCCACATTGAAACAGATATTGACAGAGGAGGCACATCCGTGCACACGACCATCACCAGAATCACCGTCAACGACCAACAACCGGCACCAAGACAAATACAAATAGAGGACATCGCAAAAACTGTATCCCACGATCGGACGACACATCAAAAGAACCGAAATCATAGTATAACCACAGCGATATCTATATCTGAGCGAGTTAACAAAATCGACTATTCAAATCTGAGCGTGACATAACCTCATGTATACTGATATTTATCAACTCCGAAGGTAAACGAAGCGCGGACATTAAAACAACTAAACACTTCATATTTCCCATAAAGTCCAATAGAGTGGTTATTTCATGAAGTAATTAGATTTTTCCTTCGTGATACGGAAGTTTTTATTTGAATTAGACGCTGACACCAGTTCTGAAACTGGCAAAAACTTTGTCACGAGAAAGTGGGACTTGATAGGATCCCTTACTGCTTTAGGTTTTGTTAGACCCGCGTAGATATAAATACGTATATAGAATAAAACGGACAATGCAATACAGAATACTGATGGGGTCAACAGAAATAGTCACAAAGTATATATTAGACTGACGCACACGTTTCTGTAGTGTTTGTTTATTCTCGTTCACTAATGGCTAGGTTACTCATATCGCCAGAAAGATTTTTCTTTCTTTTACAAGCATATTGCTATTGTTTTACCCGGACAACCCCGTGTTTTTTTAGTGGTACATTTCTTTGGAGGCCTTTACTAAAGTGTCGTGAACCTGTCACGTACATCGACATCGAAACTCAACTTCGAAATAATGCTTTCTGATCCGACTACTGCAGATAGTATGCCTAACGACCTTTTGGCCTACAAAAACGAATGCACCAACCTAATATGTAGGTACATTTTCGCACATGTTATCCGCATGCAATGTAGGGCCAGAATTAAAAATTGCTCATTCGGTTTCTGCTAACAACCTATTTGTTCGCTAATCACTTGCAAATTATACACTTCCCTTCTCTTTATTAGGCCAATGACTAGGACAGATCTTCTCATACGAATCGTAAACGTATTGTAAATATAGCCAGCCTACTTTAATTGACCTTAAAATTTAGTGTTTGCTGGAACGAAAGTTAGTTCTGGCCTTACAACTTCAAATCGTTGACCATAATACCACGTTTTCAAGAACAGAAATATTAAGACAGCTAGGAAGACTCAATCGATTTCATTCTGGCGACCGAAAACAATCAATTGACAATTGAATATAATAGATATAAAAAAACATCATGAAACGATAAATGCTACATAGAAAAGTTAGCACATTAAATTTACCATTTACAGAAGAAGAAGAACGGAAAATCGAGAACCTTTTGTTCCGAGAACCATGTAAATAACTTAGTAACCTTAACTTAGAAATCTGTCTCTCAAAACAAGTACTCGTCTAGGTACAATGAAGATACAACATGCCACAAACAGATAGTATGGAACTCTAAAGACGAATTGTCAAAACTGACCAATTCTCAGTTTAGAGTTGAGAGTTCGAGGAATCGTGACCAATTATAGAACGTGGAAACGTTGCTGAGAATGGTGCAGACGTGCCAAAAATGCGACTAGGTTGAAAAAAGGAGACGCACTAGGATAAATGAAAGATTGCAGAATGAACAATACACGCCATTATCAAAAAGAGAAAAGGTTTTTCAGTTAAGTTTTGCGGGTACATCGAAATATGGCAAATTGATTGTTTCAAAAAGCGAAAACATGGCTTTTTTTGCAGCTGTTAATGTTGGTCTTTGTAACACTGCCACGACCAAAACAAAATCTAAACCAACCCGACCATTTTAGCACTCACCTAGAGCGAGTTTCTCGGAAAAACAGAGGGTTTCTTGGGGCGTTTTGACCAGTTGTACTTGTGGTTTGTTAGTATGCATGTGCACGTTTAATACAACTTCTGAGTTCTCCCTATTTAAGTCCATCCAAAGTCTCGTATCACTTCGCTCGATACGATGCAACCTGTTGATTCGTCGTCACCCTGCCCACAACCTAAGGGTGTGGAAGCAAGTTCTGTAACCGGGGTGCATCTACGGCCGGATGAACGAGCTAACACACCGCTATCAACCTACCTACTTGGCGATCCATGCGGGCTTCCTTCACTTCCGGGAGCTGCATAGTCACATCCGCCATTGAAACTCGCCGATTTCTGATAGCATGGCGTGGTAGGCTGCGCCAGCAGATTTCGAGATGACGACAGGGGCGTTTGGTTCTGTGGCGACTGCAACTCCTGGGAACAATATGATTTTTGTCTGCGAAACGGTAAACGGGCACAGCATATTATTTTCATTAACAAACGTATCATTAATACAATTATTTCATTTAATTATTGTTATGATTACCGTTATCATTAAATTGTCTCAGAGGGCGCGTTGAATGAAAAACACGGCGATCAATCTTGATTCGGGCTCCTCCACTAACCTTCTAGGCTTATGTAAGCAGTCGCACGTTTCTACAGTGGCGCTACGCATGAGACGTGCATTTCCAAGCGGTTGCCGATTGGTAGCTTCTATGTAGTTCATTGCATAGTCTGTAAAATTCGAGGGTACCATAATGTAGACAACAGTAATGTCGCGTCAATATGTCAGAGAGTTCACGAGTTACCCGGCTACATCGTGGACGGCTTCCAGAGGACAGTTTCAATTAAGCCTGACAAACGTTAACTGGCTGTTAATCATTTAGAAGAAACATACCTATTGTAGGTTCTTCATCGGAGCTTGAGCTGGAGCAGATGAACATTTTTCCTCCAAGATCTTGGGCCGATCCTCTGGTCGAATATCCAGGGCGGTCTACGGAAGACCACGGCGACAGACATGGTGACCTACTGATATACGCAAAGCAAACTCTTTCAGTTTACTACTTATAAACTTATGCCACAATAGAAAGAGATAAAGAATACGTATTTTATAATAATAGGCGAAACTAGTACTCTTAAGATTAGGCTTAGCGACGACTGAATTAACCTTCTTTGCGGTCGCAAGCCCGGGCTGAGCTTCTGGCGATCAACCTGAAGTTGTCCGGAAGATCCGCCTCCGCCAGCGCCAGCCACAGTACTACCACACCCGGCATCAACAGATCTCTGCTTCTTTTGGAGGCGACGAGCCGCTCTTTGCGCCTGAACCTGGGCGACGTGCTTGCGTTCTGAGTCAGATTCGGAGGTGGTCACGTTGCCCGGCAGGCCTGACGCTAAAGTCCCGCTCATGCTCGCCTTTGACGCATTTCTACAGATCTTCGATGGCACAACGGACTCCATTGAAGCGGTCGATGATGGCGAAGACAAGCCGCCAGTTATCTCCTGACCCAACGTTAAGAGAGTCGTGGGCTCGAGATGCGAGGGTGAAAGTGAGACGTTTCCCAAACCGCCGGAGTTTTGCTCCGAGTTCCCGGTCCCTGCTTGTTGTCCAGCTGGAGGTTGCTGCCACCCTTTGCATCGGACTCGCTGTAGAAGAACCTCACGGATTTCCCTTTCCTGATCAGGGCCGTGATGCGAGAACGAATCCCGTGGCTCTTCCAACTGAAACGCCGTTCGCTGTATAGAGGCGAAAACACAATTAGTATTGGAGTAATGGATCTACGCACTGAATATACACACATATAGTCAGTGTGATACAAGAGGTTCAATGTAGGGTTGAACTTAACTATTATTTTATTCAGTCTTCAGTCTAGGGAGTTGACGGAGCCGGCGCAGTAGCAGAACAGACGCAAAGAACGGCTGGCACCAGCCGTAAGGCGGTATTATGCGGTCCATGGTATTATGCAAAGTCATGTGAGTTTTATCTCATCTATTAATTTAATAATACTGTTTAGTTGAAAAAAAAAAACTACTCGCTATGTGATGAGTGACATGTCTGCGCATAAACTTCTTACATAGCCATGCTAAACTAAAAACTCATCTAGATGGTCATGAAGAAGCCGTTCGCTATAAATACTCGATCGAACCGTAACGATAGGGTGAATTTGACAGAACTATGGGTATAGAGAGGCTAGCATGCTTAAACACAAATAGCCATAACAACCTTCTCTTCAATGATTAACGAGGCACTCGGCTCTAGGTATCTTAATTGCGTTTAAGTTGGGCTTCGCTTACGATGTGGTTGCATACGTTGCCGGCTGCTGCACTGTGGATTGTGGTTTCATGGTCGTGCCTCATCGAATCCGGCACCGACCACGACGAGGGGGCACGGGACCTCCCCATCGCAGGTTCATCCAACGGAATATCCAACGATGAGGCGGTCCTCGCATAGGACGGCATCCAGTGACCTACGTCGACAAGTAGCCGAGGAAGTACGCGGTGAATAAAAACAACAACAGCAACATTAGTCGATAACCGAATGCGAGCAGTGCGGCCTTATCGCGTCAAGCGCTGTCATAATGCGGATCAGGCGAGAGCTGCGCTGCCGTTTGTGGCCGACTATAGCCGCATTTCTACGTGGACCTGTTATAACAATGGCATAGACGTAAAACAGAAAAAAAAAACTGAAAATGTTTATACCTCGAGTAGCGTGGCCGCATACATCCTGGGCAGAGGATGGTTGATTGTATCGTCCTTCAAGCTCACGTTTGATTTCTTCATCAAACGACTCCTCGTTTGAGGTCGACTGTTGGCTATTTCGGGTAGCTCTGAATAGTAGAATGCGCTCATTAGCTCTGCAAGCATATAATAGCACATAGCACGCATGTAATGCCGGAATCTAGCGATATATGTGCATGAGAATTTTGCGAACACCTGTAGTGTTTCTTAGGAGACAGCAGAGATAAGTATTTCATATATAGAATATGTTAGGCGTTATTAAAAATAAATAATGAATGGAATACATCCTATTTGCTGGTTTTGCTAAAGTAAAGATACTTCTCTTCAGTGCAAAATATGGCTAGAAAAGGTCTAGATTATAGATCAAGGAAAATATAGTCACTGTCTCAATTTACGCATATCGTATAATGTTTATTTGTAAAATGGAACACGGGTCACGATTTCGTGTTCGCGCACCTAGATGGACATCTACTGCCGGGATGGCTTGGCTGTAGTCCGCCCATGCCGCAATGTCCGGCCATAACGGAGATATGGTGTCGTGAATTACTCCCTGGGCCCTCATGCGAGGTGAAGCATCCCCCGAAAGAGCTCCGCCGTTTCGTAGATTCCTGGCCGTCGGGCTCCAACAAATACTGACCGAATGGGCCTCCCGGCCTAGTTATTAAAGGGGTTGTGCACATTCCCTCGTCCCTCTCCCGACCGCTGCTGCCGACATGGTGCTGTTCGCGGACACTGGTACTGGCGCTACTAGCGTTACTGCTACTGCTGCTGTTTGGAGGGGGGTAATTACTGCTGAAGGTCGCCACGAGCTGATGGGAGGCCTTGCGGGCCGCGCGAGTAGGACTTGCCTAAGGGCACAACCGTAATCACAAATAATAAAATAGAGCAGCTATAACGACATTTATCGTAACTTAAACAGGTCAACCAATAATCGAACAAATCTGAACAGCTGTACGTCAGCCGTAATATGTCACTAACTTGCAGGTGTCCCTGACCCGCGCGTTGGAAAGCCCCAACAGTTGTCTCATCGGCAATCATTGGGCTGCTCGAGTTGCAGCGGGAGAGACCCGGACTCGAAATGGATGAATAGCCCGAGGTGGAGAGGTTCGATTCGGAGATTGTCCGTGAATCAGCGGCACCGGGTGCCCCCATGAATGGCGAAAGGTAACACATTTTGACCGGACCGCTGCCTGCTGCTGCCGCTACGGTCGCGCCTAGCTGGCATCGTTCTGTCGGATAGTCACCATGTGCCCCCGTGGCCAAGACCGGTGACCTGAAAGTATTGCCAGTGCGATGAGTCATAGGCAATATGAAAACAGTAAGACGATAGAAAATGTTCTATCATATATATATATAAGCGTTAGAAAAGGCAAACGACGGCGGGTCAGTGCGTTAGATTCCAAAGAATATTTCTGGTTGGAGGTCAGACTATTGTTGAAGTATTAGAACTACCAGTATACGTTTAGTATGAGAGTTCTGATGTCATATACTAGAGCATGGTTTAAGACTGAAAAATAGGAATCTCTTTAGGAAAGCTTAATATTTTATAGTACTAAAGTTAGATCTAGTAAGAAGCATCTCTAGCTTTATGATGATCATAATAGTAACATATGCGTAGAACTAAAAAATGTGGTTTACCTGACATAAACTTCCTACCTTGGTGGACTCTCGGTCTCAGACTCGCATGAGCTTACGTTGGTTGTGATAAGAATCTTAGGCATGGGCAGCTCGACGGAAAACTTCCTTAGGGGTAGCACTTCAGCCGGATGCGACTTTAGTTTAGGCTCTGGCGCCTGCATCCGAGGAAGACACAGCATTGAGACCTACAGAGCAAGCCATTCACTACTTCGTTACAGAACGAGGAGAGAGAATCGTCTAGGCAAAGCCTTTTTGTGTTATAGTCCTGCAGGGTATGCCGATTTCTGCATTCTGATTATCTAATTGAATCCTTTGAAATTTTACGTATACAAAATCATGCATAAATACCTAAAGGTAATTATATCGTTCATATCCATTAGGCTTAGATGCACTTCATTTTCTGGGCTTCACAACATTACCGCAATAAATACGGTATTACATATGGTTTAGTAAACGCTTTGCTAAGTAACAATAAGGATGATATGCAACATGCTCTCTCGGTAGAAACAACTGCCATACAATGCATTTGAGCAGCAAGTTGTTCACTGTAATCCGTACCTTGATAATTATCTCGACGAATTTTCTCTGCTGAATTTAAAATCTATTCACAATAAAAGCTCTACCTAGGTATCAAAGTGTAAAAAGTAGGTCCGCCTTTCAATATGGACTGTATGATAAGTTTGGACATAGAGTCGCGATAATCACGGCTTGTTTAGGTTTAGAGTAATCGTTAACAACCGAACGAACTTTCGATTTATGGTAATCACACGCAAGGTATATCTGGAGCGTACTTAGCATTTAGTTAACCATCCCACGTTTCATATGGCATTCTAGCTAAATGATTGTAGTAGCAAAAGGTCGCCAGGCCGCAAAACACAAAATAACCACAACTCATCTCAGGAGAGACCGAATAAAGAATTGAAAAGCCGCCGCCAAAAGCGTAGCGCAAACGAACTATGTGTCTTTTACAGTTAAACACTTACCTAATATTCTGTCAAACTAAATTGTCGAAAAGTTTCACTCTCCACAAATCTACGGCATACCCCTGGAGTGATCTGACAAGGTAGTCTACAATTAATTTTCTATTGATGGTAACGTTTCTTTTGCAATAAGCCTTAAAAGTTGAATTTACTCAATAGTCCTTCGCTATGAAGAATCACAGGTCTTGCCGAAAGCATGAGAATGCCAGGTCTACATAAAAGCGCCCCTGTTTGTCTTCGTCTCCTCTCAAATATCAGTCTTGTAGCAAGCCATACTAAATAAACATTGCCACATCCGTGGCATACCTGATTCTGAAAGATGGAAATCTTTTCCATGGAACAATGTTAAAGTCTGTTGACTGAAAACTGTGAGCCTGTTCGGAGCTTGTTGTTGGTAGGGTTGTGTGAAGTGGTTGTTGAAACTGGTTTTATTATCATGTGGGCTGGTCGAAGTTGTCAGATTAGTCCAAGGGATACAGCCAAAGCGGCTTGATCTCCACTTACGTTTGTGTTCCCGATCTGATTACGCATGTTGCTGACATTGTTGATTTCATTGTAGTATGCATCGATCAGAAGTTGTTGTTTAACAGTGACCCACTCAGTGAGGTCCCGCAGCTGTCTAGTGAGGTCGTTTCGCTCGGGCCAGCCTTTAGCCCAGTCCAGCTTGAATCGTTTCCATGGCGGAGTTGGCTCGATCACGTCTCGAGGACGGTAGTACTCTAGTCAACTGCTTTCAGACTGCTCGGGCTAGAACAATCAAAGAGTCAACAGATACCAAACGAGATCCGACCCCCGCCCAGCATTCATCCGACACTGTGTATGTTACACAAGAAAATTGTATGTGATGTGGAACTAGACAGATACTACGGAAAATTTTAGTGGCCGGTACCTTAGACTAACCGCTTGATTGACTACGTTGAAGCTTACCACGTCCAAGACTACAGGGGCGAGAAAGAAAGATGTGTACTTCTGTGAATCAATCAACTTAATTAGGTTGCGAGAGAATTGACTAGTAAATGATATGTAAAGATTATGACGAAGAAGTTTTGAAAGTCGTCCAAACGAGGGAAACAATGGGTCACGTTAAAAGAGAATCAAGCACTACGGAGCAGTTTATATTGGGCTAAATTAAAAAACAGGCGGCAAAATTTCCACTTCACCGACACCGACATACACGTGCAATTGACACGCAGTTGTAGATCGACGTTCATACCAACGTGCGCACGTAGACGATACGCATACTGGCATTATGTGTGGCATAAGGACACCCTAAACCACTATGTCCTATTCCATGTATTGCCAAAGGTAAAAAACCTTGTAAGGTGGGTCGTTTATACGCAGGTAACTTAACCTTTTGAAATGAACCTGGCGCAAGCCAAGGGCTTCATTCCTTGTGCAGCACATATTGGATATGCCTCAAAGGTAAGCCCACGTTTAGATAATTGTGTAGCTGGGGACATATTAAAACGCTGAGCTAGGATGCCCCACAGTTGTGTTGTCAAATGCACAGTTTGACAGCGAATATGGATCTGAGATTCTCGAAGCTGAATGACCTCTAAACCAACACTGTGTCTTTTCCTTCAGCGAATGTACGTTAATGATGAGATGTAAACTGTGGTGGTCTTCCAAGACCTTTATACGTTTAAAATAAAAGGCCTTAGAAGGCTTGCCAGCTACGCAAAAGGTTGCGTTATTTTCGCTTTTTCTGTCGCTGCATACCTTAACGTTCTTTCGAGGATAAATCTTGAAGATCTTCTCAGATACAAGACATTTTTGGAGTCTTACTTTAGGCTCAATACGTTCGGTAAAATGTTTTCGTACTTGCACTAAACAATGATAAAACGACTGAGGTAAAAACGGTACAGCTGAGACCTATGATATATGTCAGCCTTTACATAATAGCATATTAGATTGAGATGCTCGGACAAGCATAATTATAGAACGAACAAAACTATCTAACCGCTACTCCGCGCACAGTGTGCAGCAAGTGGGGAATCAATCAAGATTGCTACCAGCAATAAACTCTATAACGAATAATTTATCACTGTGTTACCATTGACGTGCTGGTAAGTTCCCTTGAGAATTATTTCTTATGCGATCCTTATTGTGTACAGTATACGTGACGCATAAATGATGTTGTACCGGTATGTGTGTTACGTCGTACAGACCATGTCTGACATCGATCGAATGTTGAGGTTCGGGGAAGCGCGTCAGATTAGGAGTCGCAGCTGCACAGAAGTCAGGGTTAATTGGGGTTATTCATTTTTTCTATCGGAATTTTGTTGTTGCGAAAGAGCAGATTTTAGATAGCACAGTTCCGTCTTAGGGACGCTGAAATCGGGGTGGGGGAAGGTAATTGCATCTTGCCCTTTGGCCTCGATATTGACTAAGGATATCTGCAAGTCTGTATAGGTGTTACCGCGATGGGAACGGTTCTAGTGAATGTGTGATGGTGCTGAGGCGGTGCTCGCTTGCGGTGGCTTCTAACATCTATTTACTATTGCTACTAGAGCTACGCTATAAAGAAAGATACAGCTGCGGCCTATTATATGTGCTGGCGATATCTAATGCTCCTACAGTACATGGCAGACAACGACAGCATCGATGGCTAACGAAAATTAGCTCCTTCACCGTAAGGGTCGCCGTTGGACGGCCGTGCCACTTAACTGACACAGATTCTGTTTTCCTTAGCTACGTATAAAGAGTCTTTGTATGAGTTTTATGTTAACATAGACAATCTGCTGTAAAGACGAGAGCTGCACCCACGAATCCATGACATTAGAAATAGTTACCTCGTTTATGTTAGCCAAAAAATGTATACGACGTCGAAGACTCGCGGTACCTGCACCGTAATAGACAACTAATTAACTAGAACATCGATGGCAATATCTTGCAAGCGGTTTGCTGAAGCGTTTTGACGGTTAGCTAGCCAATCGTCTCATCGTAGTCAATGGCCGATAGCAAAATCAAGATGATACTCGCACTGCGTTGAACACTAGCTACGCCATCCTTCCGATGCCGGCAACATGCAATCACGAGAAATTTACGCTTAGCTAACTGATCGGACTGGAAGGCCAAGACCCACGCAGTTCGTTCCATTTGGCTGCGGACGACTCCCATAACGTGTTCATGCGCTAAGAACTACTCGAACGGAGTGCTGCTCGATGGTGATCAGCTCAATTCAAGCACTAACCTGTGTTGTGGATGGTTCGAACAGTTTGTGGTCATAGGACGGAGATAGTTGGGTTGTGGTAACGGGGGCAGGGGGGTTCGTATGTGCGGAGACTTTGGTCAGTCCTGGAGAGGCTGGCCGATCAGGATGGGCCTGGAAAGGGGTTCCGCCGCCACCCTCTACATCATGACTCTGCGGTAGTTGGGCGATGGTCTTGTGTAGGAGCTCCATGAAAGCGGCTCCCTTTGCTTGTTTGAGCGCTGTTCAAATATATAGAATTCGTGAAGGCAGCTAATTAAGTTATCTTCGAATCGACAGTAGATATAAGCTAATGTAGACATAAATATATTGAATCGCAGAACTTTTCTAGAAATTCATGCAGCTTGTTTAACCATTATTCTAGCCCTTCATTACGTTCCTCTACTTTTGTCATTTGATAACAATCAAAGCTAATGGGCGGGCAGTATACTACATACACATTTGTTCAGTGGCATTGGTGTCGTTGTTGTTGTTGTTGTTGTTGTTGTTGTTGTTGTTGTTGTTGCTGTTGCTGTTCGTGTTAAGACCGCTTGTCGCCTGATGAAGAACTTGTTGCTGTTGTCCGGCAGCGCAGCTGGGGCTACCAAGAGGTCCCTTCTGCGGAGACGCTGGAATGTTGGCGCTGGGGATTTCTTCTGCTGTCTGCGCTAAAGCATACGCAAATGCGCTACCAGGTGGACCACTAGTTGTTTGACTTGGCCCGCCTGTTGTTGTAATGCAGGTAGCTGTCGTTGTTTGATCAGTGGAGTCTCTTTCCGAGGATGAAAAATGTGCATCGAAGGAACCCCGGGGAGTGCCACAGCGGGAGCTCAGAATCAGAGTGGGGGTTTCTCGTTGGCTACTGCTTAATGATACCAATAACAATTAATATCCAGATAATTATGCTACCTCCCAATGACTAATAGTAATTAAAAAAAACGTAAATAGGAAAAGTGCGAACAATGCGTTGTCCTTCACTATAGATATTTGTATGGAATATCCTTCACTATAGTAAGGCTATGGTAGTGGGTTGCTACATTACTATCATCACTTTACCTCTGCCGGGTGTTGTAGAGTCTGTACTGTCGCACAGGCGGCCTGTTAGGATTACTGCTGGTATTATTGGTCTTGTGAATCTGTTCGTTTTCGGAGGCTGAAGTGAAGCCATCCCCGTCCCGAGACTGATCGGTGCGTAAGTGAAGAGCCGTGGTGGTCGACGGCTGACGTGCCAGCAAAGAGCTGCCGGATACTTCGGGGTCTTCAACGGAGGAGTTGCTACGCTCGAACGAATGCTCACGGATTGACGAGTGCGGACGCATCTGCAAAGCAAAGTATAAGATAGTAAAATGCTAATATGAATCATAGATGGGACATTCCTGAGCCAAAAAAAAGACTGAACAAGTGGCTTCCATTTGCGTCTAAGTATCAGTGAAATTGGTGTCTGGATTTTGCAGATGATACAGTTAGGGTACAGCTTTGCATTGTTACATATATGCTTCAGTTGTCATGATAAGGGCTTCGAATAAATAATGTAGTGTCTGAAATACCTGATATTTGCTTAGCATGAGGGTATGCGCCCTATATTTCGCGCTTTTGCTCTCCTACCTGATGATGAGCCTGCATAAAACTGGTCTCCATGGAGGACGCCTCGGAGGCAATAGATACATCGCTGACGTCTCCGGGTGTAGTGTCCTCCGTTGAGCGACGCGCATGCTGCAATTTCCTCTCGCTCAGACGGATGAACTCGTCCAAACTCATTCTTCTAGAAGGCGGAAAATAGTTAGAAAGCATAAGTTACATTTCACGTGGAATGAAAAAAATACCACTGTATTCCAATTGCAGCTACTGTCAACGGCCGAGTATATCTGTCGGTTGCAAAATCTGATGCGTGCAAAAAATAAGATTCATCCGCTAAAGCTCGTTTGTGTCCAGGGTGTCCGAGCATCAACGTCTCCTGCCTGGAGCGGCATTTTCCCAGTACCTCTTGGTGTCCTGGGACGGGGCGACGAGACTGGCGAGAATCTTGGCAGTCTCTGGGTTCTTTTCAGGTTTACTGCGTTCAGAGGAGGATGGCTGGTGCAGCAAAGACGGCTTCCGCTGCGCAGAGTTGGTATTACAGTCGCTGTCGGAGGTCGAATTGAGCGAGTGCTTCTTTGACGCTAGACCTGAACTCGTCGCTCGCTTTACAATATCCTCGAGGCAAAACGGGTTCGAGCTGCTGGCTGTAGGCAGTACTATATCAACACAAAAAACAAGCAGTCGTATTATCATATGTTCGAAATGATGGTAATGGCATAGATAATGATTGCAGCTGCGAAATGTCACGGATAATTAAACGGTACGCACCGTTAAATTGACACAGCACTCAACGGTTAATTGACTTGACTATGAAAGTAGTTGATGCGTATAAGCGCTTTTTTAGCGTTTCGATAGTGATGCAATGCAATTTTCGAGGTAGAAAATCGAGTAACTTTCCGCCAGATTTGGCCAATACTCACATAGATATGGTAACTGTTTATTCACTCGCTCGCTTGCTTACGAAAAGACACACATACCTTCCTCAATAAGTGTGTTTGACTGCTGGCGGCTGTTATTCCCGCTACTGTTATACTGAGCGGCCGCCGACGCGGAGGCGCCAGCTACGCTGAGCTGCTGGCTACTGGCGCTGCCCGTGCCGCACGCACTGCCACTTTTCGTTCTACCGAGGGCGTTCCCGCTTGGGCATTGGGGGGTTGGGCTTCCTGCGCGAATGCTTTGTCGTCGGATCCTGCCAAAACAACCCAATTGCACAAACAAAGGCAATGGCCAAATAGAGCACAGGCGGAGGACCGTGGAGGATGGAACGACACGGATTCAGGCGTACATGGACGACGCGTCGCGACGTTCCGAGATTGATCCGTCACCACGATCACAACCCCACCAGCACGATGACCAAACCACCTCAGTAAGAAACTTGGCGTCATAACTTGATACATCGGAATCATACAAAAAGCTATAACATACATATATCTATATTTTTGTATCTGTAAGAGTTTTTAAAATAAAAGCCAGTAGAGGTGTGAAATACAAACAAACTGAAAAGGAACAAATGAATGACGACTTTTTGCCTATTGAAGTAGCATTGAAGAATGGCGACGTCACGCTCAGTTAAAGTGTTTCAGTTCCGCGGACAATGATACGTCCTCATACAGAGTAGCTACTGTATTTTTAGTTGTAACGGAGGCAGGAAGACTGTCGATGATAGTTGTCTTCGACAAGCGAAACAAAAGAAAACTGCGATTGGAAAATAGCATACGCTTCGGTCCACTAAAGACGGAAACTCGGCTAATTCAACGGTTGGCTTTGTGAAGCGGCGTGTTGTTGCCTGTTGCCAATAGCAGGTAAAAAGTAAGCTGGCAGTATACTTTCGTGTGCTATGTAATGTTATGCATTTATACCTTGTGCTTATTTCAAATCTTTCGTGTCTAGTATATCGTGTTTTGCCATACGACAGGCAGGGAAGCATGACTTCAGTGATCCGGTGACCACGCTTAGGGCTACTACGAGCGTGATCATGTTTTTCATAACCGACTAAGCGCCAGACCTATGAACTCATTCATGCCTAGCAAGCCAGTATATAAATGAAACAGCAACAACTATTTGCTTCTACCCAAGCACAAAGAAGCACAGTTATCGATAAGTAAACACGAAAAAATAAATACGTGGCCGACACGTGCTGACTGATCCGCATACACGTCTTGTTATGGATTTATACGTCGGTTTAGAATTTTGTCATCCTCGTATCTTTTAGTGAATATCAAGCCACCGGTAACGACACTATTCAATAATAAACAATTGTAGTTTATATTTTGAGACATTGCACCTCAATGTTTTCAAAGATAAATAGACACAATATCAGTAGGTTATTACTGAAAGTGAACGCGAGAAGTAAATCAGTAGCATTAGATGGCCATTTATAATATCGAAATCACCACGTAGAAGATTTGTTTGTTTTTATGCAGTCGCTAGATGGTGATTGACGCTAGACTCGGTAAACTAATTTGTTAGTTATGTGTGCGCCTCGTGTATCGCGATAGCAATGATAAGACTGAGTGTTATATCGAATATATGAGTGGGTTAGTGAGCTAATGGGTCATTGCAGCGTGCGTCGTTGTTCCTCCAAGGGCTGAGCAGACATTCTACTAACCTATTAAGTAGTGAGGAGCTGGACCTTTGCGTCGGCTGGGGACTCAGGCTTCGTGTGTTTGCTGGCACGGCCGATGTGGAGACTGGCGTGAGAGACGGCCTCGCGGAGCCCACGCTGTAGCGAGCTGCCTGTGGCGACGGAGGGTCTATAGAAAAGAATGCCGAAGCCGACACGACAATATCAACTGCGTCCAGCAAGCCTGCTCGGAAGGCCTTCTCTTGCGGCCTATAATCTAGGCTAGTCTTTGATACGTTGTTCTTATGTATTTTGGCTTTTCTAGCAGTACACGTAGATAGCGGGCACCTACGTGGCGAATGATTTTGCATCGAAACTTGGGCATAAAAACTGAGTTCTTCATATTTGTGGCATTAGTGGGTTTTTTGCAACCCATAATGTAGTATATAATGATGATAACTGATATAGATTTCGGGTTTCGTAAATGTTGGCCACCTTTATCAAGCAAAGTGACCTACGGTTATCATACTGATGCACAGGATTGAAAACTTGCCTTAAGGAAATAGCTGAGGCCTTAAAAGGTGTGGACAGTGGGAGTGAAGCAGGACAAAAGTGCTTAAGGGGAGGAATTAAAGCAAGGAAAGAACTGATGGCAAGATCAAAATAACTGGAGGCTCAGTTGGCCAAGATCGATAGAGGAAGCCTTAGGCCGTAACACTAGAGGTCAAAAAATGGCTTTGGACTGTAAGGAAGAAGCAGGGGTGTGCGTTAGTTATTCTCGACAATGGGTTAGCGGAACAAGGCCATACAGAGTGAATTGTTTTCACTTTGAAAAGGCCCATAGTTCACCACGTCGGCATCGTCAGTTTGACGATCGAAACAGATGCATTGCATTCTACGTGATCGACATAAAGGTGGCTAATTTTACGATGTGGACTGTGTAACTTTTTGAGAAGAAAAATCGAGGTTAATGACATCGAAAGAAGTCTAAATTTAGGTCACATGATTTGAGATGGTCCCAAGAAGTATTTTGTTGGGGTACACAGTACGGCATAGGGAGGAGGGTGGCGGAGGAAATAGTTGGAGGTAAGGGTAGATCTCATGTTGGTTGTGGTAACTCCTGCGACACGCGTCCGTCTCACACCATATCTCCGTCCGGGCTGGTGTGGCTTGTGGCTTACAGCAGCTAGCGCACAGATGAACTACGGCCCTAGGGACAACGTGGACGGCTAGGACGGATCACTACAACGAACTATAACTAGTTTAACCCGTTATCAGTTTTCATAGTGCAGGTTAAACTAGATACATCGTTTTCTAAGCTATACGAAAGCATTCTACATGACACATGTCTGGGAGCACCAGTGCAACACAGGACTCGCTCAGTGGGAAGGGATACGTCATGGAAAAATTGCCATTTCGCCATCTAATGGAGCCCAATAATTTTTCGATACGCATCAGAAATACATATTTCATTCTGTCTGAACAAAAGATACACATTCTCAAAATACCGAGTTGTTTGCACTGTTTACCTTGATGCGTTAACACGTAATTAAAGGAATGACAACTGAGGGGCTCAACTAGTAAGCGAGGTGATTAAAAAGCAGACGTGTAGGAACAGCTTCAAGGTACGGTTGATTTATCAAGATGTCGGCAAAGGCAAAGCTAGAGCGAAAACTCTGTCTTTTGGCGGAGTATATGAGTTGGAAACCGATTTGTCTCGAGCGCCATTTAATACAGGATAGTTGGTATCTGAGTAGAGGTCTAGGATCTAGTGGACAGGGTAACTTACTGTTCTTGGAACGTTCGATCTCGTCTGCCAGGAACTTTTCGATTTTATCCGCAAACTTCCGTTTGACGCAGTATACCATTAAGATGATAAGGAGCACAGTTCCAACCGTAATCAAGCCTAGCCAAAATGGCTCCTTTATCATACGCTCTGATAGTGGTGTCCGAATCAGCTTATGATGATGCTCGCAGTTTCGTCCTGTAAACAGAATGAAAACGTGCAAATAGGCCTCTGTTTGCGAAATCCAGTTCTAGCAAAGCTTATCTTTTAGCACTGTACTGACCCACAAAACTACTTGTAAAGATATAATACATGGAAGCGTCTTTTTTCAGGGAACAATTTCATTGATGACCTTGAATTGGTACTACACTATATCAGGCTGGCTAAAAAAGGACATTTCCAATTCACTGGACTATCTTTTGAAGAAGTCTGAGTTTTTCTGTGCGGTTGTTATTCATCCATGTACTCGTTGTTTAATTTCAGTGCAGTCGTCAAATGACTTCGTCTTGCATCCTGGTAGCCACCCTATGAATTGTTACCCCCTGTACATCATCTTGTGTTCCTATTGCAATTATACCGTCGTTGAACCGCGGTTGATCTACGATCTCATTGCGGTCGTTCCGCTACCTAAAAATAATGCTAATTTGGAACATTTTTCACACATTTTACCCGCTCGAATAACCAAACGCGAGATGAGAAACCAACACATCTTCAAATCTTTCAATAGTTTTCTGTGGAAACAATATGTTTGAGCTAACGACGACACTGTTTTGTAGTGATTAGGTTAAACTTGAAGAAAAAAAAGCACGTTCTATATTTGTAAGTTTTAGGCATTCTAAATATGCCTGCCCTTGCCGGGTCTACGATTTTTTCAGTGTTTCAGCATGAACCTGACTGTTCTGGGACATGTTAAACGAAATGGCTAAGCAAATGCATATAAGTTAGCATTGAGCATCAAATAAATTCCGATTCCGTAACATACAAGATACTATTCAGCGGATCGGACGATGCGAAGTTTTGATTGTGGAGCAAGCCAGCTCATCCTGCGCAATTTCTTTTATTGGAAAGAGATACCGGTTTGGAATAGAATGAGGCGTCCAACATTGTTTTCATTTTACGTCACGCAAAAATCGACAAGAATCGATAACACTACTTTCGTTCTCGCGCCGTTTATTTCGTCTTAGCCAGGATGTCAATTATTGACCGATATCACAGTTGGACGGTTTACTGTTCATGCTTTTGTATCTCGAATCGTATCTGTGCCTGTGCTAAGCGAGTATCTCTCGAATAGTTTGACAAATATCTATGTCTTCGTGTCGTTGCATAGATAAACAATTTATTCAAATCCTATTTCAAGAATCACCCAGCTGGTCACCCCGATGGGTTTACACGCAGTTTCCGAGATAAGCCTTGTTTTCCGTCTAAGCAGTTTTACTGCGACAGGTTTAACAGATACTTCACCAAGAGCCATGTCGAATATTTCAACACGTTGGGCAAATAGCTGTGCTTGTTTGTGTGCTTCTGCTCTAATCTCAGTCGTTCGAGGTATTCAAGTGTTACTGAACGCACTACTTATATAAATAGAGATGCAAATTATTCATAAGACCCATTAGGGGAGTCTCTTTCGGAGTAAGTATTCTCTTGAAAGAGCAGTCATTCTGAAATGATAGATCTCTCGTAACACGGTTCCCCTGCAAATATATATATATATATATATATATATCATAATGTGATTCCTTTGACACGACTTTTCCTAACGCATTTTACTATTACTGGGTTTTGAAAAAAACATTGAGTGTTTTTCCACCTAAATGGCTTTTAAGTCACCTTATATGTCAGGGCTTAAGATCGACCATTTTAAAGAAACAAAAAACGTGTCTGCGGAAATTTATTACATTTTACAATGCTTTCTAACGATAAAGGCACAAATGCTGCTCAGGCTTATAATTCGCGTTGCTCATAACCGCTGCAGGAAACAGCCCAAAAATGGTTGATTCAATTTCGTTCTGAAAAAACAACAATGCTTTTGAAAGTAGTCTTCCATTTATACAAAAAAAAATTTTAAAAAAAGTTTATGAAGTTATTGTAAAAGTTGGGCAAGACTGCCACGTATCTAACTATAAAGCTACCAAACAACTAAACACTTACGACCAAGCAATGATTTACAATAGTCTGACTATGAAAAGAAGCTCGATGTATCGGCATCGTACAAACTGACGCAAAACGATTTGCCAGATCATACTTTGATCTGTGAAACAGAATCGAACTAATAATAAAACAATGGAGCAATAGACTATAGACAACGATAACAATATGCTCCACAAGCTGTGATAAAGCCCAAACTGACGTTGAAGAACGTGATGTTTTTTCTGGGATTGGATAGGAATCGCATTTGATGAATTACTGCCTAGTTAAGCGATTAGTTCGGACCTCTGTTGTCAACGATAGCTAACAAGATTACAGCAGTTTATTGAAAAAAATTGACCTTATTTTGTACACAAAAAAACAGGTGTGATTTTCTATCATGATAATGCCAGATTACGTCAACAAAAATCAAGAGAACATAGATTGGAAATTTCAACGAATTCGGTCGCTCCCAATGGCGAAATTCAATTTCAATGGAGAGATGCAAAAATCACTCGACCCACTTCTTGGCCCAGATGCCACAAGTTTTACGGTGATGAGACTATAATATTAGCAAAAGTGGCAAAAGGGCATCGATTAAAATGGCACATGTCTAGTGTAGTAATTCTATTATTTTAAAGTATAAAAAATGTGTCATCGAATTTTTGCTTCAAAACGGTCCGATAGCACAATATATTTTAGCTTAATCGCACATAAAAATTACAAGTCAAGTAATTCAACACAAAGCCCAATCGTATGGTACCCAGGTCAAGGAATGTTCTTGGACGCCGAAATCTATTATGTGTACACAGTTCAAAACCCCAGAGAAATGAAGAGGGGCAGCAGTTGCATAAACACGATGAGATCAGGCAGCTTCCATTCTTTGGCTTAGCTCCGCTCTCAAAATTTTGCGTCTGTGTTAAGGGGTGAACGTAAGATAAGGGGGTGGCGGCATCAGCATCCAGCGTCACTAACAACAGCAAGCTGAATGTAGTCAACTTGGTTTGCTCGCCGCTTAGTTGTCTGTGTCGCATCGTTTAGCTCCAGCCAGCATTTCTTCGCCTGCACGATTTGTCGTGTTCATCGCTTGCTTTCTCGACATCCCGGGCCTAACGTAATAGGTAACAGCTAGGCCCTGCTAGACGAAGCTAAGCTAGCGATACTCCGCTACTGGATAGCGTTTATTACCACTGCCTTCAGCTCAGTGTCGACTGTTAAAAGCTTCACTAGTAGATTGCCGTTCGATCCATCACCCTTCAATGGCGCTAGATCGTCGGTTCAAGAATCAAAAAGCTGCCATGGATGGAAAGGGAGAGCCTCTGGTAGTACCTTTGAAAAAGATCACTCCCAAGAAAGCATTGTCTCCCCGTTAACGCTTTCCGCACTTTGTTTCTGTCAAGCACACGATCGAATAGTCGCGAGCCTACTATAGGTCGGAACCTAGTGCTTTCCAGTTCGTCTCAATGATGTGTTACAGCCAGCTCCATTTGGTAGACCTGCGATGCGTGGCTGACGTCAGCGTCATATATACGCTGACGTGTGGACCATAAGGAACGATCTTTGTTCGTGGTTGATCTTTGCGAGGTTGTGGGAAAACGCAAGGGCGGAAGGACGAAAGAGCGCTGGGGGCGTTGTACATATAGAGCTGCATATACTCTAATAAAGCGTAACGAAAGAATAAGCGGAGGACAGATGACAGAGTGTGTGCTTTAGCAAAGTACTAAATATACCATGTAGTAATACCGCTTTGTGTGGTACTTTCGAATCGCAGGTGCACAGCGTCCCTTTTCATGGTTTTTTAAGGCAACGCTACAAAGCTGTAGTGAGGATTAGTGTAGAAAGAAGACAGGTGAAAGTCAAATAAAATCAGATTTTTAAAGAAACGGTTAGACAAGCGATTGTAATTAAAATAAGAATAAAGTTACATTTAATGACTTTACGTTTGCTATGAAATTCCAGTTGGTCATATTAGCTTACACGTTAATGCTATCCTTGTGGAACTGTCATCAATTCTCAGTTATCAAAAAGCGGATACCAACTTTAGTTGTGTTATAACACAAACGGGAGATAAAAATATACTGGGCAAGCGAGGTCCAAAGGTGCTTCGAAAAGAGTTCCTGCCATCTTCATCTTTTTTATATATTTCACAGTAATGAAAAAAATGGAAGGCTGCGAGCATGTGCGAGTTGATATAGTTAGTAATCTAATGCTGTCCTAGCGTTATCTGCTCTCAATAGGCTACAATCTAATATACTGGCCAAGAATAGCCCTATGTGACTGTCAGTACTCACCATCGTAGGCGTAAGGGCAGGCACAGTCATAGTCGACCACACTTCCGGGTCGCGTGACGACTCTGCACGTGCCGTGCTTGCATGGGTTTTGTTCACACGGAGACCGTCTCTGCTCACACCGTTTACCTAAAATCAGTGATCAAACAAAACAGCAGTTCTCAGAGAGCTCCATGATCAGCCAGTGACACATTTTAGACCTATTAGGAAAAGGTGCTGTGAACGCACTAACAGAGTGCATTCTCGATATCTTCTATACTATGCATTTGATCGAGGCCAGAACGCTGCCAAAACAGCCCAGGATATTTGCCTTGTGTATGGAGTGTTCAGGAGTGATTCGTCAGGTTCGAAAACGGTACACGGGACCTAAATGATGCCTCCAGTTTTGGCCGATCGTTTGCGTTTGATGATAACCATCTGCAGACATTTTCGAAGGAAAACCGCCGACAAACAATTAGGAACTGGCTGAAAAGATGGAGCGTAGCCACACAATCGTCATGAGTGATCGCAAGTCGCTAGGGTTGATACAGAAAGTTGGAGCTTAGATACCTCATCAACCCTCTAAATCCAACCAGGGATTACGGTTTAATGCTGCGTTTCAAAGTCTAGCTCGATGTGGAGAGTCACGCTATCACGATGACTAATTTTTGCATAGAATTGTAACGGGTGACGAAAAGTAGTAGTAGTAAACCGAAAATCGCGATGGGTGGTTCCAGAAAGGAGGCTAAGGCCTACGATTCAGCCAGATGTTCACCCCTAAAAAGGTTATGTGTTACGTTTGGTGGGACTGCAACGGCTATGACTGACTGGGAATTCGTTCCTGCCAATTGTTGTTTATTTGGCCCCGTTGTGTCCAAGCAACTAGGATATTCAAAAAAATTCGACAGACGGCGTCCGATCGTCCTGCTGTATGATAACGCGAAGCCTCACACAGCAAACGTCGTCAAAACTGCTCTTCTGGGCTTCGATTGTATTCTTCACATCATCTGGACCTTGCTTCGGAAGCTATTTTCAACACGGATCAATAACTTGAAAGGTAGCTGAAAACTACTTCAAGGCGAAATCCGCTACCTTCTAGGGAGACGGCATCTACCATTTGGTAGAGAAATGAAAAAAGTAGCAGACAATGACGGGGCGCACATAACATAATAAGTTAATGGTACAAGGATAAGGATATCTAGTAATTTCTGTTCAGTCTAAGGGGGGCGGAAATTTGTTTTTGATCCGATGTGCTAGGTGAAAAAGGTTAAAAAACGAGAAATGTAGAACACACAGGCAGTCTTTATGTACCAGCAAATGAAATTTTTCATTGCGGTTCCCCCTTCGACGTTTTTCTATTTTTAGGCTAACTAAAACGATACGCAAATTAGTCCAGATACATATAAGATGCGACACGCACATAGGTGTAGCGAGAAATACTAGCGTTTATAACTTTTATCAGCTTTGAAGTATCGCGTGAAACTTCATCGGTAAATACAGCCTATGTAAATAGCGGGAGTAGAGAGGCTTCAATAACTAATACCGTGTCTCAACACATAAAAAAAACGCACACCTACATGAGAAAATGGAACAAGGTCTTCAAAGGTGCTACAAAGAAGCGACCGAAAGGGTACAGGAAAGTAATTTTTATGTACATGTAAGGTATTACTTATAGCAATGTCAAGAGCTAATAACCAATAGCGAGCCGAAAAAAAAATGGTGTCATTCACAAACGAGCTGACAGGATCACATAATAAGCATGCATTAGATAGGATATATTGTTGTAAAAATGCCAGTTGTTTAAGGACGCAGCGTTCGTTAGCGTAATCAAAGATAAAGAGAGCCTATCAGGCAAGGGTGGGTATTATATGTACGCTGTGGCTCAACTCTTATGCAACTACATACAGAGTTGAGAAATGAGGCACACAAAGCATAATGGTAAGAACCTAATACACTGTTGGACATATAGACAAGATTATCGTAAATAGCGTATAGTAAATTCGTAAGAAATACGAATAAAAGATGGCACTCGGAACACGCTGTGCTTATTGGGTAATACTGCTCTGTTTGCTCTTTTGTCTGATTTCAACTTTATATATTCCAACATAGATAACCACATAAATGAAACCATTCGTTATTTAGTCACCGTTATCCGTGTCGTTGATATAACTCGTAGAAACGCAAGCTCTGGCGATAGTTCAAGTCGACCTAAGCGAATGAAACGTTTGCCCGGGGTGTTTCGAGACAATTCTACATTGTAGAACTATATTGTGTTTGATACTGATCACTTTGTAGGTAACTATTTAGGTAATAATTATACATGTGTACGCGTTGATCTGATGATTGAATTTGATGTTGTCACGACGCAGCGTTCAATACGGTATACTAGGCAAATAAAACGTGCTGGTAGATGCCGGCCGTCTTGTGCTCTAGGGCTGAGAGCACTGCTGTGCTGCTTCATTACACGACGCTGCACGGGACGCAAATTCACCCTCAGTCGTGACAGACATGATCATTTGTCTGTGCAGACAGGACAACGAGTTACGAAGGCACAAAGCGCAAGCGCTCCTCTACCTAAACAATCAGAATGTGTCTGCTCGCGCGAGCTGGTCTGCCCGTTGCGGGTTTCTCATCCTTCTGCCCTAGCAGAGTCATTCGGGCTCCGTGAAATAGTGAGTGGATTATACAAATCGTTGTGTCGTCAAGTGGCGATTCTTTCCCTTTGCAATATGTTCTCAGCCCAACGGAATGCTCGTTTTGCTTATTCTATAAAACGACTCCTTCATGTTTGTATATCCGTAGTTAGCCTGCATATAACTCAAGTTCACCTGGGCTGGTGGAGTTGCCACCCTCTAACTTTTCATAAATATTCCGAAACATGTTTTGATGATCATGATCATGATGACAATTGTATCTATGTAGAAAAATGGTAATTTCCATCAAACGAAAGCAAGTAAATTACTACCAGGAAATCAAAGCATGCAAAGAGGTCTTCAAGGTTTTTTCGTAAGCCGGTCAGTACCACTTAAATACGGCAGATAGAATAAAATCTGTTTACTACATAATTTGAGCTAAGTAACTCAATTTTCTTCAAACCCCGTTTTCCATTCCTCTGTGCTCCATGGGGGAATCGGCCGCGCTCGGGCTTTCTGCGAACAAAGACGTCTAGTCCGTATGCACGTATGTGCCTATAGTCCTAACTCGAGAGCATACGGCAAGCTTGTTGGGACTTGTACTAACTCTTTGATGTCCCTCTTGACAATTGCTCTGTTCTTGCTTTAAATGGTAGAAGCGGAAAAAGGCTTTTGTGAGTAACTGACTAAAGTCCATAGATGACTGTCTCACCTATATATCCAGATTCACAGAAGCATTCGGGCATTCTAGTACTTTCGTTCACTCGGCATACACCTCGTTCGCAGAAGCCATTATCGCAAGGACTCAAATGACACAAAACACCTATAATCGTTCACAAAAAGCAAATAGATTATAAGAAGTCAGTATATATACGCACATGTAGAAATATATGCTTAAGTAATAGTACTAATTATTTATTTGTATCGAAGTAAATTATAAGATCACATTTGATAACTTCGCAGGATACAAATAACTACATGAAATTTCTGAACAAAATCGTTAAATGTACACTCTACAGGGGCTTTGTTGTAGACCGTGGGACATGCGCTCCGATCCTCAATAAACTTTTATAAAAGAGCGCCTAATGTGCTAATATGCCCTCAAAGCGGTTTGCATACTGTAGAGTGTCGTGTACGAACATATCTATTGTCGACTTATGATCGACCTTCAATAAAAGTAAAAAGAAGGCAATGTAACTATTAATGTTTAGGTCGCTAGCTCGCTGACGACCAACCGGAACTTGGAACAATAAACCGTCTCGATAGAAAAAGACCTCAGAAACTGCTTTTGTATCCCGTGGGACCGCGTAATGTGCACGCCATTATCTAGCTATAGCGAGCATGGTCATGGACTAAGATCTTGTTGAACCAAAACCGACTTAGACCACTGACAGCTTCGTGGAATAATTTTTATAGAGAGCACGGTGCATCGATAAACGCTGAGCGGCGTTACAGTACCACATGAACTCTAATCTTCGGAGAAAAGCTTCTGGTACGCAGACGACACGAAGCTGTTTAGAATTGCCGGAGTTCAGGGTAGCGAAACCAAGTACGCCCTATAGGAACGTAGAGCGTCCCGATGCATCTTACTTTCTATGAAAATTTACTATCGTCGTCCCAACCGAACTTGAATGTTACCGTAGATAGCAAAGGTGGGTTGCCTTTGCATGACCATTCACCATACTTTAGAACCGTACGTATAAATACGATTGCGGATGAAGTTAATCGCTCAACCTATTCATTACGTTGCCCTATAGATGCTATTTCGACAGTGAATATATAACAATAGTGCACTTTAGATAGAAGATAGTTCACCTTCTGTAGTTAGAACCCTCTTAGACCTAAGTCGTATTGCTGATTAGAGTACCAAATAGTAAGAAATTCTGGATCAAAGAAAACATCCAAGCCCCTACAAGCTTTTTTCCCTCTACAAAGGCGATGTGGTACGAAGACTTTCCATTGAATCTTCCAAAAATATTTTGCCTCTGCAAAATATTCGTGCCTTAAACAGTATACGATTTCCCTTAATTATACATGCCTAATGAAACTTGCATTAGGAGGTAGTCACCCTACTATTTTTCAAATTTTTTTTGTTCACATTCTCTCAAGAGCAAAGGTGTTAGTAAGAACCTCTGAGTGAAGTACTAGCATTTTTGCCTATCATTATGAAATTGCTGTTTGCGAAAGCTATTCTTTCGCCTCGCTTAGGATTTTCGTTAGGTAGGGTTAGCATTCTTAACCAGAATGAAGTGGTCGAAGAGGCTGATGCGTTGAAATTCTGGCCAACGCGTTTTTTGAGGATTTTTTTAATTGTACATTGAGGTCGCTACATTGACCAGCCGCAATATGCTCTATAGTTTGATATTCTTTCCCCCGATGCTCCCTAACGAGCGCTCGTTAGCTTTCAAATACGGAAAGGCTGTTAGTGGTGCTTCAAAAAATACTATGCATACCTTAGAAAATGTTTAATTTAAACCCATAAGGCATGTATTTGTCAACGCCAGTCTGATCGTTCGACAAGAGTGGCATCTGAAATGTCGAACCTTAGGCTTGCTCGGTTTTTGGGCTCGAGCCGCCAAAGAGAGGAAAAGAAAAGCCTGAACATTCCAACACGCCTAAACAAGGGCTGCAATAAGCAGGGACTTTTTCGCTTGTGACTAATGCGAACTGGTCCTGTCTAACAGCTGTGGGTATAGTCTAACATTGGCTAACATTGATAAGGTTAGAGGAGAAGAGTTAAAGCACCTTGTGCCTCTTTTTAAAGCTATGTAGAAACGACTAGTACTATATTGTACTTGTTGATGGTGCCTGAGAGCGTACGGTGTGCACACATCAGAGGATTCTCAGTAAAGTTGTACCTTTCAGTTGCGCTATAAGCAAATCGTTAGTGTTTAGACAACAAGTTTTACATCGGCAACTGATATGTATATATATATATATATTATGCACGTACCATATATATATTTATATATATAAAATGGAACGTAGTAAGTGATATGTGTAGTGACATCACCATTGAAAACTATCAACAGACTAGAGAACAAAAAGCATAGTTTTCGACCATGACAATGCCAGACCATATTTATCTTTTGCTACCAAACAAAAATTGTGGAAGTTTGAATGGGAAATTTTAATACATGCCCCACATAGCCCCGATCTCGCACCACTACCACCATCATCTGTTTTGGCCTCTGCAGAACCCTAATATTAGCGACATTATTTATTTGATTTTTAGCGAAAAGATGGAAAAATCACTTGCCGCAGTTTTTCACACGGAAATAAAAGACACTCTACAGTGATAGATTATTGGTGTTAGCCAAAAAATGGCACAAGTTTATTGATTAAAAAGGTGCCAATGTATAGTTTGGTAATAATATTTCAAAATATTTACCTTGAAAACCGTCAGCTATTTTTCAACTAGCCAGTTTGGAGCGATTATATATGTCTGTATGTGTATATAGATAAAAATTGACAGGACAAGTTGGAGGACAAAAAAGAGGGCGAAAAAATGAGCTTAAAGCACTGATTCATTCAGATGGCCAACCAATTGCCTGAACGATCGTCAGTAAGAAAAATTCAGTGACCTTCATGGTAGTAGGACAAGAATAGAACTACCGGTTCATATAAAAGTTTCAAAAGTGTACTGGCATGCAGTAATAGATAATATTCCCTGTAGAAGTAGGAAAAATCGACCTAGTGGACAGCGAAGCGAATTTTAAAACGAAGTTTTACCTCACAATTTGACACAGCTATGATATAACTAAGACACTTCGTCATGAATTTGTCGGATGACTTATATTCTACATGTTCCAAAAATTCATTTTAGACATTTGTTACCTACTCATACTTGGAAGACCGGTATTCTAAAAGCAACTTCAGATACTGTTGTTTTCGCGTGTCACTGACAACATGCGTAGGTAAAATCGAACCAACTTCTACGATAAAATTTCTGTAGTAAGGTAAAAGGCGGCGCGAGAACGAACTTCATTGGCAATCGAGTTTCTCAGAACTTGCTACATTTCGTCATCAATCTGCGCGACAAATAGATCCACTGCAAATAGCAATTAGGCCAGCAGGAATTAGATCGAAGCCAAGCAAAATAAGTCAAACCTTCGCGGGCTGCCCCTGATTACTTTCGGTCGAATCCCGCTTGACTCTCGAGAAGAACTGAAGTCATTATTCTAAGCCGAGAGCAAATGCATGCAAAACCGTTTGTAACCACAAGTTCTCAATAACAGAAGCTCCCGGACGCACCGTTTAAGCAAGCCTACCTGACGTAAAGCTTCCGCATTCAAGACAAAGGCACCCAGCCGGGACGAGGCTGTTGTTTCCTATGGTTGGTGCCCGTGTCATAATACAACCAAGCCTCTCTCTATGTTTCGAGTTTGACGTTTGGCGTTATCGTTAGGGATTCCAGCAGGCGGGTAGCCCCCAGCACGGAACGAAGTGCATGTACATCTGGGTTCGAACCTAGGAGACAACGTGTACCTAAGACTAGCAGGCAAATACGTTACCCACTAAGATATCACGGGGCAAATCAAAGTAACGCAGGTCTCCTTTAGCAATGGATCTATTCTGCTAATTCACGTAGACACGAGTGCCAAATTTATAGAGAAATCTTTTATATGCAATGAAAGTCATTGCTGCTTATTATCTATGATAACCTTCCCTAACTATTCTAGTCAAACATACATACGGGAGAACTCATTAAAATTTCATATTTATATACCAGTAAAGGGTTACCATTGCTCTGTTACTAGCTGCAGTTACTTATTTACTGAACGTACTCACTAGCAAGAAGTTTACAACTGCGACAAATGAGCTCGAGCAGTTAGTTGCCCAATGGCAATATAGAGAGGCAACGAAATATCCTGCTATAAACCTCATCTGTAATATATAGCATACCGGGTAATGCAACTACGAAGTTCTAACATGCACTTGTTGACGAAGTACACCAAAGCGAGAGTATGGTCTCGAAAGGTGATGAATTTAACCAGATGAAACATACGCATACGTAACGTGTTCTACTGATGATGCACAGTCAAATGAGATCCAGAACCTATCTAGCATCCGAAGTAATAACTCCTTTGTAGAAGTACGTGCGGTCCAAGATCTTTTCATTATTTTTTTTCGTTTCATTCCTTTAATGATAATTATGGCCTCTAAACCAATCATTGGTTGTGGTCAAGGGAAACAGGGCGTTGTGATAGTTAAATTCGTACCATTAAAGGCAGACAGGCACTTGCATACGTTGCGACCACTCTCTTCTATGCAACGGCCGCCATTGAAGCACGGATTAGGCCTACAGGTAGGCAGAGCAAAGCTGGACTCCGGTACATCCAACCCCTTAACGGCTACCGACGTAAAGTTTTCATCTGTAATTGGAAATGACCTCATTCAACAAATATTATCTAGCAGACGAAGATTGTTACAGCCTAAATTTCCGTCGTGTATCTCATGCAGACTGCGTTCTTATAGTACAAATCTTTGGCCATCTTTTCACCGAATTACACTTGTTCGACAAAGACGAAACAGTCGCTCCCTGCCCTCATAACACATAAAAGTGGTACACAGTTAAGTTGTAACTAAAACCGCGTTGTGCTTAACTGAAAACCTGGAAGTTTTTTAAGTTGATGGTGACTGGATGGGGTCCGTCATTTATTTGTGTGGTATTTGACGGTCGACCGTTTGCGTACCTTTTTTGACCTTGTAGCGAATAAGCAAGTTATCCTGCGGTTCGTAGTTGATAACCATTCCGTTAAGCAAGCTTTTGATGGTGACGAGCTTAGTAGAGGTGGAGTCCATATTGGACTCGGGGTTGGACCAGACACCGGAGGAGGCGTTGCCGTCAGATGGAATATAGACCACGCTTTGCCACTGTGATGTCGGAATAGAATTAGAAGTCGCTACCGCCCGCCTAGAGGGAGACAAGAAGACGGGCAGAGGGAGAAGGAACGCCATGGATTAGGATCCGATTTTTAGAACGGGCCTAGTAGCAAGCAAAAAATTGCTAGGTGCTTTTCTTTTTAGCGGTAGTTGTTTGAAAAGCCTCGCTACAAGTGCAAAAGGTGTGCACGACATGCTATTTGAATTTGAAGATTTGCTTGAAGTGAATTCTTCAAACGCTGTTATGTAAGTGATTCTGATAAGTAAGAGCTTGAAAAGAAAGGTAACCCCATTCTACGGCGAAAGGAATACGTTCTATCTCATATATGCTTTCCCGCGAAATACAAAGACTCACCTTGTCCGATTGTAATCTTGAGCACGGAAGACCTTCTGAGTTTTGTGAAATTGGGCAAACGGATCCTCGAAGATGATTTTTTTCAAATTGCCCATGTGACGGCCTGAACACAAATGATTACTATAAATATTTTTATGGAACACGCCAGAGCATCGTGCATACAACTGTAGATCCTAAAACGGAACTTCACCACTAATTGAGGTACTGGAATGACTTAGGTCCTTCCAGCGGATATCAAGCCGATACTATAGACATAAGATATTACAGCGATGATACCTTCTGTTGTACTTCACTACAAATCATTGTACTCTGTTAAAAGAAAGCATGCATGTTATGCGGTTGCTTTCAACTAACAACAGTCAACATTGTGATGACTGCAGCCACTAGAGATCGTCAAATCGTTATCCTTTAATATCTGCCATAGCTTTTACTTCAGATCAATAGGAAATTATCTCTTTTAGGTACGCCATACGTAGAAATGCCTCTCGCGATAGTTAGCTTATAAAAGAAAGGATTATAATTTTTGTGATTTGGAAAAAAGTGGAGGACACTGTTCGTGTGACGGCTTTGCCGAGAGAGTGCCCTTGTCGGTCACTTTCTGATTAAATTGGTGCGCAACTAGGTTGAGTGGACTTCGTGTATAAATAACTTTTTGGTTTCTTGAGAAGTAACTTGTATCGGACGATAATACTTTTAACAGAAATCACTATAGCACCGTCTTAGCAGGGATAATGCACGGTCTTAGATTGCCAGAAACCAACAAGCCTATTTTAGGCACTATGGAAGTTGGTGGTTTGAGTAAAAAAAGTATTATTTTCAACAGGTTTTTAATAAGCGTCCTTCTGATGCGCATTTCACTAGACACTTTCATTTTCGAACTACCGTTCAATCCATTGCATTACCTAAATATTCTTATTCAATGTACTATTCATATTACTAAATCTGATGTACGTGTCTTTTCATCTGTCTGTGACGCTTGCATCGTTCACTCCCTCTAGAATTTACCACTGCCAGGAAACCGAATAGGATGCTTCAGTTTATGTTGTGCCCCCCCCCCGTAAAGGGCCATTTACTAACGAGCCCGACAAGAAGTCTGCAGGTAAATCTAGTGTATTAAGTTATTCACCAGTATAGTTGCGCGTGACAAATTCTATCCGGTGTCCAGCGCCTGAGAAGATTTGCACTGAAAGCTGGCTGAGGTGTGCCGGCACTGGCTGGGGATAATTAAGTGGGCGCAATTCTGAGCCACCTTCGCCCACCGAGAGCACGGTCGATAACTTCTGAGCCGAAACTGAAAGAAGTAATGCATAAAAACTCTTACCATCGTACATAGAATACGATCTATCTTAAATTATTCCTGGGATAGTCAAGTTCATTTTTGACAATAAATATGTAAAATGTAATAAGAGAGATGTGTTTTTAAACGCTGTTATTATCCAAAGACAAATTAACGTTCATCAACACAACTAAACTTTATATAAATACACACGTTTCTGGTATGCTCGTCTATTTTCCAATCGAACAGGTACTCTCACTATTACTTCTGCTAAACCGGCACACTTATTATATGATACCCCCATAGACCGCCGACTCTTGCTTTACTGATTCACATCAAGCGACAAGCACTAAAGCGAAAAGCGATAATAAACTCCTCAATATATGGCTCATTAGCTAGCGTATGTTCACACTCCATTGAAAATTCGTCGCAGCCTGTTCTTCAATCTGAGTTGTGGGTTTGCACCACTATACACTAGAAACAGTTCATACCACCAGTCTATTAGAGCAATTAATTCTCCTGGCAAATGTTCATTGTTTCTTCACTCTCTTAAGTTCACTGTTCTGTTTCCCTAAAATATTTTTTTTCTGTCCGTCATCTCTCCTGAGTAGATGTTTATAAATATACCCGCAGTCTGCATATGGTATCACGACTCGAACCTTTATTCGTTCATAGACAGATAGTGACAAATATATCGTTAGATGTCGCCCATAGTCTGCACTGTATGTACGTATACTGAATGACACGACGTTGAAAGATGTAGGATTGAAGGCAAAAACCGAGGGCGATATGGAGGTGGAATTTAGCAGTTGTTGTCACAACCATCCAACACGTGTCGATGGGCACTAACGGTAGAAGACACACACTCACTGCAACGCCAAAATCCCTTGAAATCTCGCCAGCGATAGGTAGAGCGAAAGATTATCTGTAATCAACTCAATGAGCTGACGCGACCTCAGCTTATCTAAACTAGTTAATTAACGTTAGCTAGCTTCATCACCCTTAGTGTTTAGGGACGTCTGAAGAAGGAAGGGCGAGGAAGAATCAAAGCGATAGAAAAAAACGTCGTCTAGGCTGAGGCACAGTATCGGGTTGAGGGGTAACAAAGCCAAGTTGCTTCTAAGCGATGCCTCCTTCCTTTCCAAACTGATTTTCGCCCCCAACAGCACACGGAACGGTTGTCTTTATAATCAGCGGTTTCCGCATGGTAATCGTACCCGTATAGTACACCTTGTCGTACAGCTTGTGAGTGATGACGGAAAAGGCTAGAGTGGTCTATTTTACCTGGCAAAGCACAATGAACCTTAAACGCTTGCCACATGAGGGTCGTTCGACGCATCTGACACAGGGTCCGGTACCTTATGCGAGTCGAGGACTTTCTGCTTGATCTTGCTCTTAACATCGTACCACCCGATCAGGTTCTTCATCGACCAGTAAAGAGGACAGATGTGGCCATACGTTGTAATCAGTAAAAGATTGTAACAGAAACTTTTCGGGTATGTTACTAGGTTGTGTTCGTTTTGCTGACTTTATACTAAATAAGCAACGCATCTATTTGCACAAATACATAAGTGATGTTGTAAGTGAGGCATAATAAAATGAACTTTCTATAAGTATGTATATGTTAATTTTCTTTTTAGGCGACTTCCAATGATAGACAGGCGTTTCGATGCTCCTTTACTCCTCCTTTAAACTCCTAAAGCAAATAGTTCGGTGCGAATCACTAACCAACTATTGCACATGCGCAATTTAGAAATAGATCGGCTGTGATCTCGGGTGAAAGGGTTCGATTATACCAGTATGTTCTTCGCAGACATGTACCCTTTTGAAAACATATGCCTAGTTATTAACTAACAGTCTGCTGAACCCGTTCAGTCCGACGGACAGAGACATTTTCAAAAACTAATATTGTTACAAACAAATCATTTAACAAATAAAGGTATACTAGCGGCATGATATGTCTTATAACATCGTACAGGACAGTGTATCGACGACCTTCTGTGATGAAGCTGCAACATAAACAACAGCAACGTATGTCCATATAACAGAAGACTCAATCATCCCGAAATCTTTGGTTTCTATAAAGTGTTTTCTATAGTGCACCTACTAGATTTTGATGACTTTTGCTTTTGATTGGTCAGTGCGCCGATAAACAGTTGACCCGAGCCATTTTTCAAGAGTAGCCGCGAAGTTTTAGTAGGATAAGAAAACTTGTTAAACAGTAAAGTTTTCTATCTGAGCCCTAAACAAGTTGCTGGAGTGATGGGCAGTGCTTTTTGCCCAGCATACAGAGCCATGCAGAAAATGAAACTCTGTAAGAAATGCAATAGCTGGACATTAATGGATACCGCGTATTAGAAGCTCGTTCCACATTCACCTGAAACGTTTGCCAGTTGCTTCTTTCAAGCCACTGCTGGAAATCAACTGAGGTAATTATAGAGTTTGCAATGTCTCTTAATAGCGACGCACGAAAAGAGTTACGCAGTTTGTTTCACTAGGTAAAATTCAACGTCTACGGGGGACAAGGCATGCTCTAGATACGGTAACTTGTGAGAGACACAGAACGCATAAACCAACCGACACACTCTTCATACCACTTAAACCGGGCCGTTCCGTGCTAGGCATGCCAACGATGCCAGTGTCAAAATGTTTGAGCCTTCGCTACTTCCACAACTTTAAGTTCATATGCGGTTACGAACGTTAGCTTGTAATCCGTGTCACAAACAGCTTTGT
Source organism: Varroa destructor (assembly GCF_002443255.2). Lineage (NCBI taxonomy): Eukaryota > Metazoa > Arthropoda > Arachnida > Mesostigmata > Varroidae > Varroa > Varroa destructor. The sequence goes on from NW_019211456.1 coordinate 14,055,723, forward strand.
ATATGTTTCGGGGCAGACGAAGCCGAAACGCATGGCTGGCTAGCAGTGAGCCATTTAGTTTGCGCATCTAAGTTACCTCAGAGGTTCGTTGTAATTAGCTCAGTTTCTTAGGATCGCTTCGAGTGTTTGAACCACTCAAAGGAACTTGTAGTTTTATTTAGCCTTAGTAAAGATAAATAACCAATGTCACATCGCAATCATCTGACGAGGATAGAACGAGTAAGCAGCCTGTACAAACAGTGTCAAAATTAGGCCAATAAATATTCGATGTCTAAAATAAGGCTAACTGGATGACAAAGCATGAAATCATACATACAAGTACACACTGCGATAGTATCTATTTAATACTCTGACTAGGACTTTTACGAAGTGACTACGCGCTGCAAATGGCAATGATGGTTATGAACGCTTTGCCATATGGAATTTTGGATGACTGATTAGGACACTAAATTGCATCCGCTATAGATGCAATAGATCGTACTTATCGGCAGTCGATTTTAGCTTCGCCTGAACCCTATCCCTTTCCCTGTTCTAGTGGAGATTAACTATATAAATATGCTTGACAAAACGTCCCAGCTTTTCGATCAGTCCAATCCACCTTAATCTCCCTTATAGGTTTAAATAAAGAGCTCCCAACGTACACCACTTGCTCTGTCATTGTGGAAATACTGGCCTACAACTAAGCAAAGGCGGTAGATGATAAAATATGAGAATATTGCAAGAAAACTATCCTCAACGGCGAAGTACTTGCTATTGTCTGTAGAGGCATGTTTTACCTGATCAGATAATTACGCAGGCCGATTTGAGTTTACTAAAAGCACGACCTAAACGCATAACGTTGCCGGCCGTATCACACTGCTTCTCTTGCGATATTAGCCAGTGAACTATTTAAGTTGACGAAGCCCCTGATTATTAACACAGGAGCTACACCGGTTACTGGCCGACTACCTGAGAAGGTCGAATATTTCCAACGAGGGTCAAGCGAAGGGCAATCGCGTGAAGATAATTTACCTAATGGAACCTTGATTCTCCCTAACTAACTGGATACGAACGGATTATTCAGTGGATTCAAAATCCATCTGTTTCTCCTCGATGAAATCTGGTCGAATCATCTTGCCTCCGATGCCAGGCTTTAAGGATATTTCCAACGCCCAGAGAGCCATCGCAACACACTTTGAAGGAATAATACCTTACGAGACATTCTCGATGAAACAGCGGATACACGTCATTAATATTTCGAGACCATAAAAAATCAAAGATTGCTATAAGCGATAATAATAGTACGATCTTCTGATTCTTCAACCTTATTCTTCAACCTTTACTCCCTAACTGAAATGTCAGCATGTAAGAAAACACGCTGAGCTCAACATTCGTTTTTTTTCCTCACACCGCAAATTAAAAAACAGTTTCTCTCACATGCTGAGACACGTGTGCACTCAGTGAGATACATTAATATTAGACAACTAAAGGAGCCTATGGCGGAAAACCTGCGTTAAAATATATTACACGCATTGCCAAAAGCTCGGTCGGTACTGATTTGGCAAAATCAAACATCATGGATACTTACATAGCTGGTATTTAATGCTAAAACCTCGGTAGCCACCCTTCATTGAAACGAAATTGATCCACACCGACGTCTGGTAGGCCATCACCTATTGTCGAATAATAATAACAACAGAAACAACAACAATCTGTCATGTTGTGCAAAAACCAACGAAGTTGAAGGCCACTTTGTTAATAACTATAAAACTGTTTAAGTAAGTCTAGCGAGCACATTAGTTTCTGTGGCCTACCTGCTCTAGATAAGGGTTTATCTGTAAAATATATCGTAAAGCTTGTAGTATAAGCCCAAGCTAAGATCTCACATAGAAATATAATATTAATGAAAGAGTACGGGTTACGACTTTTATCAACGTTAATAGTTTTATTAAATCTCACGTCATAGATTTTTGTTATTAGGCGCTTAAATAAATTTACACCTATGCTCGATGCAGGTCGAGTCTGCTATAACCTCGAGATAGCAAATCATTATGAAATGATACAAAGCAGCCCTTTTAAAACCTTGCGTGTCTTTAATAATAATATCTGTATCTGGCCTTCAAAGTTCATTTTCAACCCGCAAAGTAAGATCAATCCTTTAAATATTTTTTGCAGTTAAGCCTTATTTTTTCCTTCGGCATAACGGCATATTTTATTGGCCAGATCAGTACAGCCGTCATAGGAAGCTACAGAATAAGACCCTGATTTATTTAGGAATAAGGAACTCACCTGGTGACCTTCGGGAAGATAGCCGCAAAGTTTGAGCGTGCGGTCGCCGTCTCCTAAGTTGAGCTCCAGATAATCGTCGAGGCAGAAATTAGTTGTATGATTCTATAACGCACATTTACAAACAAATCTGCATATTAACTTACTAGCTAAGAGTGTCTCCTACTCAAAAGAAAAATTAAAATGCTTAAAATACGAAATCTGTAAGGACTTCAGTGAAATGGTGATCGCACTTATTGCCAGTTATATCAACTATACGACGAGTGGAATTAAATAAAGAAGCATACGATATTTAATACGTTTCGCTAAATAAAAAATATTTATCACTATCTTTTGTATCATAAGCTAGTCTCTGATTCTTGAGTTGCCCGTGAGAATATCACGGAATCCATAACCCACGAAAATTAGCGAATGGTCGTCTAGCTAAGGTGCATTACGTTCTAACTCTTCTGCTTATATCAAATTTTGTTGAGGCTATCGCTTGAAAAATAAGAATCTTTGGGTTCTGTAATAAAATGTCTATGAACTAAATGTGTGCGCATTTCGATTAGAACAAGCTCCCAACTTTGCCAAACATTTGGTGTATACATTAACGTAGCACCAAGCAGTTTTTGTCTCTATTCTAAACAAGACAAATGTCAAAGAAAGTTCCCAGTCATACAGACACACTATGATCGCCATTTTATTCTAATTATGGGTAGCTAAGTCCCAATACGAACCCGCGTCCCGACTTGAAAAGCGTCAAAAGTAAGAAGTACGGTGGTTGGGCCATCTTTGCCACCTAGACCTCCATAGCGTTCCTTTTTCGTCCTTCCGGTATTGCGTTGTTTTCGCTGGTGACCGCGCGAAGTTGGGCCGTTTACACCCGGCTGAATCTGGTAGTGGCATCTTACCGCTGGCGGGTACGGTTGTGGATATCGTATGGAGGTGAAACTCTGTGGAATTACAAATAAACGCATCTCAATATTGTAAAGTGGTTTTTTTACTGAGGGCAAATAGTGACTTGAACATATAGGACAAAGCTTAAGCCGTTTCATAGTTCCAAGGAAGCCACTGGATCGTCCGAAGGCCTCCTTTAACAAAAATATATTCTTTATTAGAATCATTTATATCATCTTCTGCTAGTTTAATAGATGTACAATAAAACCTTTCGAGCCGCCGAGTTCAAACATTCTTTGCTTTTGACTTTGTTGAAAATCTGTTACCTCACTTTTTATATTATCTTGTTCGGCGCTATTTTAGGCAAATATTTGAATGTTTTTTAAAATAGGCCTCTAATAATATACAATTCAGTAAATATCTACACCAAATGATCAGTTATTTACGTGTCGCAATTTAGAGGTAAAACTATTTTCTTCGGGAAAAACAAATAATTAGGTATCTGCTTCGATATTAGTTGAGACTTCTGAAAGATTCGAACTATCGAATATTGAGAAAAAAAAATAAACAGGAATGCCTTTCGTGAAACAACAGGTTGTTACAGGTGGAATCATTATAAAGACAGAAATTAATGAAAGACTGAAAGAATAGACGACTACAACTCCGGCCTTCAATGGAAGGGCTGTTATGATCACGGTAGCTTTGGAGCAAAACAGAGCATGGGTAATAAGCTATATGTAATATCAATAAAAGATTCTTCGAAGTACCGAAAGCACTGAGGATAAAGGAAAAAACGCGAAACATTGAACCTAGAACATACAAGTATTATGAACGGAACATGGTCAGTCTGTACCGTTCACCAGACAGGGCAAGGAAAGGAGATAGCGTAGGATTAGAACGATGTGATTTTGGTTCCAATGCCTAGCTGATCTTAGTGTAAGCCAATGTTTATACCTGCAGTGGGTATACGGGCATTTCGTTATTATGGTATACTGCCGGAAAAGAAAATGGTCAATGTTGCCAGATATCTCGAATTCCTGAAGAGCTTTATGGACGTATGGCACGGAAATCTACAGCACAGAGCGTGCTTACTTTACGATACTACACGATTTCATGGCCACGTTTCAATCCTAGCCTTGGTCGGCGAAAACACAATTGAACGGTGACCCCAGTCATCATATTCTTTAAATTTCAGTCAGGTTTAAGTTTTTCCACCCATCAAATAACCTCCAGTTATATATATATATATATATATATATATATATATATATATATATAGGGTAAGGCACCTAAATTGCAATGGACTTTGGGGAGTGTTTATCGTAACGAGCATGAGTTCATTCGCGCCCTGATACAAGAAAGAAGCCAATTTTTTTATAGCAAAACAGCAAACTTATCATCATGGAAAACAACGCATCCTTTTCACAATTTAGGCAAAAATTAGCCGCTACCGAACATTTTCGCGCAGAACGAATTTCGCCAAGCATAAAACTTGTTTTTTTTGTTTGAAATCGATGCTTCATGTTATTGCTGGTTTCCATACGGCCATAAAAAAATTCGAGAAAAGCTTTTATGATGCAAACTGGAAGATCGCCGATAGGATTGGAAGGGTTCAAAAATCAATCAAGAAGCTTTTTTTTTTATACGTGTGGTTTTTTTTTATAGAAACTAACGGCCGTTTTGGAGAAATAGATATCAACGGTCCAGATAAACCTCGACGACTGGTCCCTTTGAGACCGTTTGCCCTTTTCTGCACCTGTGGCCGTTTTAGTCGTTACACGTTTAGGATTTTTGGTCAGTTCCGAACGTGCGGTAACTGTTAAAAAATACTTGCGGATTATAAAAGGAAGATTCTCAAAATAATTAGTGAGTGGCTTTGGTCCACTGTTTAGGCTGTCATTGCGATGAACGGTGGCTATAGTGAACCAACATAACCAGCAGGAATGACGCTCCTGCATACAACAAACAAAGTGTGAAAATGTACGGTAAAATTTATTTTCCTTATTCAGATATCGTCTTAGAGACAAAATGTACGATACTTCACATATACGTTCTTTCTTACTATTACTTCTACGGTAATTTTGTGCTGCTAATATTGAGGTAACAAGCATCGATCATCAAAGATCATAACCATTACTTCATTCAGTTCTCATCGAACTCGTGACTGAGCTATCGATTTGACAATAATGCCAGTTATAGATCAACTTCTGTAAACGCTCGACTTCTCCGCGGTCGCAATTTCTCTAGTTGAACAAGCCCACACCGCCACACAGACATATACGCTATATCGAATGAAATTATTAGTTAAATTCGATAGATGTCGTGTTGGCGTATCGTACTTTTTCGTTGACATAGCAAGGAACGTTTTTAGTGTCAGGTCTTTGTCGGCCACACCTTGTACATTTGACAGAAGGCTTACACGTCGCACACACAGACAGCTCTGATCCTAAAGCATCGCGCAAGGCTTTCCACTGGTTCTGATTCGTTCGGATCAGCTTCTTTGCCTTTCCACGGAAACAAAACGGGGAACGACAACGAGAAAAAAATGAATCCGCCCCAAATTCGAAACTAGATAATCGCTGTCGCTATGCTGTCGGTTAGTATATAATGTCGGTTGATTGTATCGGCAATGCGAGAGAGGGAACGCTTGTAGCGCACTGGCTGAGCGACTATGAGGAAACTCGGTGTAGCTGACGTGAGCTGCTCTGGCGTCTCGCAGACCCTTAACTTCTGTTCGTTGCATGTTCAACCCAAAAAGGTCGGGAAAGCCCATTTCCCTTTCTTAATCTGCGGTAGAGAAAACCATTTTTCGATAAATGGGGTGGCGGAACGCCGAAGGAAGAGCTATCTTGCCATCATAACTAATCGGAACCGCTGTCGAGCGAAAAAGCCAGTTGTTAGTGCGGGAACAATGGAGTTCTCTAGTTTGGTCGGTCTTTGGTCTGAAAGAAAAGAAAACTACAATGAGCTATTTTGTGAGAATAGATGGAAAGTTAAGAAGCCATACTTATATCGTCACAGTCGCCTGTTACCAATTTGGCGAGCTACCAATATGTCCGACAAGAGGTATCCGACATAGTAGCAAATAATCGGTTAAATGAAGGTCTTTCAGTTCAGATTAGCGGCGTTTCCTGCTTAACCGTGCGACAGATGTTGTACTTTAGATATGCTAGAGAAAATATCTGCGCTTCATTGTAAAGCTGTCATTAAACTATGAACAAGATAATATACATTCGAACACTAGGACAATGGATTATGTTAAATACCTTTCTTCTAAATGCATCCTTCATGGGTAACGCTCGTTTCAACATAAACTATATATCGTTCCTTCACTTTCTTTTATTCCGACTAAAGTAATCCAATTGCTTGCATGACTTTTATTTCTATAGTTTCACTAGTTAATAGATAGGTCCTACTGTACCCTTTTATTTGTCCTACCGTTAGCGTATATGACACAGAAACGCCGGACGCTGACATTAAAGCAGTCGGAATAAAGATGAAATAAACACGGCCTTGTGTTTAGTTTAGACTCGTGCTACGCGTCGGCGTTTCTCGTACAAAAAACATTTTCTCTTCAAACGAAAGAGACTGCTTGATATACATTTTGTTCATTCGATGTACACAGGGTGCGATACACTTTTACTCTCGTAATATATACCGCAGATAAATCATTTCTATTAGTTTCTCTAGTGCCTAAGAATCGTTACGCTATTTCTATTCGACAGTTCACTTATCCTGTCTAATACTAACAATAGTAACGTGACAATAATCTCATTGAGATCTACTAAAGGTAGCCCTAAGCGATATTAGCGAGAACCACGTGCATGCGTATAGGTGCATGGTGATTGACTGTGTAGCTAGATATTCAACACAGCAGCTACCGGTCGTTTAGCCCCATTCGAAGAAGTTACTGGTTCAAGGTACTTCCAATTTCGACCTTAGCTGCTCCTTATGAGTGCCTAGCGTGCCATATAGTAATACGCTTCCAAGGCAAACGGGGTCTACTAGACAGCCGCCGACATCCTTCTGATGGCATGCCATAGGCAGACACCTTCTGCTTTCGCTAGCACAAATCTTGAATTGGCTGTTCGTTCTGCCAGTCGTCGGCGCACCTATATCTCTCTCAGCTCTTAGGATCAGGCGGACGGTGAGCTTCTGTTGCTACTACTACCGAGAGCATGCAAGCAGATTTCAGTATAGCACTGAAGAACCAAGCCCTCGTTCGATAGGTTTCTTCGATGAGGTTAGTAGCTCACAGAAGATACAGCTTTGCAGTGTGTGAAATGAGCCCGCACTCCTTCGATTCCAGTTTTTCCTGCGTCCCTCCGCGTATAGTCTGTATAAAGATACTTCTACGGATGAGCTTGCTGCTTTTGGTGAGCTCGCCATAGGAGCTTATTAGACCGGTTTCAACTTTTGTGGCTGATAGAGGGGCGGTCAGGCCACGCAGCGGCCATCTCTCAAGCGCAGGCGGTAAAACTTATCCTTAAAATAAAATTACGAACATGAACGAGATGCGGTTTGGTAACTAGTTAGCTTTTTTGTTCCCGAACAAATGGCCAAAGGACAGAGCACAACACAAGTGATCAGTAGGACAAGGCGATAAGACCGGCATCGTATCCTATATTAGAAAAGATACCCTATAGTGGCCCTAAACATGTTGCATAGCCATTATTTAAATTATATTTTTATTTTGTTTAGAAAGACGTGAGTTCACCTGTCCTTGCTATTTTTGCAGTTGCTAAGTAATCAAAACAATATAATCCTTCAGTTCAATGTTGATTCTCCTTTGAAACATTTTGCCTGTCCTTTAAGTAATAGCTTCAGCCCACCCATTTTTCCGGTTTTGTAAAATAATATACCGCTTGTTAATGACAATTGGATTAGATATATCGATATACGTATTAAACAATGAATAGATATAATATATACATTTTCGTATTTCACGATTTTTCCTTACAGCTTAGATTGTCAGACTTTTAATAAATCTCAATAAACATTTGTCGGAGGCAGGACGCCTTCGCATGCCTGGAAAAATTATAGGTTGTTTATTTCAGGGTCATTACTTCGAAGTAGATTTCTTATTATCTGACGATAATCATGCCTCTATGTTTAGTTGCACTTGTCTAATTTCTAAGGACAAACTTTTGCGTTTAGCACTTGGGCTAACTAGAGGCGCGGAGCAATTAAGTCGTTCTCAAATGTATCTAAATACGTCTGCTCAGCCCTTGAAGATGTTTCTTATTGGACACTCCGATGTCCTAGAGAGCAACAAGTAATTCATATTGTGCTTATAAATACAGTGATTTTTATTAATTATAAGCTTACCAATAAACTCGCTTTTTGTTTGCCAAAAAAAAGACCCGAATCAGAAAACTTCACCCGCATGAGTTTTAAGAGATTCCGAAAAGCATCCCTGTTTGTGTCAATATGCTTTGTCCTCTGTTACTAACTAGTTCTTAGAATTAGCATGTAAAGGCACAACCCGCATGTTTTTTTTTGTGCCGCTTTGTGGTTAGAGCATTCCCGTTTGGCTGAACGGCATATCGAGGCTGTTCTATTATCACTGGCAGAATGTCAGAGTTGTTTATTGTAACAATCAGAGACTGCTTAACTCAGATTAATCCGGAATTATTCTTCGTAATGGGTCTGGCGGTAGGTCTGAAGGGGCGACAACGACGATAGGGGCAATGTACTGCACCACTGCACTATCAAGCAGAAAAACAGCCACTCACGCGTACTCAAATATTTTTGAGTAAATAAGAAATACCTAAGGCTATTTGACAGATTCCGCTGCCTTTAAGCTGAGAAATTTGTGATAAATAGCCGGACAGGCCAGACAGTACAGCACAATTTAAAAGATTTCTTTAGTCTCTATAGCACGATCAGTTTTGGTTAAATTAATCGGGTTTGCAAGCTGGTGCATTTGAATTATAATCACGAATCCGTATTTCGAATATGCTTGTTATAAACCCAAAAGGAAGATTTGTTAAGTACTTACCTTCGCTCTCCCTTCTTCGACATAGCGGACAACAGGAATGTCTTTAGAACCGCACTCTGATATGATGTTTAGCACCTCGTAGCTGCGACAAAAGCAAAAAGTCTATGGGTATTAGGCTGGTTGACAAACTTGAGCCTGCATTTTCTACCTAGGCGTGCACGCGTCAAGGAAGTGTTTGACGGAAAACACTTTTCCGTAAGCATGAATACAGCTACAGTGAGAGCAGCTTATAATATGATGAGCCATAGGGTATCGTCGAGATGCAGACAGCCAAGCAATTTTTTGAACTGCGGAAACCGTACTACACCACCAATCAAACAAAGCTTACGGGAACATAAACATTAGAGAACGTTGTTTTGTTACTTCAGTAACAACGTTTAACGTAGAGCGGATTATGTTAAAGGTAAAAAAAGGAATTAGGCCATTTAATGGGATACCCAACGGCGATGCCAGACGTAAAACTCGACACATAGAGATTACATAATTTAAAGGATTACGCGAATATTCGAAATTCTCTCTATTCGAAAATTCGAAATTCTATTCGAAGCTGGTCTCACAGGAGATTCCTTACGTTTGAGCTGTCGTAGACCAGTGAAACAAATCACTCGGTAAATATGTTCTGCAATTTCATGTGGCTATCATCGCAGTGGCTGCACATGCCCAGTCCATTCATTTGAATCGAGTTCATAGGGACATTTACCCATGTTGAGAAATCGGCGGGGAAATGTCATCCCCCACCTTTTGTATCTTTTCCCTTGAATTTTTTACATTGGTAAAAGGAAGGAAAACGACGATAATCTTGTGGGCAAGGTTACACTCTCTCTCTCTATATTTTACATCATTTTAATATACATAAAAAGCACAGTATTTGACATTTGCATTAGAAACTGCACAGTACTTGTTATCGAAGATCGCTTATCTGCCCTGTGGAATGTTTATAGTGTTTTTATATATAGCTTTCGGTTGCTTGCTATACAAGAATAATTTTTTTACGATACCGCTGTCATGCTCAATCTAGGTCCCAATTTGTCTGCTTCTTGAGCATAGCGGGTTGATTCCAGTAAAACTGGTAACCATAAAGCGAATGTATACCAGTGCTCCGTTCGTACCCCCATTTGTAATTAGGTTCAACAATATTAACTAGCCTGCCCAGAAATGATGTCGTCTTAGATGGTTTTTTTTCTCCTTGTACGACGTCTGGCTATCTTCTACCCACCGATGACTATTGACAGAATCATATTTGGAACAATTGAAATAGTTGGATGTATTACAAATTCGTTCGGTCGAAATGCGGTGCCAAATTTATGGCAATAGACATTTATCAGTGTGGTGCTTTTATTAAGTAGCACGTAAAATTTTGCCTGTTTCAGTAAACGCTGCCTCTAAATTTAACGCTTAATGCTAATCAATAAAACTAAAATAAAATAACAGATCGGTCGTTATAGCTTTCTATAGTATTTTTTTCCGGTCTTGTTTATTAGTGATCAAATTTATTTGTTCTGCTTTCTTCATCGGAGTGTAAATATTATATTATTATTTATAGACTGAATTATTATTATTATCGACTGAAGAAAATTTAACGAAAAAGAAAGGATCCACTCGCGTCATTGATCACTTAAAAGAAAAGGAACTCAAAGCACGAACAGTAACTTATATAGCATTTGGTCACAGTACAAACGGACTCTTACAAAACCTCTCCACATATATTATTGTATTTATAAAAGCTCAAGCAATCGTTATAACGCAATGATATTCTCCGTTAAGAGACAACGAGGTTGCTTGCACAGGCAAGAAAAGCTGACATTTTCTACAACCCGTCCTTTTTTTCTCTCGTTATTCATTGACACATGAAAAAAGTCCTTAATGGATTTACATTATCTTAGATGCGTCGGTTCCTGTTTTCCGTTGTCCCTTTACCTTAAAGTGAAGCCGGACCCGAGAGTCGAGTGGTCCGTGTGCACTGTCACCTGGAGCTCCGTTCCCGATGAGATGAACTGCAAGCTCTACAGGGGAAAATCAGACGACAATGACAACAAAGTACAAATTGGATTATATATATATATATATACGCAGGAAAGCAATTCATCGTAACACTGACACCTATTTATCTAAACAATGGCCGCATTATCTCGCTGTGATGTTACGCTTCATCTCTTAATCCCCACGGCAACAAAGGATGAATAAACGAGCAAGACTACTCTCCAATTACTCATTATTAGCAGCTGCGATCGCCCCGAGCGATGTCTGCTAAGTAAGGGGCGACAAAGCGAACCCCACGTGTTGCCAACTGCAACAGGCCAGGCACGATTACAGACAACATCGCTGAATATCTGTGGGCGCAAGCAAGCTAATCGTACAGTTATGTGTATGTGACCTCCATATAGTAGTCTGCTATAGTTTGACACCTCTCACGTTTGGTTAATCAACATAGCCTGGGTACTTAACCTGGGACGGCCGCCGGCACGCTGTTCCGTTTCTCGTCCTTTTAGCTTTGGGAGCGACTGAAAGTCTGTGAGTGTATTTGTCTCTGTGCGTACGTCTACAAGTCGTAGTTTATCGGAGTAGGAACTTTTCTCTGCATGTGTGAGTATGTATGAATGACTGGGAGTCAGATCACAATTTGGCTGATTGCTAGCCAGCAACATTAATCGACGGTAGAGTGAAGCCCTGTCGAAGACGTTAGCGTGTAGTGCGACTGGCACAGGACGTATAATACCTACATACATACATATATACAAAAGATACGAAATGAATCTGGGAAAAATGGGGTATCGTACTGCACAGTGGCCAGTTGAGCAAGGATCTTACGTGACCTTGCGTTTTTTTTTGTACTTGTTATTGTCGGCTGAGACTGCTATAAGTGGTAGAACCGATAGGAGCGGTAGTGGTAGTCGCTGAAGGCTGAAAGTTGGACCGTAGGGTAATCGACGACCATCTAAGTGAAATCGTCACCTTAGTTTTCCTCAGGAAGCTATGCAATAAATAGTAAAATCTTATGAAAGACGATAATTTATTGATTATTAATTGAGTTATTGCCCTAAATGGTTCTATTTGACTTACTTTGCTAGAATTTGTGTAATTGAAAAACTACACTACAATTACTATTTTGAAGACAAAATGGCAGATATAAGAGCCGAACGGGTCTCGTTCACAATAATTTCCATTTTGCTGCATCAAAACAACGTAACTAACTGCCTGAGAAGACTTTCTACAGGAAAAACAATTGTCACATTACTACATAGAAAGTCTATGCCGCAGTGGTAAGCTCGGTCATCAGCTTTACCATTGACTTACCATAGAATATATGGCACTTGATCAGCGTAAATATGATTTCTCTCGATTTCCGTTGCCTATTCAAATTGATCCAGACACTCCTACCCCACGGAAGTCACCTTAAAACGGATCTACATCAATAGAACCCACAACGATAACCTGCCTATATTTCAATATTGTTTTTCTTGACGTCCTGGACGGGCCGGGATATATAAAAGTACGGGTTTCTTTTAAAAGGCCGTTACTTAAATAGGTCGCATGTATTCTTAGGTTGTTCAAAGGTTGTTCTTAGGTTGTTGTCTTGTAAATCGGACTTTGTAATCCGTCACCGCGCTAGGTAAAACAAAAATAGTAGTTAGAGCAGCAGTACTGTAGACAAAAGACACACTTAACAGGCATTTACTAGAGATGTACCTACACAAAGTTGGCAAAATATTAGTTAGGATATAGCAAGCAATATTGGCGAACCTTGAGACTGAAGAACTTCCGACCTAGTTAGGCTACAATGATGATTTCTATATACTTGTCCCAGCGCTCTAACAGCTTATGGACAGGCACAAGCCTACAATTTGAGTCCCTAACGTAGGTTCTCTATATATGACTGCTAGAAGCCAATCTATATGATTGTCTACAAATTGCGCCTTTAATGCTCCGTAACAATACGGACTTGAATCAGGCGAATTAGCGAGTTCAAGCCAACGTTGGATATTACTCAACACAGGACATAATTGAGATAGGGCGATGAGATCTGGCCTTGTCAATGCGAACAGTCTATGAGTCTCTTGAGGAACTCGAAACAGCGGGCTACATATACTGTTGTAATTTTGAAAGCATCACATAGTAGCAGATGTTTCTGAGGTCTATTGTAGGTGCCTTCATCCAAGTTTTCCTTGCCTAATGTCTTCATTAATTTGTGGTGAATTTCCGCAGCGCTGACGCTTTCGAGGAACAAACTTGACCACTGATCGTTGATTTTCGAAGCCAACAGATCTCTTTTCTTTCTGAACTCAGTTGTCACAACACGCAACCAGTGTTCATATTACAATCTTCTAGAAAAGTGAAATATTTACTGGCCAAGTTATAGAGGCGTAGTTAGAAGTTATTTAAATTTCGAAGTTCGCAGAATTCCCTTGTCATAACCAATATATATATATATATATATATATATACAAAGTAGGCCAGAAACCTCTTGACAGTTGGGTAGCTTTCCTTTTACATCTGTTAAAATAACAGAAGATATGTAAATGACTACAGTAAAGAGTAGATGTAATATAGTGAGGACTCTAGTGTCATTTATATTATAAGGCCATAGCGTTAGGATATATCTAAGGTGCAACAACTGCAATAATTGCTAATGTGATCATTACCGTGCTATACATGGAAATGGGCGCCCTTAGATACGCTGTTTACTGGCATATGTATGTCTCCAGATGCTTTACTAGACATAAAATTATGACTTTTTGTACCAGTTATAAGAGAGAAGATTTAATAAGCAGCATTGTTTGAATCAAGACATTCGATGCAGGAAGGTAAATATGCCAGTGTCCATGAGCATATATATGCTGGTCATGCTGATGATGAAGTAACTAGTGCTGCTGATGTTTTCACACACAGTTCATTGAAGCTCCCACGGCTTAAATATCTTCCCATTGCTTTATTAAAGTCGAACACTGTGAAGCATTTATTTATATTACATAAAACGTTTACGTTACGACACAGGTGATAGTCTAGGGTAGTGGTGTAAATCTTTCAGTCGCAACATGCTTCGCCGACCACACAGCTCCCTCTTCTTTTCCTTTTCATAGTTTTCATAAAAATTCCAACGAAACAAAAGCTAATAGCACGTATTATATATCAAAAGCGCATGCAAGATCTGGCCTAAATTGCACTTATTTTCATCAAGTCGTTCCTGTAGTTTACCTCATTTCGTTCCATGACACGAGCTATTCCGTTGTAGACAATCGTTGGTCTTTGACCGTTCTCCATCTGACCGCATATTCTCAGCGGTGAATCTCCTTCAATGGAGGTAGTTCCCCGCAAAGCTTTCGGCGCTCGTTCGCTGACGCTGTTACTACTCGTTAATTCTCCATTGCTGTTACTACTGGCTGTTCCGACCGATCCGGACGGCGACAGGGACAATTCGACATAATCGTAAAGGCACTGGGCCTGCCACTCCACGTCGATCGACTTGAAGAACACGAATATGCGTTGGCCTAAATGGACGTTCGATGCACAGAAGAGAAAGGTAGCGAGACAATTGGCGGTTTACTAAATGGTAGTAGTTTAAATAGGTTTTGGCTAATGTTGTATCTTCATATGCTACTAATGGCGGATGAAGTTACTACTAAGATCTAAACTGAATCTTTCTATTAACTACGAAGATTGTAAGAGTTTTCCGTCTGACATAAAAGATTAGAACAAGGGGGCTAAATTGAATGCATTTTACAACCAGCTGTTTTGAACGTATCCATTATTTACATTTTCCAAGTGTGTTTGGATGTTGTTCTGCGTAGGTAGCATTGTATATGTGCGCGTGTTTAGGCAAAGATATTTTTATAACTTCAATAAGGTGTTTCGGACGACCTAGTCGTTCGATGAAAGAGACGAGGGTTCATTGTTTCAAATCTCGCCCCCCAACACATACGTTCTACACAATTTGTATGAAGAAGGAAATATTTTTATCAAGGCACGATATTTCATCATTGATGCGTGCGTTCCGTAACCAAAAACCTTTCCGTTTCTTTCCCGTATTCGGAGAACTCTGAGCGGCATTTACCAATTCATATCTGGAACTAGAATTCATACTTGATGTCTCCCTGGAGAGAGGCACCGGTAGTAAAATATGCAAACAATTTCTTTACACCAGAGGGCTCACCCGAAGCATTGGCAATTCAAAATGGACCACCTCTTGAATTGTAGGCACGCGCACTTTATTTACGTTACTGATGTCAAGTTGAAAACTTTGGACTGGCGCGTTATGGCGGCAAGCCTCATTACTATGTGAGGCAGTCCTTTTACGTCTACTTGCTCGATTAATAGCTACTCTGTATGCACGTCGTGATGTCTACTGATAGGTGCCGATGTCCGTAGCTGCAGTGAACCGTTCTAGCATTGGATTCGAACGTAGAAATTCGTACACAGCAACCCATCGACCCAAACGGCATCTGTAACTGATTCTGATCGCAACGCGAACTCAATGAAAAAAATATTAAAAACGATGTGATCCCGGCTAGCCAATCGCGTCCTTCTTTTGTAATCTTCAGTGTTAAGGCGTCAAGGCCCTTTGATCGAACGGTATCCATCAACCGTCCACCAGTGCGTTTATTTGCAAACGCTATCGTCCTTTTATAATAAAACAAAGAATAACAGTAGTAATAGATAATCTAGATAAATGGCCAGCCTAAAGAGCTGGAAGTATGCTGTCTAAAGCGAAACGTTACGGGAGCCTTATTATTATATTAAATAAAGACAAATGTTCATAGCAAAGCAGTTAATAAAAGTTACATTTTCTTATCAAATGTGCTACGAAAAGAGTTCGACGTATTTGCAGATAGTTGAAGGTGTAGATATGTTATATACTTCCAATGGTCACACACCCCAGCCTCACATCGATAATCGAGGTCGGAACGGTTCTCAGGTGTCGGAAACTAGCTTTACGACATGTACTCATATGGTTTTGCGATGAAGAACGAAGCTTATGATGAGCTGCACACTCGCTATGCAAAGGGTAATAGCTTGGTCAAAGCTGCGGCAATTGTATCTGTCCCGAACATAGCGTACTACTACTACTGCTCAGTAAACTGAAACCATATCGTTTTGTGGATATATATTTATGAAATTCTGTCTTTTTTCACACCGCTAAATTTACTCGCTCGCGCAGTAAGCGGTTAGGCTCTTGCCGAGCTTAGATTTTATAGCCCAAAATCAGCGAATGGTACTTCAATAAACCGTAAAACTCAAGCGTACGCTCGAGTGGCCGACAGACTGTACATCGTCCAACATGTAGCCGGCATGAAATTGGCCGCAGCATTGAGATTTTTTTCTTAAGAACTTTAATGCCGATACCGCTTCTGATACAAAAAAAAAACTAAGAACAAACAATAATCTAAGCATACGCTAGCGGGCAGCAACTGGACGAGGAGCTTGTTTTTGCAATAGCCGATACAATTATCGATTTCGTATAGTTTGTAACATAACTTCGCTCAATAGGAGGCCATTGTGCGAGCGAATGAGTAGATAAAAATGGTACATTTTTATATGGGTGTCAGTCAAGGTCTATTACTGAGTCGATAGGGTTTTACTATTAGCTACCATCTATTTGGTGGCTATTTTCGATAAGTTGTTTTTAGCTGAGTTCTCTTAGCCCTGAGATGCATTAGCATAACGATCACATCTAAATAATGCTATAATTAACTAAGCTATGCTATCTGTAAAGGAGAAGTATGAAACGCTAACATTTTGACACATAATGCTTGTCAATTTACGTCAACGTGCATTTATTCATACTGTATACCATACCCAAACAATCGACCAAATCGTACGTTTCGGTTGATTTTTTCTAGCATTCGCCTCGCCGATCTGTCGCTTTGTCGTAGACAACCCCACTATTGCAAAGTGCCGATATAACTGGCACAAGTCCTGATTCGGAACATTACCGTCCTTCAAGTTTAAATAGTATAAATAGAATCCTTGTAGTCAAATTTCATATATACGTGGATATATACACATATAAAAACCTAAGGCGAAGGGGATTTTGAAAATTGTACGGTTGACAAAAGCTATTGTTAAAGAGAAAAACAATCAGCACAAGGCGGCCTCTTTGATTACTCCTATTGACGCTGTTACTGCCCCTCAAAGCGGAGCAAAAATAAACTACGATCAATCAAAATTTTTATCTTACACTTAGCAGTGAGGTAAGAGAAAACGTCACATTTGTTCTCATTCAGCTACTTAAAATTTAGATTTTTTATTTATTCCTACTCATAGGGGCTGTAAAAGGGAACATCAATGGCCCATTGAAGCCGCATTTAACATTATGGAAAAAAAATAATTTTTGAGTTTCAAGTCGTTTTAACAGAATATGTCTCATTTTTGTCAACCCTAGTTCCGTTCACTTTGTAAAAGACCTTTTTACAAGAAAGTATATAATCTAAATAACTTCACAACAGAGATCTATGCTATTAAATTAAGCAATTTAATACAATGATTCAAATTTAATTAACTTACCAATAAAGCAAGTACTTGTATCGGGATAAACTCGACTATTACTCTGGAGACTCAAGTAGATTTTTTTATCGAGTTCGCAACACACATCAACCCCCGTCTACATCAAAACTTCACCGCAAATAACGCCCTATTAGGGCTCAGCGTAAACCGTCATAGAAGCGTTCATTAACTCAAAAATGTATAGATGGTATGTGACCGCAATTTGCTAATGATCAGTATGGGCCAACGTAGGAAAAGCTGAATCAGCTGAACTCACGTGCATCATTCCCTTTGCTACACCTCTAATTTTTCCCAACGAGTACAAAGGGGCGGGGCCGGTGAGTCTATTCGTGCTATTCCTTGAGACACAGGCGGAAGGAGTTAGAGCGCGCCATGCGTGAAGGGGCCAGTAAGGCTCCAATAACGCTAGTCTCCGTTCGCCCGTTGGCGCAGTCGTCCATGCCCATATTCCTACTCTTCACTAAATACATACAGGTGTTTGTTGTTAGCCTTTGGAGTCGTCACTGGACCGAAATTCATAAGACAACACAAAGGCAGCCAGGCGCGCCAGCCAGTTCGTCTAGAGAGAGAACTAATCTGCCCCAACCCGCTAATTGCGGGTTGACTGGACTGACCGACCCAAAACGAGTCGATACCATTAACTGCCACTGATTATAGAAAGTAGAAACTTATGACGGAATATATGTGTACTAGGAGCGCATGTTGTTATAAGCTTGTTATCTTCCAAAACGGCATCTGTTAGGAGATAAACTGCCCTTAAACACACGCTAAATTAGCCGAACGTGTCTAGAGCTGTCCCCACGCTGCCGTCAGACAAGCTGAGGAAAAAACTGTGCTTAGTACAAGTTTATTAGTCACTTTCTGGTTAGTGGTTCTCCGCAAACGACGACGATGAGCTGCGAGTTTTTTTTACCTCAACAATGGCATTCCCCAGCCCAGCCCAGCCCATTCTCTGGGCAGGTTACCGGCCCTTGTCACTGGCGAACAAATCTTCGGTACTGTGCTATAGACTTCTTGAATATGCCTGATAGCTCAGCGTTAAAATGTGTGATCTGACGTATAAAAAATGTTGTGGTAAGGCTTAATAATCCTACTTACTTTATCAATACGTATATAGTTCAGATTGTCCAACATTGATACTAGCTTTTATTGGCCTATCGCCTCGCAACGTGGTCCCCATCTTGTCGTTCCTTTCGAAATAAATCGATCGATAAGGCTGGCTAGACGGCCATTAATAGACAATCACTCATTACAGCGTTTGCTAGTTTTGAAGCTTAAATTATTGTTTCACTTAATTGTAAAAGCCAGTTAAAATCAATAAGAAACTATTAATTTTTCTAATTTTATTTTCAACATGGTGTATACATTATATGAATGTAGAGGCTAAAGTATAAATAGTAATATTAGTTGAATCGTTGGAAATACTAAAAGTATGACGCATAAAACGGTTATTAAAATCACAGTAAATAATCAATAAATAGGCAGCGTCTGATTGAATCTATTTAGCCCCGTACCAGGTTCAGCGACGATCCTTTTAGTGTAGTGCAGGTTATCAAGGTACGGCATATCGGGAGCTGGGGTCCGTACGCATCCGGCCACCCCCGAAGGGCTCGTAAGCGTCGAATTGAGCTCGGCTGGAACAACTGGGACGACACGAGAGAAAAAAGCTATGGGATTACGACAATGCAAATTAGTTAGCGCGAAATACTCAAGAGGTTCGAACGACATTGTCATTTTTCAGCTCTCATAACACGTACGTATTACCATACTGCTTATATGCTTAACTGTCTGTATAATGTCATTAATTACCGATGCCTATTCAATCTTTTGCAGACTTCCATTCTGTCGTAGCTCAGTTTCGGTATGAAGTCGAACACGTATCAGGCTCGTTGAAATAACACTTCAAGAAACAGACAGAGAAATACTTTGGACCCTCACCTAAGAGTTATTACACTGCTATTATGCACTTCACTGGGTAGTAGCCAAGGTCATTGTAAGAGTCCAAGGCCACAATAACACTCGGAATCATAGAAGTGTTCGGTGTCCAAAACGTGACTGAAAACTACTAATGGAACGGCTTTCAACGAGACCCACCCATGTATTTGGCTTGTGAAGCAGGATTTACTTAACGAAACCACAGTGATGTAGTAAATAGAAATGTTGTTATAAAACAAATTCATGGTTAACAAAATATGATATATACACTGTTACAGAAGCTGAAAATGCCAGCAGGCTCCCGCTATGCTTGATTGCGGTTTTGATCTTAGTTTTTCCTAGGTTGTTCTGTGCGCTAGTCAAACCCGCTATGGCGCACAGGCAGCTGGCAGGGACTCGAACATCTACATGCTTCAGTTCAAATCCTTAAGGATACACAGGAACTAACAAAATCGATAGTAATGGATTTATTAATGATGCTTGCCTTTTGACACAGGGAACACTGATGGTTTTTGCCTTCTACAATTTCGTGTCCGATCTGTTCCCAACTAGAACATTTCGCCATAGAGGCCTAATCAATTTTACTGTTTCTTTATCACCCTCACAACTTGCTTAAAAGTGTGTTCTTTATTCTGCGACCCCGGGCATGGATCTTCATGCGAGGAGACAATGTACACCAGTTGGTGATGATTTGGCACTGGGCCCTTGGGCCATCTTGTCAATCTGGATTATTCTCCGGCGATTGTATTATCGGAACGATAGATATTTTCTTCGTCTTTCGAAGACGAGGAGTTTTTCTTTTTTCCTTCCATATGACATATGGTTACTAGCTCACGGGAAAGGATCGTCGGCCTGTGGACAAGGGTAGCTGCATTTCTACTTTTTGAGCTCCTTGTTTCCCATTATATCGTATTTGTAACGTCTTTGTGAGAATGCTGGGTCGAAGGTTGGTGACGGTCCTGGCTATTGGATACATGGAAAGTGGTGCAGAGACTTGGATGGCTAGGATGTTGCCAGTTTTGTCCGCCGAAGTCGCGAACTGGGTGCGAAAGAGGGCGAAAGGGTACTTTAGTCATGCACAGAAAGAAGGAATAGTCGGTCAGTGACAAGTCAGACATTGACTGGTTGTAGATTAGAGGCGTCTGTTGTCTTTGCTACGGCTGTCAGTGCTATCGAAATTTTAAGCATCACTTCCGCTACGGCTATTAGTGGCACTCTTGGTTTGAATTAAAATGGCCCAGTAACTCACCTTCCCCCAGCCGGTAATGGAGCTGTCCGCTACTGTTACGTACGCTGTGTAGTGTATAATGAAGTTGATGCCGCGGTTGCGGGCACAATATCGGCGTCATTTTTGTCACTCTGGATGCAGCAACGGCAAGCTTTTTGTAAATAAAGGATTGAAGAGAGACGACATTTTCCCTGGCTGCCTGCTTGCTTGACTATCGCACACATGTGAAAAGACAATGTGGGCTCCTCCCAAACATCTTCTCAACTGCCCTTAAAGGAATATGGGGGAGATATTTGCGGCGAAAAAGCCTCACAAATGAAAAGGAAGGGGGGGAGTCTGCAGGAGATGTGGACGGGGATTTACAGCAAAAGGGGCAGCTAGACATTGTATTTCAGGAGCTGAGCACAAGCGAACGTGGCATCGCGGAACCGAATAACTGGTGTATACATAGCACTGCGATGATGATAGCGTCAGCAGTACAGCCTAGTCTGGGAAGAGGCACTAGAGACTCGACTCTACTTCCAGTCACGCTGTTTCCCTTACGATGAAGATACACCCCCTTATCAGAAAGCAGTAAAAGCGTAGAGACTCACTACCACCTACGCAGTGCGTCAACCTACAGCCGATAAGCTACAACGCAGCTGGCATCTAACTACCGAAAGATAAAAATATGAAAAATTTATTAGACTGAGATAACACTAATTGACTGTTAATCGCCGATGAGAGAACTGTAGATGGGGTACGACATCTTCATTGTAACATCTCAGCGTGGTGTGTTCGAAAGGAAATAGATGTAGAGAAAGAACTCTAGGGACTCGTATACGTTTATATATGAGATCATAAATATAACCTGTTGCTATCGAAAATATATCCAGGCAATATCTGTCAGATTTTCAACCTTGAACTATATGATAGCCAATATTTGGATGCTGTGCTGTCAATGCTTCAATATCCAATCGCATACACAGTTAGGTTTTTGAATGCTGTACTCCAGTTAACACTCTTTGTCAAATACGTGTCCGACTCTGGCCGAATCTCCAAGAATATAGTCATTTGTTATAGCCGATTTTCGAATTAAAATGAAGGACAAAGTTAATGTGAGGACCTGCTGAATAGAGTGTTTCCTGCTTTTAGATTAATAAAAAATGTATCCCTTTTCCTTTTTATATTGGAAATGCGCAGGTGGCCTCCTGATTGGCAAGCGCCTACAAACTGGTGCCGTAGTACTAGGCTCGTTTTCTATACATAGCCTAACACACTTGCCAGCTACGCTGCTACTGCCGACGATACCCATTTCAGTTGTCGCCAGGAACACTGCAATAGATACGATTCCCGCTTGCTCGCGTTCTAGTGAAATTCTTGCAGACCAGCGTGACAACGCTTCGCAGTGGGCGTCAAAATCCTTGTGCCACATTGAGCTGCTATCGACTCTAGTGGGCTGCCTACGCAATAAATTCTTCCTGGTGATCCTCGAAAATACAGGAATCGTACTATTACGTCTACTACGTCATACTATTACGTCTATTACGTCATATTAGATTACGAACAATGGTTCCTGCTGGAGAACCTTAAAACAAGCCGGTATGCATGGCGCTGGTCGGAAGTGGACGGAAATATCTGGAGCGACCGATTGCCAATCGTCATAGCACCAAGGGGCTAATACATGATCCGTACCGTTGGCAAATCTGCGCGGCGTCCATGACACTGTGTTGCGTCGATGAACCGGTGTTGCCATAATTGTCAATTACTGTCTGAGCAGCTACTCGTACAGAACTAAGGTTGAAGCTCACCGATTCATAGTGTTAGTTAAACACAGACATTCAACCGGAAAGAGCGAGTTCCCGCTGAACCACAGACCAGCACGTCCATTCAAGACGAGCATTCCCTAAGGCTTGACAATTTTCACGTTGTAAACGCTCCAAACCGCAATGGGTTGTTGGAGGTAGTAGTAGTAGTAGTAGTAGTAAATCCAGTGCGGTGAACATAGTCGAGTTAGACGACAAAATCTAGTTTCATGCCTGCGCGCAACCCGAAAGCGGGCAAGCAGAATTCGATGCGACCCACGACGCTACAAAGTGTGCAGAAGGAGGCCGTGATGCCTTTGGCGTACTCTTCGAAACAGCTTTGCCGCTGACCTAACGAACGGGTCGCAGGAGCTACCCGCGCATCCAAATGATTGAGTCGCATCGAAACAATCCCGATCCGTACGACGGTCGCGTTACGCGATATGTGACTTCGTGCAGCCAGTTGGATATCTAGATCGACCACCGTGACGGACTCGGAAGGATTAATTACTTCCACAAGATTACTTAAAGGACCACTCAGCACTCTATCGCGATTGCTTACCATCAGCGATGCTAAGCACTGTGTCATGCTGGTGAGCAGCTACAAATATATCGACGGCGCATTTTAGTATGGACACCAGCACTCCACTCCGCATGACCTGTTTATGCGAAGCTTGGCATTGAACTCCCTAAATATGCGCTTACGTGCGAATCTACTGCATGCACGTGCACGCCTAGTAACATCGCCTCCCAATTTGAGGGCAGTATCCATCGCTAACCCTAACGAGAATCAACCAGCGATCGATTTAAATAGTAAAGGACATCGACTTTGGGCGTATAGAACACGAAGGTTGCGGCGCTTAGAAGGTGTCTTGCAAATCGTCAGAGTGAAACGAGGGTACTTTGAGATAGTTGCTCACTTTCGGGATTTTACCGTTGACTCCAGTCGTCAGTGCGTACCCGACGTCCTTCATTAGAGGCTTGGTAATAACGCAAGTTGCTCTGCCCCGGCGTTGCTTATAGGGATCGACTGCTGTTGGCCGACCTGTGTTGGGATGATGGGTTCGAGAATTCATTCGAGTCGTTGATACCAACCAGGATAGATTCACTGCTAACACGGATGGAGGCCACCGGCTGTCGTCTCCGTTGCGCTGTGATTCTGCGTAAGCCTGCACACGACGTATAGTAGAAGAAGCTTTGGGATTTGCCAGGTAGCTTCCTGTCCGCTGAGGAGAGCGACGCGTTGTGGCAATATCACGACGACCTATGATAGAAAGTCGTATACCGTACCTTACGGTTAAGTGTTCGCCTCTGCTCGGACAAACAATTTAGATATCGTTTCGCAATATTTATCGTTCAAACATAAGCTTCTGCTCCGTGACTTCGAAATCCTTGCCAGCTATCATTCTAAGATCGTGATATTTATCGAAAACGAGCATGAAGAGAACGTAAACGATTTCGATCCAGGGAATCACGACCGAAGCTACCACGTAAAGCAAATAAGGAAAACAAATGACGGATTGTTTTTTATGTCGTCGGATTTGACATCTTTTAGCACGCACTTGTTCTCAGCACTGAACCTCAAACAGAACTTGGTAAAATTGTTGCTGGATGTTCGTTTACACGCAGTGGCTGTTTCTGCCAACATCATAAAAAGGATGTCAGGTTCAATCTTGCGGAAAGCTGAGCGACATATATTTCAGTTTCTCTGGCAAGCTTCCAATGACGAGAAAACACGCTGCTATCAAATGTGTAAGGCTACGCCGAGTGAGTTTCTTCGGACAGCCGCCGCGGGAAGCCTTCAAGTAGTGAGCCGGTTTGACTGCTCTGTTTACAATGGACGACGAGACGACTGATTTTACGGACAAGAATTCGATGGAGTCTCATTCGTGAAATATAAGACAAATTCTCCGGCAGTCATTGAGCATCCTTAAGGCTTCAGAATGCCATCGGTTGACGTACCGCCATCAGCTAGGCATTCCGAGATGAATTTGTCTAGCTGGTAATTTATTTGCATCGTACTAACTTCATATCTTCGGCCACGGATGCAAGCTTTACACGATTGCTGCCTAGTTTCAGGTTATATATATATATATATATATATAACCTGAAACTATATATATATATATATATAGACGAATCTAGTTCGTATTAGTTAGTAATGATCAAGCCTAGGTCGGCATCGTTGAATGTTTCCACGCTGAGCTAACCGCCGCGCCGATGTCACGTTTTCGTCACTGATCAGCTCAAGAAGCCAATCGAACGAGTGGACCATTATACTAATTCGACAACAATGACGTATTATTGGTGCGTCGAGAAGCTACCTAGTCGGAAGAAGGATTTTCGTTTGTGACTGAAGATTCAACGTCTGTCGTTATCTGCCGGGCGGCCAGCATCAGCTATTTTGCGATAAAAGGCTCTTAGCATCCGAATTGGAGTCACTACGGCGCCCATCGTACCGGCGTCGTCGGCCTTCAATTTAACGCAAGCCACTAGCTACGGAAATGCCATCCGTATTATGAGCAACGTCTGCTATTTCGTTACCGTTGGCAGACCCCGGTGGGCAATGTCGAGCGTTCGCCCCCCACACATTGAATAACCACAGAGGCGATACTTCGCAGATGAAATGAGAGCTGCAAGGAACAGAGGCTGACAGTCTTGACAACGACGGATTGTTACGCGCGCATAGGAAACTGTAGCAGGGATCTCACTCTGGCTATGATGAGAAAACCCAACCTGTTCTTCGAGATGACTCATCATTGCAGTACAAATGTTGTTTCGCCCGTCGCTATCGGATCATCCAGATCCGAAGACCCATATCATTACAGGGAATTCGCACGTCTATGACGCGTTGCTAACGGTCATGTGTCGCCTAGTTGTGTTGTACCCTTTGGAAATCCCGTAATATGATGAATCGAGGCTGGCCCACTTGAAGCCGACGTAACATGATTTTACGTACGCTAATTGACAATGTTAAAACTATCACTAGGTAGTCATACAGTTATTCAGTGATCGGTTTTATCATTCTAAAAGTTAGCGCCATTAGATTAGACAACCTATACTTTCCAGTAGAGTGTCCTGGGTAGGTTTCGTGAACTAATTTATCGAATGTGGCCGTTAATCGTTCTAGCGCCCGCTAGAAATTAACAGTTTACTACGTTACGATAACTAACGAGATGCCATAAAAATAAAAAGATGAAGAAAATAAAAACGACCCGTTCGCGCTGAACAGAATGTACCTTGCACGTAGATCAACTTATTTGAAATAGGATGACGTTGCTAGAATACTTCACAGTTGCACCGCCTTTTTCCTCCTTCTGTAAGGGATGCGCCTGTGGCATACTGATTAGCGAACTAGAATTCACGTTTTTATTTTTCGTTGTAGGAAAAACGAAAGCTATCGTATCTTTTGGTATTGTGACAGTCAGCCAGCCAGCCAGCCATACTCTCGTACTCTCCTTCAGTCCATGCATTTGTAGCCTATAGGAGTAACATCAGCAACCTACCGTCGCTGGCCATAGAGGCATCAACCCCTGCCATCGACAAACGTCACGTGGTATTTTTTAGGTAAAACTGCTTAGGGCCCACAAATTAGTTTAGAAGTTTTCGACAGTGAAATAAATTAACGTTTGTGTGTATACGTTACAAAAGTATCAACGCGTTTTCAGATAGAGACTAAATGATGTCACACGTTCCTGCTCAAAACCCCAAGTGATTTTTTCAACAATCTTTTCTGTATGTCTATTTCTCTGATTAAGTTGTTAAAGTTTAGGGATAACTTTTGATTAATAGAAGTTAATTAATTGCTCATAAATTACCGTGCGCTCATCGATCAACAACTATGATTAACAAGCATCCCGTTTGACGACACCCAATGCACGGGCGCAGACGCATTAATATATTTTTACACTGGTCTCTAATCGTATGCACAAGAGCAGGACACAATCCCGGTTAAGGCTTTATGTTTGGCAATCACAATGGATCCCATTTATTTGAACTTTGATCCGATCGTTTAATCAAATGATACGTGTTATGTATTCATCTTTGATGGCGAATTCTGCCGAAAAACGTCACAAGAAACGAATGGATTTAAATTAAGATCATGTCCTACCGTATTCGAACTCTATGGTGCAAGCATCAGGCTCCAGAATTCCTGAAGCTTGCCTGTCCGACGAAACTAGATCTAACAAGGCCTTCGTATTGATTCTTACCGCTATGTACAATCACGACAGAATATATTATGTATATAATTGTCCTCACTGACTCGTGTGTGCGCTTACCAACAGGATTTTTTTGGCAAACGTATCCTCCTGTCAAGGTGCACCTTCTCCAAATAAACGATGCGTTGAAGGTTGGATGATGCTTCGAGGGAATTGCACCACATTTGCGATGTTCTGCATCAGCTGCAATGGAAATTGGTACCGATATAAAGCCTAACCACATATTGTTTGAGCATACATTAAGATATAAATATTTCATTGATAAGGTTTTCACACTATATAAGTATGAATACAAAAACTTGACACTATTGGTAGGGGTACCTGCGCGGTTTGATCCTCACTAGGAATATGCGACGCTTTCCCAATATCATTAGTCTAAAACACAGTAATCATCCAGATCGCAGTTAGCGTGGGATCTTATGAATTTAATTGTTCTATTAATTTATGAGGTATATGTATGAAAAGAGGCACTGAAATTATCCAATTTGACTTTCTGTTAGAAACGACGGCACACGTTATCTCTTATTGTTGGGGGGCGGGGGTGCACACGTTCCGCCGCTATTAGAAAAGTCTTAAGCTAACCTGTGAGTTAGGCCGAGTGCAACACTAATCAACGATACATATTGACAGAGTAGGGTGAACGAAGTTCAAAAAAAAAAGCTCCAGATAATAATAGCACCGTGGCAGGGATCCTAAAGGACAATAGCTTCGACAAGCCACCTACTTCCTATGAAGAGATGAGAAAGCTCTTAATGTACTCTACGTAGCTCAACGAGTTCCACGCACTGGTAGTATTATTCTAAAGGAGATGTCGGTAATATTATGCCACTTCAGTTTATTATTATTTCGCTGTCTTTATCACATCGACATGAACCGTGCTATCAATTGTAAATCCTAGAACACGATAGATTTAGGTTCCAGCGGGGGTAGTGGAGACGAAAGCGCTGACTTCATCGACTACATATCGAATGTGATGCTACATCTGATTGAGGTCAGATAAGCGTTGCCGTATATTAAAATAGCCGCACAGCCTACCTATCCAGTTTCCAAACATGTGACATATCTGATGTCGGTTGCTGTAACCCAGGTAGGTCGTTTACATTACCAGATATAGTGTGGGTTAGAAACGCCGTCTCTAATTGAACCATGGGGCGTTCTGTTCGTGCTCCCATGCTTTACCCCGTGAGTCTTAATTTCTGTTGTATCCTTGTGTTGTACTTGCAAAATTGGAATCAGCGAATTTCCAATTCATTTTGTTCGCTTTGAATATTTCAGGGGCTATTTTAGGGTGAATTTTTCGTGAAGCAATGAGCTATGTATACAGTATTGTTACGTGCGGTAATGCTCAGCCGCCAGTTTCCAATCTAGGAGCTGACGTTCTCCATTTAAAGGTCCGCTTTTTAGTTAACATTACTGTTAATAGTAACAAATTAAAGAAAAACTAACTCTGTTTAATATAAAGTCACATTCCTGATATATGTCAAATTTATTGATTGAAAATTGATACATACCTTGTAGCCTTGAATGCTTCTACAACCTAAAATATGGAAGGTCTTACAATAAAAAATATTCGCACAAGCTCAAGGTTCTTACTTTGCAGAAATTTCCCTGCACGCTCTCTGGCACAACCTATCCTTTTTGTCAAATGCGTCAAGTGATCCTATAGCTCGGTTCGGCTCTATTTCATCCTGCCTCCCAGTTCGGATCAATAAATTTGTGGTCTAGCAGAAAAAAATATTTGTAGCCTCGCAGCAGTCTCAAAAATCTGCTCTATAGGCCAGTGCCAGTTTTTCCTTAAGGTGTGCTTTTTATAATCCCCTTAATGGCTGAGACAACATTTGTTGACCCGCTCCCACTGCAGGTTTCCTTCCATAGGAACGGACGTCGGGATACGCGTTTGGCACCTAGTTCTGCAACCGTCACACCGAGCCACCATCTGCCCGATTTGGGCATATGTCGGAACCGATATGGAAGCGCCTGTACTCGCTGCAGTCTTTGAATTCCTACATATGTCAATCCCTGAATGGTACAACGTGCCTCCAGGCTGGGCTCAAGACAGAATCCCAAGAAGAAGCCCGTTAACGAATATGTATTCAGGAACATACGTGCAAGCGACGTTCCTCAGATGACAGTAGATGAGGCTTCTCCTGGTACGTGTTCCCGACATGCGCCAGTTCTCCCTGAACTCCAGATCGGGCACTAGCAGGAACCCCGCATCCACAATGAGGTGCCACGATAATGCGTCAAATTCGGCTGCTACTCACGTTGGAGCTCTTTCCTTAAAAGGGTTCTGTGTCCGCCTCCGTGTTGGCTATCAGAGGTTCAAATCTGACATAACTTCACAAGCAAACCTGAGCACATGTTTACGCCACTAGCCGTAAACATACGCCCTGTTTTCAAAGTCCTATTTCATCGCGCAATCATCGAGTAATTTAGGAATGGCAAGTTCGATGGCAACGAACTTCTCCCACATTCTGTAAAATTCTCGATGACGAATCTTAGCATTGCAGCATGGCGCACCACTTTGTCCATCTTCCAACTGATTAGTCCCCTGGCTCGAACGATCTTTTCTCCTCTCATTGACATCAATTGTAATAACAACGTACTGCTGTCGCCACAAATGTGATTTATTAGAGAACGCCTCGTCCTTATATAGCGAACAGGATTGAAATATAGTATTCATATGCACCATATATATATGTATAGAAAAATCAAATTAGGCCTCTCTGCGCTGATACCCGCGATGCACTAATAAGTCATTAAGTTGCACATTCTACGCATTTTCATCGAATTCGACTTTTTTAGGGTGTCATTAATTTGGCTATGTTTATCGTTATACTAGTAACTTCAATACGCTGAGCATCGGATGTTTGTTCTGAAAGTGTTTGCATGGCCGAGTAACGAGTGTTTAAGTTACAACCGATGGCCCCAAGTCAGTAACCTTCATGTTATGGATTAACTGGCTCTATCTACATACTCGTAACCATTGGCATCCATATTATCACCTTGTGCCTTGTAAATAGGGTGCTGCCAAGCCAAGACGGTTAGTCGCTGGCTCCTGTGCTAATCGGTTTGCTTGGCCTGCGGTAGCCTGCTTTGACACCGCTGCCCTTGCCTAAATCAGACCGTTTAATCAACTTGCATTTGTTTTACTTGCACCGAGCATTTTTGTCTCAAAGCGCCACGGCTAATTATGGCTCGTCCCTGTAAACCCTTAGAGAAAATAGAGAGAATCCTATGTATCAACCGTACCAGCCGTAGGTAGTTCATAAAGAGTCTGCTACAGGAACATCAACAAATAGTGCTATTTCATTTGGGGGTTCTAAGCGAGCGCTCTTAAGATTGTATCGTATGCTCTTTAATCGGGATAAATAGGTCACGGTATGCAGAAGGCGGAAAACTTTTTTCTTCGTAACCACAGAATAACTGTATAGATAATTGAAAGCAAATTAAACATTAAAGTTCTGTGCTTGTTATTAGATAAAACGACAATCGTAATTATGTTTGTAAAGGCACATTTATTATAGGAGCAAGAATAAATAATCAACGGAGATTTAGAAAAGCCGAGTTCGATTTCGAGGAGAGATTGCTAAAGATGGCTTAATCGAGGAAATATCTCTGGATCATGCAGACGAGCGAATCTTGCCACCAACGCATTCATATTTATTTTCTGTTTATATACATACATATATTACGTATAAATATTTGCTTGTACAGGAAGACACGATAGATAGACGTTGATTCAGGCGGAGCTTGCATCGGTCGCAGATCCTTTACGCCCGATGTATTATATGATAGTAATAATTCTAACCCACAAGACTACGCCATAAGCATCGCATAATTCAATAAACTTAAAGAAAACCTTTTGCACCAACGTATTGTCCTTATGGCCAGAGTTTAGTGATCGGCCGGTCATTGTTTTCTACCAACGCAGGTCATAGCTCTTCCTACATTTTCGTTTTGAGCAATACAGCGGGACCTCGCCGAGCGGTTTTGTACCGAGGGGGGTGGGAGGCAGGGCGCCAATAGAAAACGGGCTTATGCAAAGTGCAACGATTCGAGTAGATCCTTTGCCCCAACGAAAAGTAATGAGATGCAGCAATAGAATGCAATTAATAAGATAAGAATACCCCGGCGCAACGTGGGTACGTGCACACACACACACACACACCCGCATTTATAGGGGCATTTATGCCCCATTTTATGCATTCTGTGAAAGCAGCATAGCCTTCTCTATGAAAACATTGTACCTCCTAGTAACAATGAATCGAGCGAGTAATACCAAATGATGATAGATAAAAACAGAGTTTTTTTAGGTGGCTTACTGTTGCTAGCGAGCGCACAATACGTGGAATACACATGATATTGTGTTTAGCCCCTGCCCAGCTGTACATCCCAAGGTTAGGATTTACTACCATTGTCTTTTGGCTGTGCCAGGCTGTTCTTAAAATCTAGCAAGGCAGAGGCTTGACTTAAACAATCTGGAGGCAAAACATCCATTCGTAACATTTCCTATTGTTCGCTTTTGTATTTCCGAACGATCAAACTGTGTCTAACAGTTTTACATGGTTTAACATTGGTAGATGTCAACGCTGGACCATCACATGGCGTAGCCCGTTGCGATCAGTTCATCACAAACTATACTTTATTTTATTTAGAACCAACTACGCAGGTGAGCGAGCATTTGAATAGCTTAAACATGATAAATAGATGGATAGTAGACCAACGAAGAAAAATTGCACCAAAATACACAGAAGAAATGCCGCTGTTTGCTCACGTCGTTTAGAAGCTAGTCTGTAACGACCCATTTGAATAGTAGGGAACAGATTTAGATACTTGTCTAGGCGTTTGCATTGTTCTATACTATTGTTTCTTAACATATAGAATTTCTAATATGGCCGCTATCACCTTGACTGAATCTTGCCCATGACCACTCTCCTTTTCTTTCGACCAAGCGGAACCAATTTCGAAAAACTATGGGCCAGAACTACTTTACGTCAATTGGATAGCGGCTTTACTCTGTTCTTAAAAAAAAATCGTTAATTGTTGGGTGTTAACATGAGGTTCTGGACACTGCTCCCACCCAATAAGCCTATGTCTGGCGAAGGTGCTACGACCCATCAACAGATAGGCTTCTATAACACTACAGACTTTTCAATTTTATCTTCCTTCGCATAAACATATATGAAGTTTTGCTACATAATATGAGCAATTGATGGGAAATTTGTTGCTCTGCTCAGATTTAGCGTCGTTCAGTTCAAACTATGGCTACACAGTTTGTTCGAAAAGCATTTGTTGGTTCAAAAAAAAAGAAAAAAGGCGTACAACGTGCCTATATACATCTTAATTAGAGGGACAAAAATCGTATCGCACATATTTGCTAGTATGGAGGGGGGCTACCATTGTTCAGAATGGAACCTTCCTTGTTTTTCCCTTAGGTTCACCTTGCAGCGTAAGCACGCTTCCTTGAATAAAAGTAGATTAAATCTACAAACTATGTGGATATTCCATGGAAATGTATTATTGGGAATATATGTGTCAAATACTCATCTTTTAAAGACTTCAAATACTACTAAAGTTTACAATATCTGATCGATTTCTCGGCCCTCGCGAGGTTAAGCTACTTGGCAAAGTTCACATTTCCGGTACGGCGCGGATTCAAATGTCCATAGTTGATTGTACAATTTAATTTAAATGGAGTATTTATGTATTGACTCAAGACTGTCCAGAGATTAAAACCTTCTGTTTCTCGGATAAATCTGGCAAGGTATCTTATTGTAGAACTACAGCAAAATAACTTCACTCTTATATAATATTCTACGTATCATCTTTGGGTTTAGCTTACCTTACAACTTCGTGCAACATCTATTTCTGTAATATTTCTCAGTTAGCTACGTGTCCTATATGTATATATAGGACACGTAGTTTAGGCGTATATCGCGTCAGACTTCTGCTCTGTTTTGATACGGTTTTCTTAAGCGAAATCAATGAACTTGTTCGGACACATTCTCGGTCCTCTTACCTTATTTGAAACTAATTCTTTTAATTAAATCTATTAATACCTTCTAATATACCTATAGCTCATGTGTATATCGGTCAATGCCTCAATGCTTCTGGTCCGGCGAGCTTCGTTCAATGGCCATTTACAAATAATGAGGAACAATAGCAGCCCCCAAGGGACAATCTACCTTGGTTATTGAAAGGCAGTTGCGGCATGTATTAGGTGCTTGCTTATTATCTGCTTCGCTAAACTTGAACGATATATTACAGACATCATGTTTTTGCTCAGTGTTCCTATTGATAAATTACGGGAACATGCGCACAAAGCTCACGGATGCCAATCGAAGACAGGTTGGCAATGTTTCAGAAAAAAATTACCACCAATTTAAATTAGGTTCACCGCATCGGCTCTAAGAGACTGAGATCAAACAAAAGTTTAACGACAATCTCAGGCATTAATCGAGCAGAGGTATCGACTGATTTGAAACGGTTAATTATATTAAGCAAAAAGAGTACGACCGCCCAGGTAATAGTTGCCAATGCAGAAGCATAAGGTTTCCTTGTTCGGTTCACAATAACGAATCATTCGAAGAACGTTTTTTTTTCTTTGTTTTATCGCTTAAAGATGATATTGCTTACTGCTTTGATCATTACTAGGTTATTCTAAAATCAAACTGCGATACATCTTAATCGAAGACTTCTTCAGCTAATACCACGCAGGCTTAGCTTGTTGTGAGAGAATTTTGACATTTCTATAGCATTACATAGTAGACCTAATTTCCCTCGAAATGATGTTGTGTAACGCGAAATTGACTAGTCTTGCAGGATATCTAGCAGATAAAAATAAAGGTATCCTTGTAGGCAGAAGGTAATTGTTTAATTTAGCCAGCCCCCTGAAAAAGCGATTTCCGGAGGCGTAGGGATGAACAAAAAATGTAGTAAAAAGGGTACCTTTGTAATAGTAATTCCTAACACTTGTATATATATGAATAAAAAAGCTATTCTATTTTTCCCGCTATGAAACATTAATCTTGCTTTGCCAGACTATCATTTGCCTCGTCTCCGTTAAAATTCACGTAATTAGAAAACGTTTGATATTTTAACGAGTATAAAAATAGTTGGACACCTTTGATAGTTGTAGCACGGAATAGTGTGTCGCAGTCGTATAACGACCAATCTCAGCTCCACGTCAGACTTTTGCGGAAAGCCTGAAATACCTACAACGGAAGTTTTCGAGAGTGTCGTCGTTATCGGATAGGGCATCCTAGCGCCACGTCCAGCCATAATGCTCCGCTATGTATAATGTTATCGGCTGATGAATTTCTCGAGGAACATCGTCAAAGGGCTCGTTATGTTATAATTCTGCCATTTGATTACAGTATCGTTGACTATCCATATCTATTTTCGTCGTATCTTTTAGCGTAACTGTTTGTCTAATAGGTTAATGCAGCAACTTCTAGATGTTTACTACGCCAGTAAATGGGTTTACGGAGCGTTTTTTTAGCCGCAATCAACACTAGGCTTTATCTTTGCGCCGATACGTTTCTTAATATTAACTAGATGTAGATCTCCTATAAGGCCAGTTTTTGGGCGCCACATGGCTTTACAGTGACTACTGACTTCCCTTTGGCAGATGCTAGCCATGACGCCATCATAGGGTTATAGAGAAAGACGCGGCTCATATCAAGGTCTATCTCCCAATCATACAGAATTCCACTTAGCTGCCTAAGACGAAAGCAACTGTTAAATACTTATCTATCAATATCGATGCTCTGTTTATTCTTGATTCAGTCAGTAGGACTGCCACATATAAACTAAGATATCGAAAACATGGGCGTCACTTTTTTGGGGGTGGCATAACATTGGGTGAAGGTCATTCAAATAATGGACTATACATCGTACTATAAATGCGCCTAGAAGTAAAGCTGTTTAAAATAGGTGAAGAGCGTGAAAGGCCTTGCTATCTTTATTGAGAAAGTATATCTACTCATAGTGGTTGACAATGCACGAATTGGCGTACCGTTGATGCTGTCAAGAGTGACGTCATCGCTTTGCTGGGCGCTGGTATCTAATTCGGTTTTGCGAGAGTTTACCCAAAACCACAGCGGAACGCGATATGAATAGCTCTTCCACGCCTGTTGTTCAAGCAGCTCCGACAGCAGCTGGACCGACTGAAAAAGAAATGAAAAGAAAGAACCACTAAGAAGGAGCAACATAGGAGCTTAGGCTCGGGCGTCGGCTATAACTGTTTCTACGTGTCGCTGTAATGCTAATGTTTGCCTTCTAAAAAGACACTAAAAATAGAGTGAGCCTATTCAGGCTTGAAACTAGGCGTAGGCACGCGGTCCTCTTGTGTTGCTAGAAGGAGTCAGCCGTAAAAGTACTCAATCCTAATGTTATTGCATAAAATCGGCCGCATTAACCTAGATCGACAAGCAGTGTCGGACATCTGCGCTGCGTATGTTCACGGCCTCTCAAAATCCGTTCGTAAATTAAAATTAAATCGTATAAATATACAGCGTTAGTGATTTAGCACGGCATCTACCTACAAAGGACGGCTAGTGTCAGATTAGGTTGATTACCAACAAATCACCTTCTGATACTTCACAGGGCATGCTTCAGAGGGTATTGGCAATTTTCATGCTTGAAAATATCCATATGGTAATTTCACTTTGGGATACACTACTTACACTTTGGTAATAAAGTTGGCTAAAGTTAATTAAGAGATAAATACTGATAATTTTTCCCATTTGCAGACCATGGAATCTGTTCTACAAATGAACTTAAATCATGAAAATAGTGTTCCTGAGTCGCTTAAACGAGAGTCTGTAGATTATTATGTGCTGTTGTTCATTTAAACATGTCGCGTAGATTTCACTGCAAAATGACTCGTGCCTTACGATGGCCATTGTGGATAATACTTGTTTGCAGGTTTTTATAATGGACATTTTATGGTAAACTATGCTTAGTAATTATTTAGGCGTCCGCAGACAATAGAAATAGTATTTTCTCAAAGACCTCAAGATCATTACGTCGTCTGATCACGCCAAAGGTTTTGATTATGGTTCCGTATTTAGTTATAATACATTTCTACTAATAAATACTAGATAAAGACTCGTTCTATTTAAGTACCTTAGCTTCAGCTAAGTGTAATGTGGTCGGAGTTATAGAACAGAGTACACTTCCTGTATTTTTCCTGAGCTATTCACTTAGAACTATGTCCAAGGAACGAGACCTATTTGCAGAATCAACTAATTCCACATGACTAGCCCAAAATCAATAGAAGTGTATGTCAAAAAATTAAGCACTCCTTATCTTCGATTTCATTTATGTTATTACGATGTTGACTTTGCCTAATTTTGTCGATGGCCAAACGAACAACCGCCGTGGTATGTATTTATTCATTTACATGATTTTATGTAGAAACTAGGTACCTAAAAAATCCGAGTATCTCCAGACCGCCGGACGACAATTTCATAGACGTGAGACGTTGTATGACACACAAAGAATCTTGCAATATATGATTTTTTATTATTGATTGTTAAACGTGACTTTCTATTAAAACTGGTGATAAATATGAAATTGTAAACAATTGTTTTTTCTGTTTGGGAAGCAGTTTATTGAAATCAAGAAATATATTATACAAACTTATTATAATTACAGATAAATTATAAAGGCTCCAATGGACTGTAGTATCAACAAAATCGATGCTTTTTATGAATCGCAAGTTATATAAAGCGCTTTATTCAGGAGCTGTGGGGCGAAGGAACAAGCGTCCACCGTGGGATTTGATTGATTCCGCAAAATTAAGATCACTTATAGATTTTTTCTCCTATAATATAGAACGACAAGTTAAGTATGAGGTTTTACCTACGGGCTTGTATGCTTCATGGTTAGTGCGAGTTGGGACAATGCTATGATTGTTACGGGCTCTTTATGATGCCCTTCGGCATAATTAGTAATAATCTAATCTTCTCTGGAGGAATAATAGCAGAGAAAACTCCTTTGAAATTACAATAGATAACATGTTTCGTTGTTTCACCATGTCTCGCCTCGATGGTAACGTCCTGTGAGAGCGACGAAATGGCACCAGTAAGCGTCGGCTCGATTCCGCTCTAATGTTGACCGTCTCCTTAGTTAGAGCCTAAGCCATTAACACCCCTAACTTCCGTTAGAGACGATGACGAGACAATGGTACCGACAAGAGATACCGATATTAGGAAAAATAGCTACCTATACTCAACGGATGACTGCCAGCGATTGATGTGAGGGCAAAAATATATTTCGACCGTACACGTATGAATGAAAATAAATTTACTTGTTTCGATACTTTTGAACGTATCGTTAAATCTGGCTTTCTATTTTATTGAAGTACCAAATTGCCTTTCCCGCCAGACTGTATAAGGAAGTTTGCTCTCCTTATATTTCTGTCTTATACTCGTCACCAGTCATTAGGTGGTCTCCCGTATTGTCGCTAATTCATTGCGTGACCTCTTCTGAACTTCGCCTGGTAGATGACACACTCGAGTCTCGTTCGATCGCTCTGCAGTGCGTGGCATTGCTTGTGATATGTTTGTATACTTGTGCACTTCTTTTGCGAAGTGCCGAGCCCGGGTTATCAATAAAATTGCCCAATATTCTCATCGGATGTGGTCGTTCACAACTAGGACACGCCCAAACCGGATTTTTGTTTATGCCTCTGCCCGACAAAAAACACTGAGATGAAGCTAGTACGTGCAGGACGATAGATATAACTACACGATTGTTCGATAACAATGTTCTGCCTGACCTGCTGTCAGGCTCCTACGGGCTGAGCTTGGCGAATCTTGAGGTACGCTACACACGTACTATATTTTTTGCCCACTACTTTATAATTTATTTGGATCATCCTCTCTTCGTGTAGTCCACTTCTGTTTTGTAAATGCATTGTATGTTTGTATGGAAAGTTGTTGTGTCTAGTGACTATGGTAACAAATCCAACTTTAAAGTGCAAACGCACAGCTAGGTCAGACCGATTTGAGGCGAACGGAGTTGACTACTAAACAGCCTAACGCTCTTTATAGCTGCCGCCACTATGAGGAGCATAAAAGCCTTTTCCTCCCTAAACTAATTTCCCCCCTTAGTTTTCGTCAGCGAGCCAGCAAGGCAAGAGTTGATTACTTCCCAATCCCCTTGTTGAATTACTGCCATCTTCAATTGCTTCTTCTCAATGTTGGTTTTATTTTCTTAGATTCTGCGCAGCCGATATCTATCTTTTCCCCCATGAGTCAAAAAATAGCTAGAGTAACTGGTCAGCCAATCAGTTGTCGCCCATAAGCTCTCAGTTGTTACGGTCTATCCATCCGTTATTTAGCTAATCTGCAGTGTTTCTCGCTCCCTTCCTTTTTCTTTCCGTCGTCACACTTGCCCGCGTTACTTTACTTCGTGCTTTTTTAATTGTTCTTCTTTGGTCTTAATTCAAGAGGCAGTCTTTGTCCTCCTTCTTTTTTCTTCTTGACTTTTCGAAGACTGCAGGTTAGCTAATTAAAAGGTTACGCTGTATTTAATCAGAACATAAACTCTATCAGTGAATACAGCCCGTCCCGCAGAGCTTATTTCTTGCAAGCTACACGACGTACTTCCATCAGCTCAATCCTATTTTTATAATGGTCTACGTTGAACGAAAAATTATTCGTTTTAATAGATGAGTTTGAACATATTTTAGAGTTACAGTAAAACCCCAACAGCCTGCTGCTTAGGTGAAAGGTAAGTGATATGAAACCAAGAATAAAATAGGTAGACTAAAACACCAGTGTAAAAATGGCACACCTATTCTAGGTACACTATTTTACATACTATGCAGATGGCTACCGTATTCAGTTAATTCTCAAATTAAATTCACGTTCCTATGACATTTTTTAGGCATTTATCCGAATCTTCGTGAAGCGCTCAAGGGCACTGACAATAACCTATTCGGAACCAGAACATAGCCAAACTTAAAAACCTATCTTTCGTATGGGCACGAACTGATTTAAAGAATCGACGATACTCGGTCAAAATCAAAAACATTTTTAATAATATGACCTTTCCTCTCCCCAGATCCCTTCTAGATGCCCCAGATGCCGAACCAGAGTTGATGAAAAATGAACAATCTACAATCGGCACGGACTGATTAAAAGTACGCGAATGAAGTTTAAATACTAATACCCTTGTTCGTCTCTGCCCCTAAAGCGCTTTCCTGGAATCTCTTCTTTTCTATATTTTTGTTTTAAGTACCCAACATGCTCGTTCCAAACTATAGAATACATGCTCATGATCCCACCAGGACGCTTACGCCTATAGTAGGCTATCGGCAAGATAACCTAAATCGTAATTAGAGTCTTCATTCTATTCCCTTTTGTTCACTCACAAAATAAACTCTCGCTAATACTTTCAATATATACAGTAAAGAACACACGTGACTTAATTATAGCTATGAACCTTCTATGTGATTGAAATAAATTACTGTTTCATTGTTTCTTAATTAAACTGTTCATAATTAAATACCTATGGACCTTTTATTATTTCAAAATTTATATTTATATATATATATTTCAAAATAAATAAGTGTTGTGAGGTCTGATTTTAGTTTTGTTATTTAGTTGACTTATTACACTTTAGTTGTAGATGTAATTCAGAACCTTTCTCTTCCACAATATTGTCTTTATTATCCTTATAACCTCATTTAATCTGAAAACGTTTAGATTTATAAATAATCGCGATATGACCACTGATTTGTTTACCGCATGGAGAGAGGAGAGTCTATGCGATAGGATCAATATCCGAGCCTGGCTGATCAAACTAACGACAAGTTATCACAGCGATCATGGAGGCTGATAGGAACACGTACACTTGATCGTGTAATAGAGTTAGTTTTGTGAAAATAAAAACATACATTTTGATTTGTGACGAGACATCAAGCATTTTTTCTAGTCGCACAATATATACGCACGGAATGTCACAGACAACGGTTCGGTACCGAGCCGCCCGCGCCATGGTGAATACCAAACCAGATATAAAGGCATAGTTTTGTTGAATCGTAAACTGTTCTATTCTAGCTCTCCGAATGCCCCCTTTCCAAACCTAATTATTTTTCGCCTCTCGACAACTCGTCCTGCCGCTCGCGGATAAGACGGACTAAGAAAAACATAAGACAGAGCCCACAACACGCCATGAGTTGATATATATGCAACTTACACTGGTCTAACACGATTCATGGCACGGTTTTCCTCGGGTGGGCATTCCGCCTGCCGAGTGTTCGAATTATGTGGTATTACTTTGTGCTATAGATGCATTCGAAAGTTACGCTCGTAGGATAATGCTGGTAATACATGTAATTGTATGGCGGGTTGCTACTGCTCTTGGTAACCCAAAATCAGCGTAGCTTAGTGAAGCTACCAGGTTCTGTTTCCCTAAAAAACGAGGAGTAAGTTTTGGTGTAGCTTAACGGTAGGCCCCGCTATACCTGGTGGGGATTATCTTCAAGATTTTCACGGTACCGCTACAATGAAAGCAAGTGCAAAGTGCACTCTGCTGAGCGCCAAGACGTTCCAGTTATCACCACCATTATTGCTTTACCATTGTCATGTTCATGTTTAAGACAGGCCAACTCACGCTGGCAGAGATGTTGTGATGAACGAAGCCTTTATTCTTCGGTATCCTTCTTACTCACATAATGGAAATAGGAGAGAAAACCGAGAGACAAACAGGGAGGACGCGGACGAAGTGTCAAGTGTACGAATATGTGGGTATGTATGCACATGCAGTTGGGCGTTGAATGGAGCCGGCGCTGATAGACACTGACGTATAACGACGAGATGCTTATTTACATTAGTCAGCTTCGTGGACTCGCTGGAAAGCAGTGTGCGTGTTTTTTTTTGTTGATGTACAGCGAATCATTCGCAGCTTCGTGATGTTTTCTTTGAGCCTGACTATTGCGCTTGGTTTGTTTGAGCCGTTAGCTTTCTATTATACCTTTTTGTACTGATCTTCGTTTTGTCTCGACGGCTGTAATTGCCGCTACCTGTCAAGCGCACTCACATCGCTACTGCCGTACATACTCGTACCGTAACTGCACTATGTTTTTATCAAGTATCCTTCGGAGTAATTTATTCATATTCTCTCGTTTGTTTGCGATAGGGAATATAACATTTTGTCTAACGAAAATTGCCTATGAAGTGTGTCTGCTAGCAAGACTTCTGCAATGCACTTGATACTGACCTATTAGTATTACTGATTTTCTTCTCGGAGATAATTCCCATCAATTTAATCTTCATTGAGGTCACTTTTTCCGGATGATTTTTTACGAGTAACTACATATTTAGACGGCAGTACTAGTTGTTCGAATCGCGTGTCTAGAATGCTAACACAATATATTCGTGTGATACACTGCTATCATCACGTGACGCCTTCAGGCGTTTTATCTATGAGGACGCATACGATACAATGTAAACTCAGTTTCCTTGTCACGTTTGAAACTGGAACTTCTCTACAGGTCACCTCAATCAAAATGGCGGGTCGGTGAATGCAATCTCATCACTTGGTGAACTGAAAGCTAGAACTATACGTTTCAAAGTGGAAAATCTGGCCAAATAAATGCATCTGGTAAACGTAGGCAGCAATAGCGGGAGCTGTTCCGTTACTTCAAGTTACAACAAAGTTTTCATAATGCACCCAATGTAAATTATTGTCAAAAAACACTACGTTGTTAAACTTGTTTATATACAGCCGTACGTCAAATGTTATTCAAATCAATGATCGCGGCATTGATTTGGTTTAGTATCTAGTCAATTGGAAGCCTATTTGTATAGTTAGAATAAAAATCTTTCAGTGATGATCCATTTACGAGGATTGTCCTAAAGCGGTTATTTAGAAGAAGTCGTTCGCTGGAAGCTTCGGCCAATCCGTAAAACCAAACAATCTATCGTATAGGTGCATTTAACGTAATGAAATGTTTACTGGCGGTATATGATCATTATTAAATGATTTAACCCTGATAATATCTTTCTTTTAACTTCGTTTAATAGAGGACAGGTATGTTTTTGAGTAAAGGGACAGATTTTACGCGCGTAATTTTCTGTCTTGACGATTGTTCAAGTTCGCACCGTACCAAATATATTCGGCAGATTCCCAGAAAGTCACGCAAATTCTTAACTTCTCTAAAAACTTCTGACACTGTTTTGAGTAGCGTAGTATTTGCGTCGCGGTCTACTTCAATGATACATTTTTTATCTCTAACCAAAGGATTGTTTTCGTGTGCCTAATTCATCTAACTGTTCAAGCATTATGAGTTAGCACACTCCCAGGAATCTTCGAACAAATACCATGTAGACGTACGCTCAAATTACGTAATGATTAATTACTTCTAATTATTAATGGTAATACAGAAAATTCATCGTTTTTTTTTTTTTGAAATAACGGATAATATAATTTAATTAAACGTGTAGAAGCCTTTTACGTGTTTGAGATAAGGTGAAGAGTTTAAGTTTTAGCCAAAAATACACATACGATTGTATGATAACACTCACAGCTACCGTTTTGGAGATACAAAAATTTACCAATATCTTATAATACTATGTCTCCAACATAGATAAATATATACGCACCTGGAAAACGGCAGCTTCATCATCCATCTGGATAGTGAGCAATGTCGCGTTTAATTCCCTGCAAATGGCAGCTGCTGTGTTCCCCGAGACCTGCAATAACAAGCAAAATAGCATCTCACTACTATTCATAACTAAATTTATATATATATATATATATATATAAAAGCTGCAAGTATCCGCCAATGTAGACACATTTTAGCAAAGCCTTAGAGCCTATATCCTTTCGCTGGCTTTTTTTTTTAAGTAGAAAGAAACGCGATGTGATCATCTGAGCACCGCTTATTGGAAAACTACTCCCACGCGTGATTTTCTACGTGGCCTCGCACCACTAGCGTGGGCCTGCCAAAAACACTGTTTCATGTTTTGGGCGGCACAGAAAGGGATGTAGATGGTTCTTCTGCCTATTTGACGGCGGTTCCAGTTGCTGTACTGTCAAGGGACAGAAGGCTTCCTTGTTGAAGCCGGCGTTACTGCCAAAGCTGCAATTATCTTTATTTACGACAACGACACCCCTCATCCGGACAAAGCTCACTGTATCGGGTCCACATCGTCAATAACCCAGATGGGGAAATGCCGCCTTATACTCTCGGACCACAGTTTTGATTGAAAATGCTTTGAACGACAGTGCACTAGTGACCGCACTTGACGCGCAAGAAACATGAAAGAAAAGCTATGGTTACGCGACTACGAAGTGCTCTCGTGAAAAAGCCCTTCTGTTGGATATGCTTATTTGATCTGGGTCTGCCGCACAGGGATTATGGCTCTCTGCCTAAGAAGACCCGATTAAGCTGTAAATATTTTAAAGGTTTAGTAACATTCAAATGTATGGATTTCCCTTGGTACCGTTTGCTATCCACACATTATCGGACTGGCGAAGAAGGCAAATACTAATCTAGCCCCCACCCGTTCGTTCATTTCATAGGCAATTTAGACAAGCGTTGTAATTTGCAAAAACAGAAACGCAAATTTATTTTGGTAAGGAAGTTATTGGGTTGGGGTGTCTTCACAAACTTAGACACTAGACCATTGAAATTTTACATACTAAATGATAGGAGACAATTAGAATTGCTTTATATTATATGAGCTTTCTGCTCATCTATTAAAGTAAAATACTTATACGAGAGCAGCTGTGTTCCACTTAAGAAAAAGCTGAAGTTTAAGTGAAAGAATAAATACGTTGTGAGATCATACCTGGGGCATGCCACCAACAAGGTAACAGTGACCGCTGTGGAAATGGTAGTCTGCAGACTCACAGCGGCGCTCCCGATGCCCGCTCGGATCTTCATCTGCAGTTGGAGATCACAATTGTGCAGAAATGTGCAAAAAAAATTATTCAATTTTTTTTGTTTCCGCTTTTTTTTTAATAAGGTATCTAAGCCACCCTAACCTAGCTCGCTCATAATCTAAAGTAGGATAGACTCTTACACACCACTACTTAGTGCAGAAAATCTTGAAAACATTTTTCGCTACCTCTGATGGATAGGCTTAACCTATCGTGAAAAGATGAGTCTGCGAAGAATCTGGATAATGCTAAAAAATAGAAAAACATTCCTGTCAAATCCTAATGCTGCTGCACCTCGATACGCAGTAGTGACTAGTGGCATCTTCAGCTGCACACCAGTGCGTGTATTTGCATATATTAATTTTCCAAATGCCACCCTTGAGGTAACGTGCTCTGATGGCTATCTAGTTGAGAGCGCGTCTCAATGAAGGCTTTTTTAGCACAGATAAATTAATCATTTATTCTCAAAAGTATTCGAGTCCTGTTGGTCTGTCCATCAAGTTGGTGCCTATAGCCGAAATGCATTTTCTATGTTATACAATTACTGTTAAATTTCGTAATCTAACTCGTCCCTTTGGCCTGACGTTATATTCCTATTAGTTGATTAAGGTAGAGGACTTTCTGAAAAATTCGTGCGCGAGTCTACTCATATATCCCAGCTTAACCTCATATAATGATTTCGCGAGGGATATAAGCTAAGTTTCAAACATAATTGTTTGTCTAGGGATAAAAACTATAAAACGCTGAGCGTTACTTACAAACGACCTTTAAGGGCCCAGTATATATTGAATGATCAAAATACTATTCCCACATGATCACTGACAACTGAGATAAGATACCGATTGAAATACCGAATTCGCATTTTATTATATGATTTAATTTACTAGATTGAAATTAGCTTATGAGGCCGGACAAAGTTTCTGTAGTAGCGCCTACAGAAGTACTTTATCAATGAAGTACTGAAGTACTTTTAAATATGCTTAGCCCTCCACTTATAATACAACGCCTAAGGGTGTGCGTGATATTGTAAATGAAATCTAAAACTATTCTAAAAGTACATAAGATTTACCTATGTTATAAGTTTATTCATGTCCTGATATCTGTCATCGGGGGCTGCTTTAGTGAAGGGATCTTTCCAATTCACTGGCTAAAACGCATGCTATATATGGTTTGCTCTTTAAAGGGTACTGTTTCGAACATTACTGTTGAACAATTTCTAATACTTCATTAAAAGTTTCACTTGACTTAA
Organism: Varroa destructor; assembly: GCF_002443255.2. NCBI lineage: Eukaryota > Metazoa > Arthropoda > Arachnida > Mesostigmata > Varroidae > Varroa > Varroa destructor. Next base: position 14,100,688 of record NW_019211456.1, read on the forward strand.
CTGCATTCTCTTTCTTGCAGTTATTTTTAGACAATAATATACTATATTATTAAGATAGAAATGTATTATAATCCTAGTCTCTGCACGTTATAAGACCTTATATATGAACCTATAGAGGGATCAAGGACGTGACCAAAAAAGATATTTATTTCCCATCTTTAAATATCACGTTAGGCTACGTTCATTTTTCCATGAGCTATTGGCTGCAAAAGCCACCCAACACATAACATGTCGGTTTTTATATTTTTTTTTGCCGTATACGCGAAGGGTCTGTGAAAAGGGAATAGATTCTTGGGGTTGTGCTTTCGATTGGACAAACTGTGTTTGGATACCGTTCGTTAACCAAAAATCTTTACTTGTTTGGAAAAGGCATCCTTTAGGAAGTCGTCATTATGAAGAATAGATAGGGTCGGCAATGGCACATTAATTGTAGAAAAATTGCAGGGGACGCTGTGAAGGGTGATTAGCCGCCGAACAGAAACCCTAGTATTGTTGGGCGCGTTGATCCGATAAAGCGAATGAGGAGTAAAAAAATGCTGAAGCAAAAGCGTCGTTCAGTAATTAGTAAAAGAACTTCCTATAACCAGTCCTCTTGGCGCCGTCTGTCTGGCCGTACGCATAAGAATCTAGATCGGGCTATGTGAATGAAAGTAGCTATCTCCCCACATCCGGAGCAATCCGGGAAAAAAATTTGACGTAGCAAGGAAATATTCAAGGACAGAGTGGAAAAATAATCTGTTTCATTTTTTAGGAAAATTTAGAAGTCATAGTTAGCCAGCCATACCATCCCCACTTCTTTCCGCCATTCATATCAGAGCATAGCTAATCCAGCGTATAGCGCAGAAGGTAACCACCCCTACCCCCTACAGAACCGCGAGGTGGAACGCAGCTTAACTAAAGCTATCGCGCGATGAACTGCGGCGGAATTCAACAAAGATCGAATGGCAAGGCAGGCAAGAGGGCCTGCAAAAAGGTTCCAAACTCAATTAAAACGTTCAACTAATAGTTTTCCCTTAGGACAGGCGAAAATGACGATGATAAATCAACGTAAGGGTCGAGACAAGGCAGTTCCATCCTCGCATTAGCAAAGAAACGACCATAACGACGGCGTTTATTTAAGTGCGGGCTTTAGATCCGAACGAACGGAAGAATGGTCATAAGCTAGACCATCGCTAGATATAATAAAGGGGACGGACTTGGGATCGGGCCTCGTCAAAAGTCAAGAAGGGACAGACGCAGAAGAAGAATATCAATGAAATGGGAAAATAGAATGGCGCGTACTTTTTTTTACTCAGATAAAAACAGTCTACGATGGATTCACTTAGAATAGCTTGTCCGTCTTTGCTACGCTAGGGTCTAAACATAATAGGCAAAGTCAGCAGAGAACTAATCGCTAGGATTCAAGCAGAGCATCCACAGATAAAAATGTTTCGGTTCTCAGCCATCAGCACGGAACTAGTGGCTCATATGAAACACTCCAAAAACGATTGACGCGCGCTTTAGCAGGAAAAGTACGTTGTGCATATGTTTGATATTTAAAGTTTTATATTTACTGTCTCGGTGTGTAAGCCTGTTTTCCGGTGTGCAAGCCGAGAATAGGATATTTCGAAATGTACAAACGAACTAAAACAAAGAACAGATAAATCAATACTCTGCCCACCTCTCACTGGTATATGATACGCATAGACTGTTCAACGGTACGACACATACATACCGTCATCGTTGACGATCAGCACTTCGGCTTTGAATCCTTTGAAAGCATGCGAGAAATCACTCACGAAAGTGATCTGCATACTACGCGACGCGGTAAAACGCAGCAGTTTAATACGTTCATTCCAGTTGCCACAGATTCGACCTCCCGACGACTGTAGAAGACCCGGAGGGTGCCAGGCTCCACCCGTGACCTCTACATAGTCATAGTCGCAGCTGCAAGCACACGTGGATAACAATAGTCAAAATATCATGGCATTATTAGTTGGCAAAAACGGCACTCTTGTATAAAAATAAGGACACCTTTCTATTTGGTTATGAAGTTTGAGGTTTTTACCTATGTTGTCAGCAGCTTGTACTCATCTCACTTAAGCAGCAGGAGTAGATATCCTGGTTATATAGGCAAAGCATGTCACGTTACCATGCATTTGGGTGTTCGTAACATAAGAACGACTATGGTTATGCTCAGGAGGGTCAGAGAGATGCCGATATGAGTCGGACGGTCCGCCAGTTCCACTCAAGCAGACACCTACCCACCCGCAACAACCGTATATGGTTAGATAAGCTAGTTAACATAAGGGCTATGGCAAGAACGCAGAAGAGAGTAACGCAGCAACGACGGGGTCCACGAGAAACACTAGGGAAGCATGTAATCAACCCGGAAGGCGTCCCCAACGAAGTGATATAGCTCTCCGCATACGACCCCTGGTGGCCCCGGCTGGAATCGGGCTGGCTGTCTAGTTTCCATGGTACGGTACAGTGCAATGCGATGCGATGCCGCCGCATTCGTCGTCGGAGTCGTCCTCGAGTGCCTTGCCGCTCCAGCCGACGGGCCAAACGGCCGCCGTTCGGCACAGCATCCCTTGGGTCTCGTAGATGCGTGTTTGCCAGCAGAGGACGCAGGCAGGACAGAGGACATCGTCGAAACGACGATGTTGCGCATAAACCCAGCGAACTAGCAATTTCTCCGAGTTCGTAGCCGTTTCTGTTGACGCGCATGCCAGCCCGCGGCGAGAACAGCAAAATCATTGCGTCTCGTTAAGGGACCCGGGAGGGGTGAGGTGAGCGGAGGGAAGTGGGGAGGGAATTGTGCCATACGGTTACACAGCCTGTCGAAGTTAGCGGTATATACATTTGGCTAACTATGTCTACGTTCACTCTAACAAAGTACCACAGTGTTATCCACCTCTAACTGCATTCTGCGTACCCCATACAGCATGGAGTATCAAACGTAATCCGTATTCCATGGGTACAGGACCCTAAATACCAGTCATATAGCGTTTACGTTCAGACACCCACATCTCAGTATGCATTTTTCATAGATTGACGTAAATTGCACATGTCTAAACGCACATAGCAGTAATATGAAGAAAACTTAACTATGTTAGCTGTATGAAGCTCAAAGGAAAAGAGAGATTATGCGGGAGAATGGTGATCTTGGTACAAGCCGTAAAGATGATATCATATAAAAGGTGTAGGCCAATATATATATATATATACGACCATATCACAAAAGACCCATGCGTCTTTTGATTTTCCTAAAATTTCTAGATTGAAGCTCGTGGATGTTCTGGTGATGAAGAAATACGAATATACGTATAACAGGTAACAGGTAGCCGCACATTAAGGCATCAACTTTCAGCAATGTACAGGCAGTAGAGGAAGGAGGCTTTGTCTTATCCATTAGCATATTGCTTACTTTAGCAACATGAGCTTTTTAAAATTTCTCAAGGGCACCCCCTATTAGCCAATTGCTATTTACCAGTGGTCTTCGACGGAAGTACTACTCGTGAGTTATATACGTCCAACCGGGTTCTTTAAATTTCTTTTTGTATTGTTTCGGCAGAAGTCAGCTGCGTACGAAGGACAAGCAAAGTTTGCTTCTAAAACGTGCGCATGTCTCTCAATTTGGATTCCAGCGAGCGGGAAGTCGATACGCCATAACGCTACGAAACAGGCTGAACCCCGCGTTCCGTACTGGCCTAGCTCTCAGAGATGGTCTAGAATCATGAGTCATATCCGCGATATGACAACAGTGTACTCCAAGCAAAGCAAAAGGCAAAAAGGCAAAAACCCAACAAAATGGCTAAATCCGTAAGAGTTCCTATTATTACAGATTCTACCATTGAAAAGTGTTTTTGAGGAGTACCCTGGCATGTGCAGATGCTCTTTGCGGATAAGAAACGACCATAAAGAATAGACGCGTAAACAGATGCCGAGGTTCGGTGCCGTAAAAAAAAGAAGAGACAACTCCATCTTAAAGCTCATTGGTGGTACGTCTTTCTGTGTGCTGTCGTTTTGATGCTGCTTATATGTGCTAGACCCGGTCTCATCCCGTGTCCTGCTTACACTTGTTCTCTGTTTGTTCGAAGGGAATTGTGGAAGCAATGCGAAACGACGCTGCCACCATCGCTATTACAACTGCTGTGGCGCCTGTCGAGTTAAGCTTCTCATCGGTAACCGGCTTACCCGCTCCAGGAGTAACCGAAAATTCCGCAGCGATCGCCATTGGTTATTGTTGTTTACTGCCTATTGACGACCAAAATAGTAGAATAAATTCGAACTCAGCAAGTTGGCTGGCCAGGAGCTAGTAGGACCAAGTGAGGAGAGTACTAAGGAGGCCAAGGAACACTATATAGATGTTATCGTTCCCTGTCAATCCTTCCCTGGTTCCCCGTTCGCGCCTGCTCCGTTGCCTTTTATCAGTGGTTACTGCCACCTGCGCTTAAACATCATTCAATAAAAAGCCTGCGATAACTCGTAGTGAGTTCCAGGAGCAGTCGTGGGGATGACTTCGGCCGACTAATATATCGCAGAGGGAGCTACCTGCTCCCTCTGCCTCTTCGTGAAATCATATCGACATTTAACAGACGCTGCAGCTAATTTAATGTTCTCGCTAACACTTGAAAACGTTTTTACTTTTATAATTTATAAAGAAGATTTACGTATATTATATAGAATGAAGGTATATTACAATATGATAATTTATTTATGTAAAGCTGTAATTAATTTCTTATATATGATAGGTGATATCATAAACGATAAAAAAAATATGTAAATGTACAATAATCTATAGATATATATTTTTATATGTATATTTAATATATATACATTTATATATATAATATATTTAATATAAATTATTATAGTTGGCCTTGCTGGGGAACTCAGCCAACCTTGTGTACTTCGTAACGCATTGGGCTATGTAATGTATTAATGTGTTGTCGTAAGTTAATAAAGTTAAATAAAATTTTCAATAATCAAGATGAAAGAGGCGTATTTAATCGTAGTAGTAATAGGTAACACAAATATTACTATCTGTATAAGGGGTTGTGATACCATATTTATATATTATTATGGATTAGGCTACGGTTCCAGATGTTTTACGAAACTTTCCGTGGTGTTAACGCACTGTGACTGTTGCCGACTGGTAGTCCCACATGGATAGCCTGCAGTACCATATTAAAGACTCATACCTACTTCGATGTTGATCCAGTGATTTCCTATTTCTGGATTGTCGATATCGAAAATTGGCCCCTCTGCAGAAGGTACCCTTCAGAAGGCGATGTGTATCTGATTATTAATGAATACAGGTTTATATATATATACACTGAACGTTTGCCCCTGACCTACATTAAAAGCAGAGATAACGGCAACTGAATGCTGACGAATTATTTGACGCCCTTGATTAGCAGTCTAACTTATGCCGGAATGACGTGCATATTTGGACGGAAACTCATGCGTTGACCGCACCGAATTACGGGGGTACCGTTGGAGTAACAGTCGTTATTCATGATTAAGATCTCAACCTATACAGCAGACTGTTTTTGGTTTAAGACGTAGGTTGTGTGAAGTAACCTATTCTAGATTGAGAATGTTTAGCAATTCAACACCGATAGTTGCTGTTTGGTTTTCTATACGCATGCAGCTATCCTTGAAGGATGTTCGTGATGAAGTCATCGCCAATATTCAAAAGAACTGTTTATTTGAGAATGAAGATAACAAGATTGGTGGCTCGATTTGCTTCTTCATTGGGAAACGACTGGTTGCATAGAGAATATTTGGTTTGACAGGTGTAGACCTCTCCATGTGCTTGCGAACGGTCTCAGAGAAGGCCTTGTATAGGAATATGAAAAGTATTAGTAGAATCATCATTCTCTAAATGAAGCTACATTCTGCTTGCGTATGTTGGTCCGAAGCTTCTAGGTTTCTGTGTTATTTTGGAGGAAAAACTGCGTGAAGCACTCTGTATTGAATCTAAAGCACCGGTGATTCGTCATTTATTGGTAGAAATTGTTTCTAAAAACAGTGGTTTGACGCAAAAACGAAGCTTGGACTCTATTAATCGTCGCATCGATTTGTCCAGCACATACAAAATGTCTTTTTGACTTTATTGGTCTCTCCTTGAGCCAAACGGACTGAGACACACCTATATATGACAACCTAACATAGTGCGGTTCTGTCGTCTTTGATTTCTAACCGTTTCTGGCAGTGCGTGCGGGTTTGTTCGTTCGAAGTGGATGTAATTTTGCAAGATGCCAGTTTGCTCCTACGCTAGTATATACTAATTTAATATCACAGATTAATGGCTTAATGAAGTAGATATTGTTTTCAGGAATTGTTTTTAAGGCCTCTCAAGCCTCTCATTGTGTCTTCGTTTCTGCTTAGTATCGACTTGGAGAAAACAACGGGTAGAGAATAACGTAACCTTCGTTTCCTTTGCTAGTCGTGTGTCGATAGCAGTCTTGTTATTGTTTCGGTTTACTCTTGCCGATTCTGTTAGGCAGTAGTCAACCAGGTTGGCAGCGGTGGACCGCGCATAAGTTCTCTTTGACCTGAAACTTGCCGTAAGTTAATCCCCTGTATGTTTCTGGTCAAATTGAACGGCGACTGAACGTTTAGATTGATCGTAAATAATACTTAATTTTAGTGAATTTTTCTTAAGACATCAATCAGCCAATTATATAATTCGTACAGCAATAGGAATTACAATTTGAAATAAGAGTACACGTTTAACCTTAAAGTGTATGTAACAATAGTAATCCGAAATATGGGCTTTCACAAAATCAAAAAATAACAAATATCGCTTATTAAAACTGCAAGAGAAAACAACTCTGTATTGATAAAAAAATCACACATCTTTTATCTGTTTTTTTTTTTGTTGATCAATATGTGAAATATCAAAGAATCGAAAATTAAAGCTGGTAATTTATACATTGTACGTTGTCAGGGTGACAAATCGTCGTCTTTCGATGTGTAATATCCATGTTAGATGTCGAAATATGCATACCAAGTTTACTTTGTTTATCAAGAAAGTTTGTTTGGTACCACTAAGAAACGGGCACCTTACATGGAATAATCTTTTTAACCGAAAATATATTGAGCAAAGCAAAAATTACCTTAGTCCTTTCAACCTTTTCTTATTAGGAAGTCGGTCTAAAACCCACTCAAGGACAACTGGACACATATTTACACCGTGTTGCCGTATGGGCGAAACAGACGTCACAATTTTTTGCTCTATCTCCTCTACGTGTAAGTATACATTTTAGTATAATTTTTCGAGATCTATCGATCTTCGTGTAAAAAAATATTTTCGATAACTTAGCACTTCCCTTGTGTTTTTTCAGAAAAAGACCACCTTGTTATGTCTGCTACCAGAAACCCGGTAAGTAATCAAAAGCTGATCAATAGTAGTTCTCCATTTGTTTTTGTTAATTTTGTAGTTGTTGTGCCATTAGCACAGGGAAATATCTATTCAGAGAATAGGGACATGTATTGTATTCTTAGTCTGTTCGTTCATTGATTGGTATAAAGTGCATCCTTTCAGAGAACACCGTATCCATTTTGTACCTTTCCGGAGCATTTGCACATAAAAATTAAGAAGCATGTACAGCATTTCGGCTCTAATATCCGCACAGGAAATACCTTGTCTGGACAATTTGACTTGCAGAAAAAAATTTAAGGATATACCAAAATGTAATGTACATCAGCCTCTGCAACTTTCTCACAGACAATCTCCAAAAAGAACATTTTCAAAAATGCGCGCCGATGTCGTAGAAAGACGCCGCTAACTGTGATACATATATTATACGAAAACAAGGAAACCTATTAATGTTATCAATAAAGATTGAAAATCATATGTGCATAATATATTGCTGCAATTTCAGGTAATGCTTATTATGGCGAAGAAAAAAGTATTTAACAAAAAGATTTGAACAACTCGAAGGCTTCTATTAGAATACACGCAACCGCACATCCCTGTACAGACGTACGACGCATTCGAATACGCATCATAGATGAGGCAGAGTTGAGAACGGCTGATAGTTGGTTCAGTATAGCGACAAACGTGAGTTACGAAAACTACCGATCATGCTCTGGATCCGTCGTTACCCCCCGAAACAAATAGGCGTGTTGCGCTGTATTATCTTACCACTTTAAGCATACATTAATATACCCTGCTACATGGCTAGCAGAAAAGCAAATAAGGCAGTCGGACTCAAAGGGGATAAGGGTACTCCACAGGACAATGAGAAAGCGTGCCTCCAACATAACGATCGTTTGTGGCCAAAGGAAGAGAGAGATCAGTGCCAGTAGAGTAATGCTATATCGTGTGTGTATGTATATCTCATTATGTTTGATGATAATGATCAATTATTTATTGCTTGATAAATTAATAATAATAGCTTGGTGAGTAAAGTATTTGCGTGGTAATCGTAAGGCACGCTGTAGCGTAGGTTCGAATCCGGTCATACTGTACCGGTTACGTACGGGGAATCCGCCAGTTTATCACTAATCCTGTTTTTCGATTATAGATCGTTCGTTTCTTTACAAAGTTAGTATAAAGGATGTGTGCGGGCAGTCTACGGGATTTGCTTTGTCCTTTGAACACAGACATAAGCACGATCATTGACATACGTATAAGATTCAAATAAAACCTTATAGGAAGCGACTATGTGAAGCATCAGGGTTCTCTTCGTTAGTCTAATGCTTAAGGTCTGTTCTGACTAGTCGAGGAGCGTTCGATCCCCGAGAGGGCAAGAAAGTCTTTTTCAAACCCCGTTGTATATCCAGCTGCTGTTTAATGGGAATTTGGCTGAACAACGCGAGAGCTGAAAGTTAGCGAGGGTCGCAATGTGGGAAAAGAAATATAGCGGCGGCAAACAATTGGACAGGGAATGGAAGCAGGACCTGGCAAGACCGAACAGCCTGGCTACTCCACTGGAACCGCGGCTGCCGCATTGACGAAGGCGAGCCTCTAGCTGAAGGGGTCGTTGCTGGCTGGAATTACGAAGCGAGGGAATCTAAGTAACGAAATGAGGAGCCAATTGCAGCGGTAGCAGTAACAGCAAAAGTAGAAAGAGACGGCGATAGCGCAATGTCTAAATTCAATTTTCAAAGATCTTTTCGGTTGCTGCTGCTGCTGCTACTGCTATTGTTGAAGCTTGGTCCTCTAGAGAATTTCAGTCGACTTCGGTTCCAGAAGCAGCTCAATGCAACGGTGCTAAGTTGTCTGCCGAAGTAAAAGCAGTCCCAGCATCAAGACATGAATGCGCACCATCAAGCACTGCGCTTCAGCGATGTTTTTTGGAGCTGAAGAAAAATAAAGGCAGTAACAGCAGGAGCGACAAAATAAAGCACTGGAAGTCCAAAAAGAGCGTAGGAAAAGAAATACAACGGTAGCAGTGTAATGCGAGTCTGAACGTCGACAATGGCTGAGAGAAACCGAATGATAGACCGAACGAAAGTTCAACGGCAAACAAAAGGAAAATGGGTCGCGAAAGTGGGTTAGCTAAAGGCTGAAGACGCCTGAAACCGAAACGCCAGCTAAAATGACGTTAACAAAAACAAAAGCTAAAGAAAGGAAGATCAACTAGTGAGAAGAATGGAAAGCGAAATAGAGCCCAGAACGATTTCGTTGGTTCAGCCGCTTGATCGTAGCGAAATCACTGCAACAGCGATCCTGAAATAGCTGAAACCGCCGATTACGGATCTTGGCTCTTATTTTTGATCAGGTCAAACAAGGCTGCTTCAACACACCAAGTGAAAACAGACTCGCGCGATACACCGAAAGGTACTATGATACCCGATTAAGCATTTACAAACGAAAAACTTACTGGAATGTTAGACGTTTTTTCTTTCGAGGGTTTTTTTTGGGTAGCTTTTGCGCCGTCATATCTAGTGAATTTGTTCCAAATCGATTTGCATAAGTCAACGAAAACTTATCGAGGATAAAAAGCAAAACAGACAAGTGAGATATAATATCATAACCCGATCGAATGCTGTTAACTTTATAGGTCAGTAATGGCTTTTGTTCGAGTGCTGAATCGGTGGCTGTTCTATATATTCGTAGTACGCATTGTATATAGGTGTATATATATATATAAAACAAAGTTGCTAAGAATGTTTCCGTTCGCAGATGAAGGTTTCGAGTCTCACTTATGTGATTTTCTGCTACGCATTATGTCGCGTCATACTCAAAAGAATTTATAGTGACAAAGATGTAGGCTTCCAAGCAAGAGATACTTACTTATCTGTCGATCGAACTAATATAACTTGCAGCCCAGGTACGAATTATTTTCCTAATTGATTATATGCGCCGTAGTGATATGTATATAGCTAAGACCCTGGCGTTTTCTATAAGCATTAAAAGATAGCAGTCTGTTGACGTATTTTTTCATTATGCACATTAACGTATAAAACGCGCCATACTTACTTTTCGTGGCTCTCTAAGTCAAACTCAAGAAATCGCAGCTCGATGGAGGCGTTACTATGAGTCCGGTGTTGTTGGGAAGTATGTAACAGTTGCACAGAAAAATGGCACCTGCGGCTGGGGGGATACGCAGCAGGGAATAGCGGACTGTGCAGCATTTCTGACGGCTGCGAACCACTCAATATGACCGACCGATTGCAGTTGACGTCAAGGTCAACGAAGCTACCCGGCCGCCCTGAATTCGTCGAACCTGCACACAATAACATTGGAAGCAGTACAATGACCTTTAGTCACCTGTGATCAGTTACTCATTTCTACCTATAATGCGCACATTATATATAATGTCAGTGTAAAATACCCAATCATACGCTCCCACAGCGTGGCTATGTATTGCAACTAGCTTTAAGGCTTCGAGCCTAATAGGTTCACCGGAGAATGCAAAATTCAGGTTGGGTTTAGCTGTTTTTGATATTTCGCAGATGCCTGTAAAATGACTGCTGCGTGGACCGTTGGAAGATTGACGCGAGATGAATTTTTCCATTTGCAAGGTACGCAGATGTGAATTTCGATGTATAGTCACGTGAATTTATTGAATCTCAGATTAAATAAGTTAGGCAAGATATCGGGCTTTGTGAAGGGCGTAATAATGAAAAGTGGCAATACTTCTCTGATTTTTTACATATCGTCTTACTAGGGATAATTTGAAACGGCTAGCGCGCTTTTTTGGAGGGCCTGCCATAACTGAACGATGCGTAACACATAAATCAAAACAACTCTATTCGGTTATGTGATCATTATATCTCTACCTGCTCGGGGTCTCTGGCAGATGAACGGATTCTCGGCTTGGCAGTGGCGGTCATTCCAGAAAAAACTCTCGGTTACTCCTCGTCCTTTCGATGGGAACACGAATATGTCTTGGACCTGAAATCGAAGGCACAAACCACTCGTCAGTCGAGACAAAGAAAACAAAGGCTAACATGGACCGGCTAGTAGTGCTGGTTAGAATGAAACAGCCAACGAAGTAACGTTTCTGGTGTTTCTGCTAGAAAGCAATTTTGGAAGAAAACGAGCGCTTGCGGTTTAAACTGGGACAAATTACAGTTTGTATGAACTTCCTTTTCGGAGACCCCGTCCTTTTCGAACCCCAGCGGTATCTAAGTTCGCTAAGTTACGCTTCTGAGAAGACCGTCTTGAACGCAGTGTCAAATTGAGTGAAATCGTACTGTTGACTATGCCTGATTATTTGACTTGCAATCATTGCTTCCGTCAGACTTGTGTCTTTTCCGACGTTTCAACAGATCCTACTTTGAAAGTAGTAGAGAAGGAATTTATAAATGATTCTCTATTTGTTTAACTGGATATGACTACGAAAGCGAGCGTTCGAAGCGAAAATAGTCGTCTTAATGTAATCCTGCAGAGGAATGAGAAGCTTGAAAAAAGTTAGTTTTTACATTCGCTATACTGTGTATTATAATCCAAATGAGTTTATCACAGTGCGTATTTACAAAATGGTTACACTGGAAGAAAGGTTCTAAGTTACAGTCCTCATGTTATTCAGTCGTACGCATGCCATCATCTCACTTGCTATTTTGCGTTGTTGATTAAACGAATAATTTACCAACTTGCCCTTAGTTGCTCAAGAGGCTGGCATTATCTAAAACATTCTACTGCCGTGTTGTACAAATTGCCACATACGCTTCACCAGTTTTTTGTTAATCCAAGAAATCGACTCCATTCGTACGCAGAACTATCCACTTTTCCCATCATTCCTTTTAGTTATCCGTGTCATTCTTTTGCAGCTCTCCACTTACTTACGCACCCCGAACTAGATTCTCTTAGTAAAGAATAAATGTAGAAAGTCACCAGGAATACAAACTAAAAGAGGCTGGAGACATTGAACCGGCACTACACCGGTTCGACGAGGACGACTCGACTTGAACTCGTACTTCAGTTCATCCTACAACGACTACTAGTCCTTTTCCATCGGCTGCAAGTTTTCTATTTTAAGAGCCATTCGGTCTAGCCCGAACCCTTATCCGGATTCGCGATCTCGCGTTCCTCACATGTACGTGATCTTTCCCCGACTTCAGACAGAACGAAAAAAACATTTGCCTTCTCTGAATAACCGCGGGATGTGGGGAGAAAAGAGTGGGTCGGGAAGAACAAGACTGAAGGAAACTGCTGTCTTGACGTCTGGAACGTAAGTGGCGGTTATAAAAGGTGGGAGCACGTTCCTATTTCCACCACCGCTACTGCTCTCAGTACTACTGCTGCTGCCGCTGCTTCGAATGCTTACGCTCTAGCGCTATGTTTACTCGAGTGCCAAAGGTAGGACTGCCATTGGAGGAGAAAAAAAAAGGTGATCTGCTGCTGAAATATGATCCTGCTCTCGTGGGAAATTCATTAATGAATGACGGGGTGCCCGCTGCTACCCCTTTGCTCCGGCTTCTGCCATTACGTTTGACTCTGTGGCCAACTGAGCAGTATATCTTTACTCAATAGTTGCAGTTGTTTAGGCCGTGGTGGCCACGGCGATGGCCTGTTTGGCCAGTCCTGCCTAGTCGGCTCGCCTGTCTCCTAGGCATGCTAGCGCTACGCTCAGTAAAGGGGCAAACCAAATCCATCTGCTAGTACATGTGAGGCAAAAAGTGCCAGTTAAGCACTATTATAATGGTACTCTCCACAAAATTATGACTCATCGTCATCGCTGCCATATCAAATTAGACTGAATTCGATGTGAAGGGATATTGCCTACCTAATCCAGTTGGGATGAGATCCGACTGTACGCATTCAATGGAAGCTCAGTAAAATGTTTGCGGCAGAGATAAGAGACGCTTTATGGTGCGAGACACAGCATCCAACGGAGCAAACAATGAGCCTGTGCTACTATATGCAGCGGCTTAGCCACGAAAAAACATCTCCCTGTCTTTTCACGTAGCATCCCATCAGCTTTCTTTGGCCATAACATTTGGTATTCTGTTAGAAGTTACCGAATTAGCATAGAACGTTCCATTGCGTACTTAGCAGGCCAATGGGAGTTCTTGATCGATTACCTGGATAAAAAACGTTTATCTTTGTCTAATAATCCTCACTCGTGTATAATAATCAGAAGAAGATTGTCTGCCGTGACGCGTAGGTTATAGATTTAAGAAGCTAAGTTTATCTTCCTATGCTTCTTGAAGACTACTTTCTGTTTTTGAAAGCCTAGCGCTCTGAAACACGATGAAAGAAAATTAATGTACTTTTCGTTAGGTCTCGTCATGTCTTAGCAGCTTAAAGCTAATTTCATAGGAAGTTTTCCATTTCACAGACAATGGGCAAAGGACCTACGTGCATCAGCTCCAAGGTACCAACGCGAACCGTACACGTACATAGTAACACTCGGTGTTCAGCTATAGAGAGAATGAGGTTCTAGGTGCTTAGCTTTGTACCGCCCTAATACTACGTACTACGTCGCTGTTATATGCCTCGTATATCATTTTTAGTAGTTTTTTAATAGTTCATTTCTAAAAGAATGGTGCCAGTACACTTTCCTATGCCATCATCGTTCGTTGACGCTTTTTCAGTCTTAAAGAGATGCATCGTATCTTGTGATTGGCAATTCATTATAATAATTATTATAATTGTAGTATGAGGTGAAACTTAGACGAGTGTATTATAACATCTATAACGATATCGGCTACGAGGGCAATAAGCCACCAGAACCGGCACGGCCGTTAACGGCTTCTGCTGAACAGCGGCAGCAGCGGCGCCCGTTCGGGACTTGCCATCGTTATAGAACGTATCACAGACAAACAAGGGAGGTTGAGGTAAATTTGATTCAGATGGATAGCACACAGCGGAGCGGTACGTTGTCGCTTTGTGGCGTGACTGCTAGGCACTTTCAGTCCCCTCAGACTGGTTGAATTATGAAATTATGGTCGCTGACCTAACGCTGCCTCGTGGCTCGACAGTCTCGTAGGCTACGCTTAAAGTCGCGCCAGTCGTGCAAAACGTGCGGACGACAACGAATGTACAGCATTTTCCTAGTCCCCTGTCACTCGCCATTTTCTCCCATCACCACTCTATCGTCGTCGTTATGTTTTGGCTGTTGCTGTAGCGGCACCACTAACGCGACCGGAAAGAAGACGGTACGAACGCTCGCAAAGCGACGCGTCGCGGATCAGAAAACTGCAGAGCGTCAGATGACATTATGTATAATTATGAATGTAAGGTGACACAGCGACAAGAAAGGTTAGCTTTAAACTGCACATTTTCTTCAGGTCCTTGTAATTCTGCCCTGTCTCGTCTTTCTGACCTGCCTCAGCACCCGATGACGAAGCTAAAGCCACTTGTTCGGGTGTACGCAACGAATCACCGCGAACGCTGCTCATTACAGCCCGTGGATACAAGACAAGGATTAGGGCGACGGCGATGGCGAGGACGGCTTCGAGGCACGACGCGCAAGGTAGGTGCATGACGACGGTTGATAGCGGTTAACGTCACCTTTGAGAGTACCCTGTACGCCTTATACACGCAAGCTTTATGGATATAGGCTCATTACAAAATGTGTTTGTCGTTCATTAAGTTCCTTGTATATAGTTACAATGGAAAGCAGAGCAAGCAGGGAAGGCTTTCAATATTACCAATGCTGGAGGAAAAGGAAACAAAGGAGAAAATTATGGGGTGCTGTGCTCGATGTCTTTTTGGCACATTCTCGCTGTGCAAGTCATTAGAAGACACAGGACACCTCTATAGTTAGTGTAAGAAATGCAGTTCGTTGTTACTATTCGCTGAAGCAGCGAACGCATCGTGGACTCATAATGGCGTTATCTGGAGATCAATATAATACAACAGATAATACTATGTTAGGGCATATGGATTTTTATTGCTGAGAATAAAAATTGCCATGAATTATTCATTTTCAAACGGACAAACTAGCAACATTACACATGATCATGAAGATAAACTAGCAAACGTTCTTCGTCTAACGGGTTCTTCGTGATGCAAGCGACAACATACGAGGAGCGAAATTACCAGACTTTCTAACAAACACAGGTATACTCATAATAACGTTCACTCCAATGTAAAACATTTATTAGTATGTGCAGAATGCGGTTACGCAGTTGCAACAGGAGTTGCAAGCCACCGAATTGGACTTCGGAACTTTTATTGTAAAATAAATGGTGGTAATAGCCTGAAGTGTAGAGAGGATACCACGTTGTTATGTGCACCACTACCATTCGAGATACCTAAGTACCTTTTACCTGTACACAGTCTTGATCGGAGTCCGCATCATCGTTAGGTTGTTTGTTGTAGTTGCTAAAGTTAGCCCAGCCCGGGAACCAATCTGCAAAACAATCAATTGATACCGATTATTCGGTGTATAACATTTTCTATATGACATGAATAATAACAGTACGGAAAAACTCTCAATAACAATAATCTCAATAATAATATAGTCAGTGGCACAACGGTCTATCTATTCGCGGGTAATTTTGCGTCGTCGCTAAACTTCAGAAAAAGTTTAACTCAAAGTTGCGTTACGACCACCCATCATCCCAAACGCTTACTTAGGATACGTAAAAACTCTTCTTCAGTTACTCCTAGCAAACAGGAATATAATACATTTTTCTCTCAGAAACTTCGACCACCGCGCACGTAAACGACCGCCAAGATAGACAGAATAACGGAACGTACTAATTTAACGTTGGAATAAAGATTCTTCTCACCTATCACGATACCTACGATGGAAAAAGTGGCTCTGATTTCACGTTCAGGCTCGAATCGATCATTTAAGCTTGGTATGAGCTGCTCTGTGTGAAGTCAGGTTATAAAAGGATGATGTTCGGGGTAATCGTGTTGTTTCAAAATACTTTCAATTTCACCCCTTCACCAGGTTGCGCGTATCCAATCTCGTATCACTTTCCACCGTTCTGGGCACATGTTTTTTTACCGATACTGTTTTCCAGGAGCTCAGCAGCGCTTCGAGAGGCTCTGGATTTTCCAAGATAAGCGGAGCTACTTTGTCGATACCCTTTCGGTAACTACCAAACGACCGAAAGAAGCCAATAAGAAACCTGCGATCCCCCCATGTTTTTATTCTATTCAACAACGCTTAGACAATAAGCACATTTCACTTCCAGCGGTATCGAACGCCAAAAAAAGAATCTCAGTTCTATTGTTGCTGCTCCTCAAAGCCTTTTAGGAGCTCGCTTCGAAAGGAGGCTTTGTGATAAAATATATATCATTGGCTTTTACCACGCTTATCTATCATAGACACTTCGTTTGCTTCTATACAACCCATAAGGTAGATGATAGTTGTTGTTGCCGTCTTTAGTCCGCTGCAGAATTTTCTCTCACTTACGGGACATAAATACGCAGTACAGCCACCGTTAGCGACGGCGGCTACTAATATGGCTCATCTAGTAAACCGGATGCACGATATGTTCGGGTCCTCTCAATAGATATTTTTGTCCACGCGCACGTCTGTTGCAGATCCTGTTAGTAGTAAATTAGAGAACAAGCTTCAAGGAGTTACAGTAAAAACTCAACCAGCTTGTTTCAGCCAGACACTTCTCAATATTGGGCCTATTGCGATGGCGTGTCTGGACATCTAACATTTGTAGGCCAATACGACACGCGTGTTGAGAGGACAAGGCTATATTTCTAGGCGAGTTTTGCTAAACCGTTTAAAAGATGCTGAGAATGAACTATTGTGTTATCGAAAGCAGAATGCTTTGAAAGGTGTCTTGCATGCTTGATTTTCTGAGTCCGTATGAATGGCGCGAGTCCGTCTTCGGAATCGAACGTATTCTAGCCAGACACCATCTCTTCTTTTACTCTTAGCGTTTTGTCGTTCCGCAAACATTTCCAACAGCATTTCTACACGAATATGGGTAAATGAAGAGAAAATTATTACGAATCGTTCTAATAAGCAGATTTCGTGGTTGTTTCGTGCGCGCACCAGCGAATGGCCGGGCTTTTCGCCAATACTAACGAAAGTTGTCACACACAAGTTCAAGCTAATTAAGGTGCTTCTCGATTACCTTATTGGGTGCTCCTCGGCATAACATTCAAAACGCGCAAATGTATCTTTTGAGAGACTGTGTACATTTCATCGGTACGTTCCGTTGACCTAAAATTAGGCCTTTGACCGATATATCGATTACTGAATTAATAGATAAGTTACGCATGAGTAGTGCCTTCTTTACATAATAACACTAAAAATGGATATATTCAGTGTTATTGTTATTACTGCATTAATGGAATGCTCAAAAATTGATATGTGGCTAACATGTATACCGTTATGGATAGAGTGATCAAGCGTATTCTATGTATGTTACAGACATAATGCCCACTGCATTGTTGATACTGACAAGAGTTTTTACATCTGATCGATTTTTGACATTTTATTCAATTCAATCTATCCCAACCGTTTGACACAAGTACATTTTCTATACCTGTACAGTAATAGCAGATGTAATAAAGAGGATATTTGTTTTAAGGACACTTTTACCGAGAATTGTCGTTAAAGGAAGTGAACTGGTAATACTACTAGAATGGCCTGCCAGGTCAAATGGCAATAGCTTTTGTAGAGATAAACAAGATGTCGTCAGGACAATAACAAAAAAAAAACAGGCACAGTTATAGCCATATAGTTCCTCAGTGCTTCCTTTCATTCGTCTCATTCGATTGGTGGATTCCGTTGCTCTCATTCTTCCGTGACAACGAAAACAAAAAGCGATAACATTTGGGCAATTTAAAGAAACTCACCAAGAGTCATCGGTCCGGCTATACGGTTTAACCCCGCTTGGTAACGTCGGCTCATAATTCACGAGGAGTTCTTAGCCTTTTAAGATTGACCTCGTCGCAGAGATGAAAATGCTTAAGCCCTTATGAGTCCCCACTTTAACGTGTTTCTCGTTAGATCGACGTCGACGTGGTTCATGACAAACTAATCAATTTTACCCGGCCGTTTGCTGTACTCTTGGGTTCGGGGACCGGTGCGTAAAAGATAGCTGAGTTTTAAAAGGCTAAATAATTGCTGAAGATTAGTCAAGTGGTGGAAAATGCAATTTCCTCAGTCGAAGCCATACACCCTAGCCACCTATTGATATTTCCTATCGGTCACAATGCCGTTACAACCTTAACGTACCTGTTTCCTGGGCCTAATCAATTACTTGCAAATACCAAGAGTGATGAATCAAGTATACGATGCTCTGACCTTCACCCTAATGGTAGAGAACTTCATATGATGAAATCGCACTAACATTACAATTAGAAATTCTAGAATAGTGTTTGGGGGTAGCAGTTTAGCTTTGGTCGAATTTTCACTATGAACGAATGGCAGCGTTTGGTTGAACAGATCGTCTACTGGGCGGTCTTGATTACCTAAACATAATTTTCTTGTCTTGATGACACGCGGCTAATAATCTAAATAGAAATAAAAATAAAAGCCTCATGAGTCGAGCCGCCGTAATAAGCGGTCGCATGCGTGGAAATCAATGCAGTGGTCTTTAGTAACTCTTGCTGGTCAAAACTCTAACTGTAATAGGGCCACGATGGGAGAAACAGAGGTCATTTGGTAAGCAGGCGCTTTGCCGTATAAATAGGACAGCGTTAACAATATTCAGGTAACATGCACTAAGCGCATAGCATATTGTGTAATGCGTGTGAACTCGTCAGAGAAATTATACGTGGTCATGCGTCAATAAAGGAAAACCTCGATAGAAACAAGGTGTCAAAGACAGGTGCTATTAGCTTCACACACAGCTTTTACTATATAATTTAATAATGGTTCTAAAGAGATTTACCCCGTCTAGGGATACTTAACAGATAAATAATGGCAAATAAGGTGGCAGACGACGAACTCGTAGAGCTCGCATCGAAAAGTTATGTTCATAGGTCAACGGGCTACCAGAATTTGAGACTAGGAGACAAATTACTCTTATACATACGTTCGATATTTCTTACCATATAAGGTTATAAGGAATCTCATATAACACCTTCACTCTGGGTGAAACGATACTCAACAGGCTTATAATTGTCTATTCTATCGAGAAAAAATACAGAGGACATCCATTTGTGCTTAATTCAAGGCCAGACGCTATGGCTTCAGAAGAATTGTCACTGCAAACTAACTCTGGATTGACTGACTAATTGTCCCCATGGAACAACTCAGGATAGTCATAAGTCAAAGTAAGTCATAAAACAACGAGATCGAAAGAGAACACGCGTAGTCTTTTGCCTGAACGTAAAACGTAGCGTAGAACGGGCAAGGAGCCAAACAGTCACTGCTAATGGTTGTAAAGGAAGTACGGTGGGAGCAACGCCTCATTGAATCCTAGCCGCAAGCTTCACAAGAAGCTTTACATAAAGGGCGATAGACCTTAAAGAAGGTAGCTATATCCACTTTAGCTGGTCATACTTTAAGTGCCACGACAGGGTTTCTATACACGCATGAGGAGACGATATATCGAACAGGTCATAAAGCAGTTAGTAAGGTAAGAAAAAAACTCCGTACATTCGACCGATTCTCGTTTGTGCTGCGAAAGAGCGCACACTGTAGTACACAGTGTGTGAGCAGAAGTCACGACGGGACGTCAAATACGTTGAAGTCTATCAAAGCTATCAAAAGTTATACATATATATATATCACGGAGTAGGAGAAATATCACAGGCGATTATTCGGTCGATTCTATTTCTTTATTCTGGGGATCATTGCCCATAAAAAAAAAGTTTATAAAGTTGCCGAACAGCAGGGTTCAGTGTATGTAACCTGGCTCAAAAGGGCGTTTATCTGATTACAGGTAGATACAGCCAGTCATGAATACGAACGATGGCTACGCGCTAGGATTAAGCTATCGGATTCACCGTAAATCTACAGGCCTGAGTTGAAGCAATTGGGATGAGGAATTAGAGGACTAACTTGCAACATATAGCAACAGTTCCACAGGACTCAATAGCGTTTCTAATTCGAAACATTCTAATAGACTTCGTGATCCTGGCGGTCGTATGTGCCGCTTTGTGGATAAGTAAGGGAATTGACAGCAAAACCAGCTTCCATCAGCGATGATGAGCGTCGTAAGTGCAGTATGAATAATAACTACGCTGATCATTCATTCAATGGCGCGTCCAAACTTGTCTTTCGTTTCCATGCGCCATGACCTTAATCACTGCTTGTAGGGTTACGTCTACCAAAAATAGTTGTACATTAGTCTCACCTCGTTTTGCCTAATACTGTTCTCAATAATGATTAATTTAGGAGGCAGGACTTTGGTAAAAGGCCTATACCTATGCCTTGTCCTGCTTGTTATGCAGCCTAATTAGAAAAGTTGCCTATTTCGTTACCGATATGTCCAAGTGTAGCTCTTCCATGTCAAAATCAGCGCATTTGAGCTAATCAAGTTTAAAATATTTTCAGTGTAACTTATAGTTGAAATATACAAGCCTGCTAATTTTTGGAGTTAATGCTACAATCTTGTCAACGAAACTCGATTGGATTCGCAGTCGTCTGACCGAAACCTCTTGAAAGATAGCATCATCCATGCCGTTCTTACGTCATTCGTAAACGTCATTTGTTATCAAGACATAGACAGGACAAAATAGAGGGATACGGAAATTACGTTGGTGTGTCCCTTGTAAATCTACTGACATAACTCACCTCTAAATAGGCTTAGCCTGTTTATTCCCTGAACTTTATTAATGCGAATCTATCGAAAATTTTCATCTACCTAATGGCCATCTAATAAGAAATAGCGACTTTATGTCTCCAAAAACACCTTGTGGAGTCGGTGGCGTTCAGTTGGCGACGCAGTGTCAACGATGGCTTGCTTTATTCTGTATAAAAATAGTCTTGCCATAAACAGCAATGCTAGTATGGTCGATTAAATTACTCCACGTCCGTATAAACGTATATTTGTCGCGTGAATAGATCCAAAAAATATTCCAAATAAAGGTGTACTTCGAGCGGCATACTGATCCTGCCAGCGGCACACCTGTGACGCAAATCAGACAATAGATACTTTATCTAGCAAGATAAATAGCAAAAATACAGTGATATAATATTGATTTTCCTAGCCGGGACATAAAACGGCTTTATTTTTAATTCACAACAATGATATGGCACAGAGATGTCCTTATTTTTGTAAACCAAGGTCATTTAATTCAAATGTAAATTCGGATTGTCCTTCTTTCTTATGCAAATTTATTGTTTGACATAAAATGTCAATTCACATATTCATTTGAGCTATATCCAACTCTGAAAGGAAACGGTACGTCTTTACGTATAAATAGATAATCACAAAGGAAACCATTTGTAAACTCAAGGGCGTATCTAGTATGTGCAGGATAAAATTATCCTATTCTGCACTGTTTCAACTAAATGACCGCATATTTTATTATTCTCATCATGAATTCTCCTAGATACAGGCTTAACAGAGTTCGTACTCACTGGTGTATCGTACAGCGCTTCCATCGGGCCACTCGAAGCAGCTCTCATAGCGGACATCCGAGGCTCCGATCCAGAAACTTCGTCGCTCCGGATAAACTGGACTATAATGAAAATAAACAAACAATGAGTTAAAAGTTACAAAGGAGACTGCGCAACGTCAAGCGTACGCAGCGAACAAAAACCGCAAAGGGGTCGAGGAGCCCTTATCGATACCAGCGCTCTGGTAATAATGCTGATTCAAAAATACGAGCATATTTGCTATTGCGTAATAGGACTCGATACATATCTACTTTGCAAGGCTCTTAACTAGCCATTACATGTTAACCGTCCTATGGAGAGCTTTATTGGTTGAGCTGATTGGGTTTTATACGATACACTGATAAGGTGTGGACGATATAGTGTTTAAGTTTGCTTCATCTAGTTTAGCCAGCGAACTTGGGAAAATCCAGCAGTCAGTGTGAACTATTTTTCCTTCTAGGTGCCACTGTCTAGCCATCAGATATCAGTACTATTTCAGGTAAACGCAGTGGACGAAATGGGTCGGCGGCGGCGGCAGCAGCAGTCGTGATCAATTTACCCTCGTACACTAATGAGTACAATTCAAACGATCTTTCGATAATAATAATCCTTAACTTTTACAGAGCAAGCGGAAAGGTGTTTTTGATTTTGGGGTGCCACATATTTATGATACAAGCTGGGTGTTTTCATAACTTTCGAACGTTCAGGTGAAATAAGTTAGCTCGTGTGTATCAAGACCACTGCAACAAAGATAGCAAACAGACAATTTGAATTGTGCCAGTTTAGCTCCAGGTTAGTTATTGTATAACAGCAGCAGATATGCCCCTCTCTACCATAGTCCCATTACAATTTCAATGATTATCATAATTTACGATTTGGACAAGGAAAATATTCCTCTAGGTAAGTACTATAAAGTCTATGGTAAAATTGTATCCGGTATTCCTTCTTCGGATGGCAAATATACCTGCTGAAGACGGGACATGTACGTTTTCAATCTGGGTCCAGCTAAATTAAACGTTCGCATTACTGGATGCATAATAATCTTTGGCGCTCAAAGCATCGTGGAACGAAGGCCACATGATGGTGCAATAAACTAAAAAGAACTAGAAAAATATCCAGCAGAAAAACTTTAGAATATGCCATTTCCGAAATTGCCTGAAAACGCCGAAGATAAAAAAAAACCCGCCCCTAGATACTAATGGAACTTGAAGGATGCGACAGAACAGGACATGGTAGTTAGCACGTGCCGATGCCCCAACCTTTCTGCGCAAGTCTAGCCTCTGAGCTCTTATCAATAATGGGTATCCCGGAAATTTAGGCAAAGGAGCGGCGCAGTCTATAAAAAGTGAAACTCCTATGGCATAACAAAGTTGAAATTCAGTTGATGGAATGACAAGTCTATCCAACAATGTTATCAATACAATGGGACTATGTATGATTAGGAAGGGCTTCATCGCTTCTTTTTCATATTCCGCCCATAGTCCGAAACGGAAATGGGCCTGAAGATTGTACAATTTATCTAAGAGACGTGGCAGAAAGGTCGTCCACCTTCCAGTTCGCTGCAGATTAGGGCGGACGCTATTGCGTCGCCTTCGTTGAGTGCTCGCCGCAACAGTGCTAAGTCTTTTTAGGACGTTATCTCCCTGTGACAAAGGGCGGGGAACTCCAGATTACCATGTTCATTCAAATCCGAACTTGCCTGAAGCAAACTAGGGATGCTCTAGAAGCCGATAGGTTTGGGATCGGATAGGTCAAAACATCAGGAGAACGGCCCATAGCTTTTCGTTGCAGTATAGGTTTTAGCTTTAGCGTCCTGCGGTTTGCTAGACGTCAGGCAAACGCCGGATCTAAGCTCGAACATTTCGTGCCCGCAGATAACTATAGTAATTTATAATCTCAAAGAGAGATAAATTTGGGCTCAAAAAAATACACATACATTTAAGGTCTTGAAGACGGGATGAATTTTATGAACTCAATTTCCTAACAGATTATCTTATATCGTTATTGTCGCTAGTGGCACGCGTTTTCCATTTACTGATACGCACATTTGGGTCGTGACGGATCTAAAACAGTATTAGCTTCTGTTTTTGGAATTATAACGAGTTTCAAATGTTCGATGGAATAGACATTGGCTTCGGAGAGTGACTGTTTTGGAGTGACAGCTAACCGACTAATACCGTAGATAACCGTTATGCGACCACGAAGCTTTGTGTTATTGTAGAGTATGATTTGTAGTCTCAGTGTTTAACTGAGGGCACCTTAAGTTCCGGGGTAAATGCCACTTCACACTGCTACATAAATGAAGTACACTACAGTTTCTGAAGACCTATCTCTTAAGCTAGCTGGTCTTTCTTAGATGTCCTAATTATCGCTAGTTTCAAATTCGCTCGCCGACATCATTTAGCAGCTTCTACCAACTTAACGTGCAAGGAACATCGACAATTTATATATTCGTGCCATTCTACACAGGCACACGTACATGAAAACAAGCAAGCTCTCGCTATTGGCAGAAAACATGCACCAATAGGTACGTGTGTATGCAATTGCCATAGATACAGGTGACATAAACATATATTGATTCTTCCTTTTGTATAACATAGCCTAAAAAATATGTAGTAGTTGATATCATAGACAAGCAGGAAGGACAAGATGGGAGAATATAAAATCTTCGTGCAAGTTTTCGGCACTACCTGGCGTACAGCATTTTGTCGAGCAAACTCTGGATCTCCCTCGAGTCGACGAATGCAAGAAACCCGCCTTCTCGTAAGCAATGATCGTTTGCGCCCCACCACGACAGCTGTCGCGAGAATACCCTGAAATGGGTCAAAAACACATATGCGATAATTGCATTGAACTAAAACGTAAGTTCTAAGAAGATTTACCATTACATAATTAGTTAGAAAGGGTGAAGGTTAAATCAGCCACATGCAGATATAAAATGGTTTATTTTTTTTTCGTTACAGAATTATGCATTGGCAATACTGTTCACTCCGGTAAAAAACAGAGAAACTAGCTAGAAATAAATGGACCGCGCTTATAGCCCATAAATTCAAGCCCATATTTGTTCGAAATGGGCGACTACTTCTCAGAGGCATGCGAGCTCGACCTTGATGCATTTGCTATTCTAGAAAATTCTCGGTTCCAATAAGTTACCTTGCACATATTGCACAATCAACCTTTCAACTCGAGCTTTCGTACAGGCATAACAAAGTTCTGTCAAATAACAGAAGAGTAATATGCACCCAGTGATACCTTATTCCTATACCTCATTTTCTAACTCCACGGAACCCATATGAAATGTCATCCTTCATATGCTAATCACGTTTGTAGATGTTTGTTAAAACTTACGTTGCTAAGGGTCATCTCTGAACCATTGTTAGGGATGTCATAAGATCTGGGTATTGTTCTAATCTTAATTAATAGTAAATAAATAATTAATTAATAATAATAATACGGAAACCACCAGAATCTAGCAGAAGTAACCAAAGAGAAAATTAAAGTTGTCAAAGACAACTGAAATTCTAAGGCTTTTCTTGTTTTTTTATAAATTAATGAATGCAAAACATCAAACAAAGACTGAATTATTGCGTTTCCCTTAAACTATTTATTGCAATGCAATAATCGCAGAAATACTCAACGATAATTAAATAGATAATTAATCATATAGCTGAAGAGAACAAGTTGACCTGGATAAAAATTGCCTTGCAATACAGAACTGAGCGTTTCACAGCATCGCTCAAAATTTAAATAGTATATTGCGATTTTTACACAGTGGGCAAATAAGAGAACGAGAACACGCATACCCTACGGTTGGACCAGGGAGCAACAACAGGACATCGATGCGAGGACTCACTCAACTAGAACAAGCGAATTCAACTTTCAGCACAGAATCAGTTGGGACATTCGGTTTTCGAAGTACTGCCTTTACGCGAGGGCTCAACGATGTCAGTAGGGGACATTGGGAGAAGGCCGATTAGATCACGGCTAATGCACTTGTTTCAGAAAGACTAAAGATAAATTTCTTGTCGTCGGCAGCCTTTTACCCCGACAAATTTACGAGATCGGTGTCCCCCGTCAGTGAGTAGGAAAGTGAGTTTTCTGCTGAAGAACCGACCATGGAACAGCATCGGGAAGGTAGATCTGCACCCCCAGTGAACGTGCTTTGGCAACAGTTCCTTTAACGAAGCGTGCCACAGGACGTTTACCTTCGGCCAAAGTGCAGGCTATCAAAGGTGTGCACACACAGGCGACATAAGGATGAAAAGGACAATAACAATAACGATAACAACAGCAACAACAACAACACTATCCTCTACTAAACTGAGGTGGGAGATTAGCCACGGGACATAGTACAACAAAAGTAAGCTAATAAACAATATTTCACGTAAGACGCATTATCACGAAGGCGAGTTGCAGCTTTTAGAGGTGCTGTTGCAGTCTTAGTTTGTGTCCAGGGTCAAGAAATGCAAGCAACAGGCAAGGTGCTGTGTAAACTACGAAAAGGTCCAAGAAAAATCGAATTTTCTTTTTTTGGCTCTCTTCCTGAACGTGCTTATAACGGTTCCATGCAACGATTATTGCGATTTTTGTGGGCCTCTCTGTGTATCGGTTTTCGTTATTTACTCGTTAGTATTACGAAGCAAATTTTTAGTATCCATTATTAATATGGCTTACTGTGAAATCGGCAAATAGCTAGCTCTTATTAAACCTATTTTATTCAGAGTTAGCGTTCTATTTTAGAAAGCTGAGTCTCGGTCGAGTAAAGAAAATTTCGTAGAGAAAAACGCGAGATACTTATTCTCAATTGTATTATCGAACACTACAACAAGTGATCCTCTTTTCATACTGGGCAGCTGCCTGCGCAAGAAAATAACTTTTATCTGTCAACTACTTATGTAGATACGATGAACTTACATTTCGTTTAAGCGTATAGTGTTCGCTTCATTATTAGTGAATAGAACTATACCTTTCTAGATAAATATCTTCATTGCTAGACCGGAGCTACCTATGAACAGCTGTTGATTTTTATCTATTTTATGTTAAGGTTGTTTGTCTTCTTTACCTTTCCATTGTTTGTCCACTTCTATATACCGTTCGAAACTGCTCTTTCTCTTTTGTCCATCCAATACATGTCATTATGAAGAGAACAGAATTTGATGTAAGGTCCAGGCTCTAAATAATGAAGTTTTCATTTGAGAAAAAGTTCACTTTGCTTTTGTCAAAGCCAAAGTAGCACGGAATTTTTATGCGGTATACAGCTATGGCTCTATGACTACGACCGCTGCTCAAAACTGGGTTTTGAAATTATAGCATGACATCTTAGAACTGGAGGATGGGCCCCGCTCGGCTCGTTCAGTTGTCTGAGGTTGATTAGGATCGATTAAGGCCACTTTTGAAGGGAGTTAGTCAGACAATCATCAGCACTGACTTGAGATTCATGGCACTGGTTGAAAAATTAGGAAGTTGCGTGCTCCATAGACTGGGAGTTTCAACATATGGCTCGGCATGAAGCAGTACGCAGCCACAATGGAAAGTTTCGATGCGGAATTGTCACCTGGGAGATGCACCCAAGTTTAGAAGCAGATCAAAGTTCTGCGTTCGGTGCGACTGGAGGGGGATTATACACTGGGAAATCGTTGAAAAGGAAGAACGTAGTCAGCAAAAATCTGTACATGGCTCATTTGCACCAAGTGAACAAAGCTGCCTAACAGAAGAGATCAATAGACAAAACACAGTAATTCTTCTCTACAAAAATACCAGCAAGTACAAAAGCTCACCATATTTTCTAATCCTTCCGAATTCCCGAACCTTTCCAGTCATTGATAAATAAAATTAGTCACTGTGTGATTCACAGTAAAGATGGTCTCAAAATCCGGCCGAACTAGTTCATCAATAGCAGAGCTAAAGGAGAATTGTTAAATGAATTACCTAACAGACGAGAGAAGATCGTCAAGAATAGCGACAGATGTTGAAACGCTGTGATTTTGTTCGTTAAAACCAACTTTCTTATATACCCTAACTGAATAAAAGGTTTTTCGATCTTCTATTGTGTGAGAAATATTTGTCATTAAAATTATGAACCCCAAAGTTAAGCTGATCGTAAAGCATTACTGAAACAGACACCCACTACACTATTACATTGGCTAGTCTCCTATTGACGGTACATTATCGGCTAAAGCGAGATAATTGTTAACAATAGATCAATGGCATATCTGAGAAGGTGCTCACCCTAACCTCGTGCTTCTGTTTTTGCCCCAGCATCAATTCTGTCAAAACACAGTAGTTCATCTCGTTTAGAGGAAAGTACTATTCAACAATGTATCTGCACAACTTCTTGCAGTATTCTCCTTTTCAATGAGTTATTCATTCTTGCTAGGATTTCGTATTACGGATTCATGTTTGTGACGTACTTATTCGCTAACCATAATTTGTAGCCCCTTACGTCTCAGATGGTTGTGAGCTAGAAGCATTAAAAGAGTGACGCACTAAATTATCTTCAATTAAAAGAGTCATCTTTCCTTACAGCCACACGTGACTTCGACATGCACCTGGCGCTTCCTACGCACTTCACACAGAAATTAGGAGCTATCAGCGAAGACAGAGCAGTGAGAGAGGCCTGACTGGATTCGGTCTACCTCAGTCCTCGGAGAGAAGAAAACCCCAGTTGAATAATCATTATTTGGACACATTCTGTCGCCTTTTCCGACGGCTTGCAGCCTCTTGCTGCTTGGCCTAGAGTTCAGTGCCTGCTAGAAGGGCCAATAAAGGAGAACAGAACTTGAATCCCGGCGCGCTGCGACGAGAAGAAAGCATGCTGCCGCCACCTGTGAGAACGGATGATGACAACGGAAACGCAGGAAAAGCAAGAAAGATTTCCCCCATTTGCTTGATCCTATTTTTCTCGCTAACTACCACCTTATCCTCTGTCACCTAGAAAAACAAGCTGGGAGGCACGCACTTCAGGTTTTACAACCAGTGGCAGCAAACGGTAGTAAACCTCGAGCATGAGCATGCGTTAAGGCATGAAAAGTTCGAAATTATTAAACGTGGTTGGCCTTTTTTTTCATTAAAAAAAATATGTAATTACAACTGAGACTAGACTGCATGCACTTGTTATGCACACAAAATGAATAGGTATCTTTACTCAACATCAATCCACCAAATAAGGCCGTTCATGTTTTCGATATTATGGTAATAGGTCTAAGTGATCTAACCGGATCTTTTCTGTCCCATAAGATTATAGCGTAGTACACCTTCTATCAAACCGCAAGAAAACTCACACGTATGAGTTTTTTGGTCTCGCTCGAGATGCGTGCGCAAATAAGTGCTATCTTTCTAAAGGGCATACATGGCCTGCTACGTTCTACAACGTACTAATTTCGCCGAAAGCATATATTAACACTATTTAGCGTAATAGCCAAATTATGAGGCGAATTAAGCAGTTTCTCTTAGCAAAGCGTCCGTTAGAAGCTCCTCGTAATGTTCAATCGATCAGCAAAAAAAAGTAGCCAAATAGACAATGGTAGCCGAAACGTTGCCCTTTTTTTCTGCATTTCGTCTGTAGCCGCTATGCAGGTGTTCCGTTCTAGAGGCTCGACAAACGTCTGGATAGGGTTAGGTCCTAGCGGCCACACAGCCCAACAGAGGTGTACTTTATGGCCGACCATATATCCGTCACAGAGAAAAGACCGACTTTACATCAATAATACTTGGTCCTCAAGTTTTGGCCACCGTTCACAGTGGACGTGAGGTACAACGAATTGGTACTGCAAATTAATTCTGTCACCTAGGGACTTTATAGGCGCTAGTCCGATCGTGGGTGTCTGCGGCCTGACAAGCTTTGTTGTAAACCCGGTCACGGTTGAGGGTCTAACCTCCGAAAGAAATTAATTTGTATATGAATCAGTACAAATGACGTTAGTCTGTATGGCTGGCAGCCAGTAACAGTTGCCCCTTTCTAACTTATCTATTTGGAATGCGTCGTATTTATACCCTAGCGTTGTCAATGAAATCCTGAGAATCGGATATAGGACGGATCGGCTCATCCATTGTTTCTACTTCATGCTGTAATGTTACGAACAAACCGAAAAGCGAAGCTAGTGCTACCTGTTAACAGTGTAGTTGAATAGCTAAGTGTACGCAGCGGAAACGTGCGGGCTGTCAGCTGCGGTGGAGACAGTAGCGCTGCCAGACGGCAGGCCGTTGAACTAAGGGATGCGTAGAAGGAAAAGGTATCGACACCCACTAAGCCGCTGCTAGAAATAGGGCGCGCTTTATACGTAATGCCCACTGAAAATGTAGGGTGCCCAGAATATATATCAATAGGTAAAATGTGATTCTACTTAAATTCTCGTTGTTAAAAACCACATACATGATTACACATTAGGCGCACGAAACTCTGCTACTTGAAGAAGCTGCTAGATACACATCCCGTTCTCAATTATTGTTTGTACCTTTCATTTACTTTCGCGCGTTGATTTCTAAAGGCGACAAAGAGTCGAGTAGAAGAAGTACGCCAGAACAAATATGTTATCACTGACCTGTAACAAAAGTTTCCCCTCGAGAGCCAAAAGAGCTCGGTGTCATTTGTACTCTTCCCCTCAGAGGGGTCGCAGCGCAGGTACTTGGCGTCTGATACTCTCCGCTCATATCTGAAATAAATTAAAATAGTATTGTGTTTGTTGAACTGCCAATTGAAGTAACAGCAGCCATCACTCAGGTTGTTACACCGACACCAATAGAGAAATCGAATATTAGCGATATGACCAGTATGTTTTTTTGTGTTAGGTCTTTTCAATAGAAGCCATCTTGTTGTTCATCAAATCGAAGTCAGCGTAGGTATCATGATCGCTTACCGGGCGCAAAAGGCTAATCTGCGAAGGGGACTGGCTTGTCCGTGAATCCGCAATCGCCAGATGCTCTCAGACGAGTCAAAGGCACCAAATGAGGTGGTGCCTAACATTTCTGACGTCCAGTCGCCACACAGGCGAGTGCGGCCTGCAACAATAATGAAAATAATATAATGAACGCACATTATGCAGCTAAAATGTAAGCACATTCCGATTACACAAGATCAGAAACAGTCGGGCCAGAATTACTGCCGCCCTGTCGTTAAGTTAATTATTAAAACGTGTAGGCGCATAAAAATTCCATTATCAAGCAACAAGCGCGTACCCATCTTGCTTGTATATCAAATAAGGTGTGTTATTTATCAACAGGCAAAATGTACAAAAAAAAAGTAACGAGCGCTTCGGAAAAAGTTAACGGTAATTATTAATAGATTTATTCCATAAAGACACGTTTCAGCAGTATATCAGTTGTATGTCGCCACGGGGCTTACGTGAAACTAGGTCTCTCCGCTGGGTGAAACCTGCCATAATTGACCTTCAAGTAAGATTTTGATTACTGTTCACTGCCCAAAAAACGAAAAGTCAGGCAAGCCCAAAAACATTTTCACTCCATTATGATTTGACCCAGTGTCATTAGATCGTGCAGTCTTGACCGGGCTTAAATTATCGCAGATCTGCAGTATATTACGGGCGTGTGCCTCCATCTATTTATCTAAATGTGATTTAGAATTTTTATTTTTATAGCTCCTCAATCATCCTCCTCACCATTAAAGTGACCGCTGCAAGAAAAAAAAAGTTACAGTAAAGCCAAAATGAAAGAAAAAGAAGTTAGCTGATGGAACAGCGAACCCGTCAAGCATTTAGGCTATACTTTTTAAAACATGGACGGTGACCCACAATATGCTACTAAGCACTAGGACCCAAAAGCAGGCCTGCATAACTGCAGCTAATTTACCGCAAGGGAAACATTAGCCCAGCAAAGTTTCAGTAGACGCTTACTGTGTTTTTACCATTTACCTTACTCCCACCTTGTTGCCATTACTGTTTTGTTCAGTCGTGTATTTTCCTCGATTAGCACACGCTGACATTTTGTCGTCCCTTCTGGTTATCGCTGTCAACAGTATGCGAGGTTATCCAATATATGGTTTTAAGCCAAAAGCCGTTCTAATTTATATGTACTTTACAAACGTTATATGCACATTTTGTTCACAGCAGTAGAACAGTACAGGGGACATCAGCTATTGTGTATTTAAGGTATTTTAATCAATGTCATGGTACGATTTATCAAAGCACTTATCCCAAACCTTTCCTTATCAATTCGTGTATTACCTGGAAACATTTAGAATCATCGTGTATGGTGATAGTGCACGTAAGACGTGACATATTTTTACGTATGAATAATTAGGAAATTCTATTTATGTTTTCTTTCTTTCTTTCTTTATTTTAACAGAACAAATTTTTTCCACTACTTGTATATTTCCCCGTACAGAAGGCCTCAAAACGCAAATCCTTATCAAATCATTGTACGATTTGCAACATATTGTATCAACTAACCGTCTTATGCTTTAACTTGAAATGACCAAGTTCCGAAATTTTTCTTGCTTCGACGGGATGTTATACGCCGTAACCCACTTAACGCTTTCGTTTCTTGGCGTTTACTCTTCTATGGAAGTTCATAACTTTCGAATCCTCGGAAGCGTCGTTCTGTCACTCCAGTACTCCAGCCGATGCCTGATATCGCTCACCTGCTTCTGCGAAGAAGGCTGTCGCCAGTCATGTCTTCACTCATGACCAGCGTTGAACCTCTTCTTCCTTCCAATGACCGAGCAAACGCGGTAGGGCTACGCACGGAGGATCGTGCGTATAAGAGAATCAGCGTTACGATGAGTCGTAAAAACAGTAACCATTCAAGCAAAAAAAGAGAGTGCTATGGCTTGCCAGCATGCGGAAATAGGGACAGCCACGGCTAGGCGCATTGCGGCTATGACTGAGTGCAACGGCCAAGTCGTCTAGAGAATCTTGTAATTCACAGCCAGCCAACAGAAGGCGCGAGAGAAAGAGAAACTGGGTCGTTCACAGTACTCCCGTCCTCGCTTGGGCTTGTCTTTTATTTCGCCTTTGGTTAGCAACCGTCCGTCGCCACTATTGAAAGACCCCTAAAGCCAAAAATACGGTTTTCAGGTTCGGATACGGATGACTGCTGAGATATGTAACGCTCGTCTTTCAAATCACCGATAGTGAGTTCATATATACGTAAAAAACGATAAGCAGCAAAAAAAAAACCATTATCGTCTTTTATCCCTCTGAGTATGTAAACAGATACGTCAGTGCGCGGTATAGCGTATATATAGCGTACACTGACTGATGTTGATCTTGCCGCCTCAGTTGGCGCCGTAACAGTACGACAACAAATAATTCGTGTTTTGGAATTTTGTCAAATGCCTTTGTTCTCTATACAAGCTTTGTGAGCTCTTTTAGCAGACCTAGACAAAGTAAATCGATATTGCCGTTCAGACGCCTTCAAAGGTGGCGCCAAACCAAAGGCAATCATGTTTTTCTTAGCTAGCGATGCTTCAACCTCTCGAGGCTAAATAATCGAGCGTATACTGTTGAATGATCAGTTCTGTGTAGGTGAAATCTATGTTTAGCATGGTTGTAAATACGGCCACTCCCGTATGAATACAGTCCCTCAATGTATTCGCTTAATGTAAAAAGCAGATATTATCGTACGAGTAAGCTTTCGATCTTGTTAGGTGCATATCCACCGCGATTCCTTCCTTCCGCGATCTCGTCTAGTTGTCAAGCCTATTAAGGAATAGTATTGTATTACCTTCATCAGGAAAAGCCTAGATCGCCTTCATCAGAGCAAATGCCAGAGTGTGATACTATTATCTGTTTTCAGCGATACGTTACTATGCTCGGGTTTCGCTTTGCGCTGTTGAAGGTAAATTACCATGACGATACAATATGGTTAATTAATCCTTATATCGCCTGCTATTTGCTGGCAATATATGCGTATCATTGTAAATCAAGCTTGTACCTTTCTTGGACCATTAGCAGCAGAAATATGTGATTCTGATTAAAATCCAAAAGTAATTGATTTCTCTTACTCTTCGGTAACATATGACCACGGATCCTTCTCCCGTGATAACGTATTCATTGTTTAGACTTGCACCAAGTCGAATAAGCCCTCAACCAAACATAAATATATCTAGCTTGTCCTTCGAAAGCCTGCCTTTCCGTACTCGCTGCCACGTCGCTCGTAAAATGATCACCAACATAGACTGCTAATGCACACGGCTGGTTCAGCGACGACATTCGCTCAGCAGAACTTCAGCCGTAACATAGTCAACCTTCGTAGGCTCTTGGGCCTCCTTGCTTCGCGGTGTGTCCTTGCATTCTTAACTAGCGCGAGATACCTTCTAGTATATAGTGATCTAGTGGATTATTAATAGGAAATAGGCACTAGCTGCAGCGAGCGATAAGTTACACGAGCGTATTCACAGAGATAATGTGTTATGTGGAAGGTAGACAATTGCAATCCTTATTTACTTACTCGGTTAGCCGAACATAGGCCGGTCACTTTGGTTCTAAGAATGTTTTTCTAAAACATGTTTATGGCCTTTTTTATCGGCGCTTGCTTGTTATGTTCAGAAGATGCACGGCACTAAAAAAGGATAGGCTGTTTTTACAGAGCCGTAGTAATGATGCAAAGCTGCACATATGCACACACCTACGACAGACAATCTATACAGCGAACATCGAACCTAGACTATAAAACTTAGGGAACTTACATTAAACACCGACGCCCACAAGCACCCACGCATACGGAAACAATTCATACACAATGGTCTGCTTCCCCCCACCTATCATCAGGTTCTTTATTCTAGATTCTCCTGCTCAAGGATCAACTGTAGCTTTCATAATGCGTCAATGCCAACTGACCCAGCGCTCCGCAAAGGTTATCGCGTCGTACACTTTTATACTGGGATGGTCCGAAGGTTCGGCCCGTACCATTTCATAGTAGATAAGCGCTGCGTTTCTATGTTCGTAGACTTTCGAAACGGTCCCCACAGTGAAACTATGATGGACAATGCTCTGCGCCACATAGACTGCTCTTCGACGCAGCGACATGCTCTGCCGTGGTACAAAGTCGACGCGCGTCGGCGGCGGCGGATAAATCGGCCGTGCACAGACACCTTCAGATTTGCCCCTGCAATACTGTAGGGTTATTTCCACTAGCGGTCTCTGAAGAAGAGTCAAAAGGACTCTTTGCCGCCCCAGTGGAACGGTACCTTAAGGATGTTGACGCTTTATATGGATATCTAGGTTTCCTCTTGTCCACAGTGGCCGCCATGTTTAGTGATGACGGTGGTGATGGTTGTATGATTGTCGTCAATAGCGGTCGTCGGATGATGGCCGCGAGAACGATTGGCTGTTGTGTAATTCTAACAACGCTTGCTTTGTTACTGTATGTCGTATGGCATTCTAACCTAAGGCTCGGCCTTACGGCGAACGAGCAAGCAAGGCTCCCAGAGGGCACTTGGGTAGCAGCGAAAAGCGCACGCGTTTGGGAAGGAGCAAATAAACGTTGGGCCTGCTAGGAAAAGGACCAAAGTGTCTATTTCCCGACTAGTTACTCGCCAAGCCGGTGAGCAGACACTGACTTCCCGCATGCCTGACCATTACGACTCACTCCACAGAGGACCAAGTAGATAACATTAAAGTCTACCCATAGCAGGCTAGAAGTGGGTGAGCAAAAGTTCGGATGCATATAGTACTGATGTTTAAAAAACTCCAGGAAAAACAGCCAGCATAAAACAGATTTTTAGAAATATGTCAGATTAACGATAAAAGACCCGTTCGAATGCGATGCATGTACGAAGCACAAAGCTAAAATGTAAAGAAAACCCAAACTCTGTGATCGGACTTTAGTCCATATAGGATTCTGTCTTTTTTCAACTTCCAACATATTACAGTAATCGTAGTCATTATTATAGTATTAGTAATTGTATATGTTAGTTGGGTCTATTCACGGCATTAGAAGACAGTACGATACAAACGGACAACACGAAGCTCAATGTCCAGCCGAAACAATCATAGCGAAAGTCGCGCGGCTTGAGCTACCGGGTTTGTATATTTTATAGGGCAGACAGTTGAAAATAGCTATTTCATGGTCGGCTTGTCAAACTAACTAAAGCTATTTGGCCCTACAGAACAGCAGAACAAACAACTTTTGTAACAATGGAACGCTATCATGGTGCGTAAGCACCTTCTGCTCAGATAGAAAACATGCTGCGAGCCTCGACAATGAAATGATGTCAAAAAATGGGCTTGGGCCTATTCTGAAACATGTGCTTTCACCCTAGCAGTAATAATAACCAAATGTTATACACGGGTTCCATTTTCTGTACACGTTTTCAGGTCCGAGCTTTGTTTCCCCACATATTAATCAGAGGCTGGTCGTACTTAAATCTTTTACCTGGATCTGGGAGAAAGCTACGGTGTGTTATCATTCGGCAAGAAAAACAAAAACAAAATATCAACATGCATCAAATGCTTTAAAAAAATGTTACTTCAGCTAAAAACTAAATACGCATTCAAAATGCTGTCACTTTATAGTATAAGGAAAATTATTTCTTCAGAAATGTAAATGAAAAGACAATGGAAGAAAGCGGAATCTGAAAATGGAAAAAATGTATGCTGAATTATTTCCCGACTCGGATTCAACATCTATTATGCATCGATATTGCCATCAACGATTAATAGCAAAAGCCGTCGCAACAATGAAATTGCCGCTATTCCCGGGAATCTCAATTAGTTTGGCACGAACCTCGCGGAAAGCTAGTATTTGCTGGCGGAAGCCGGTCTTTGCCGGAGGATTTCACTGTGGCCTCTGATTACTCCGTTACCTGGCAGCAATGGGGCGTATCCAAAAGCCTCCTCTTATTTCTCGACCCCCAAAGGACAGCAGCAACAATAACAATGACCAAATATCAGCCTTAGCCGGTTGCAGTCGTCGTGCCATCACTGTCGCCTTTCATCAACTGTGCTCCCTTCACTATACCACAGGTGACAAAAGTGTAGGTGACATCAGCAACACGTAGGTCGTCCACACGATACACGAAATGGGCGGATTGCCTCGTGTACCACAGCTTTCCTATACTAACACCCACGAGAAACGCAAGCTACCGCTCCTTTCAAAGAACCCCTTTTAATATACGCATGCATGTACGCCGCCTGCTACGGACAGAGTAGCGATGCGAGACAATTAGAAAAGATTATTCAAAACTTTTAGATTAGTTAGCGTTTGCTTTCCTCGCATTTGCTACGCGCTTTCTCTCGTCTGAGCGTCATCGCTTTGAAAAGCTCAATCCAAAGTGGGTTCATTGCACTGTGCAATTACTGTTACAGCAGTGGATGAACCTAAATGACTGGCAGAAAAACTAGAATCTTTAGATAAAGGGACAGGTAGAGAGCACTTTTCTACGGAACGTATAGCCAGCCACTCGGTGCTTTCACAGTTTAATTTTCGAAAATAGCTGGTAAAAAGCGTAATCGAAACGAGGCCGTTGCGTGTTATCTTCCTCAATAAAAACGCTACGTAAAATTGTATTAAAAATAGGTTCCTTACTAAATCTCCCTGACCCGCAGCAATTTTTATGAGTAAACTTTACCAAATTCTATTTACTAGTGAACGGCATGTAAGTGACGATTTGCTGATTGAAATTACTTCAACATGCTGAGGTGGCCGAAGTCGATGTACAGTTATAGTCGAAGAAAGCCCGTGCTTGGATCCAGAGAATGCGAAAAGCGACGTTTCAACTCGGCGGTTCTTATAGAACGCGTCTATATGTGCTATACAAGCGGATTTCTTGTTGCGATAAACGCAGCAAAAGATCCTCATGAGGGTTATGGTCAGCTCTTTCTAGGGACTAATGTTTCCAGTATCAAAGCGTAGCAGATCGAGTTGTCTCGATGTCTCTTAAGCACGTGAGCATCTGCGAACTGAAATCAATGACAATAATACCCGCAGACGTTCTACAACTATCCAATCGTTCGAGTTCCTCTACTACCTACGTATCCAAAAACCTATAGGGCTACATGAAATACATCATTACTATTATTCCCTTTCATAGCAATGCCACAACGTATGTTTTGGGTCTGTGACCAAATCGCGTAACACCGTTGGGAAGTGACTGCAGCTCAGGTAGTGAAATTTCCGAGAACAGAACGCCTGCCACACAGCAAATGCGCATATGTTATTCATCCATAAGGGACCTGTGACTATATTTTCATAGCCCAGACGGAGAACAGAGGTAAAGTCGGGGCTTGTTTACTATTCTATCGAATATTACGACCCGGCGGGATCGTACTGCTTCGATGCGTGAAGATTATTTACCGCATATTTGGGACACTGAAGCTCACGCAATATACTTTGGCTATAAGGAACTTGGCATCTAGACAATATAAATGATTTAACATTTATAAATAGTTGACATGGCAACAGGATAATTGCACATTTATAATGAATCATTTCTCTTTTGCGTACATGAAGATAGAATCAACCACTTATTCAAATACGAAACATTAACAAATATTTCCGCTATAGAATCTTCCGTTGTTGTTTACGGGCGATAAATTAACACTTAGTGTCATGTTTATGAAGAATACTACTTACGTACCTAATCAACACGTTCAGTTTAGCTACGCTGAAGGGTAGGCTTGCGATAAAAGGTAATTAGCAGCAATTGGCATAATGCCAGACGAGTTGCAATTTCTGCGTCCTTATTGAAACGATCTTTTCCCCTGCCCACTGAGTGCCCCCTAGTCAACATCTCTCTAAAAAGGAACCTCTCTCGTTCTCATTTTTAAGAACTACATTTTGTCTATACCATACAAATAATTCCATCATGGCCAATGTGAAATAGTTATGATTGGAACGCTCAAAACAGACGCAGAGATACCTTCGAGCTTAGTTTTGCGTCTCATTGCCAAAGTGCTCTTTGTTAATTTGGCGAATTCACACACAGAGTGCAAAAATGTACAGCCCATGTTCTCAAGCTAAACTTGGCCAGACATATTTCATTTCGAAGACGCTGTATGGCAAGTTGGTAGGGTATCAACAAGGTCGAGTTCAATTGCAGGGCAGCAAGGGGTATACAGTGGTATAAGGTTTTCCTCCTAGTCACGGTAACATATATGCTATGGATACTAATGCGAGAACGAACATATGTTTTCTGCGCGTTTTCTTACCAGTGCCGCTGTCTACTTCAATGAAGTGTCGTCCACAATTAATGGATGCATTATTGCGTTTGCCGGGTTCCGACAAATCAACCGCTGACAGTTCGGTGAGCTCCACGTGCACCTCGAAAGGACAAACGCAATTCCAAATTACTATCAATATATTTAAAAATTATCCGACATAACAACCGACTAGTTTATAGAAATAGCTAGTTAGGTGCTAAGCATAATTGTGCACCTAGCCACCCGGCTCGTTCTTAGTTTCCTGCGCTCTCAATGTTGTATACTGCCCGCGTTGTTATTTCTGTCCTTTACTGGCATTTATATAGAACAATATAACTAGAACTATAAGAACTTCTCTTTATTCAGAAAGCTTCTAACATAGCAAGATCAATTTTGTCCAGTTCAATTGGAAAATAACTGAAGCTGCAACTGCTTGCTAACAACTTCAATGAATGCTAATGAATTTCAATGCTTGAGTGGCTTACGCTTTCCAGGTACATAGACTTCCCTCAAAATATTCCTCCTGATAATGAAAAAATATTCCTTCTTCAGTTAGTCTTTTACTACCCAGATATGAAACGATACGTGAGATAGCATTGACAGAAACCTTGAATCCAAGTGGCGCGTAAACGGTGAAGACACAGTCGACGTCTACAGATACAGCTAAGCGCAGTTCCGTCGATGAGTTGAAGCACATCTCGCCAGATGCCGCTGTAAGACTGCGGTTTACGCATACTGACACGACTTCCCATGATAAGGACACCCCTAAAATAAACAAACGCCCGCGCTGTCCAGCCAACTATAGGTAAAAACTTGATCATGTTTAGTAAATCTTAGTAGATTTCAAATAGATCTATCTATTGGCGAAGCGGAGAGAAAAATTAGAGCCTTTCTGGCCAAAAATGCATGAACGAAATTCATAAGCGAATTTTTTTCTATTGTAGCTTATTATTTACAGTGACATGCCTTCGATGTAAGTAACGGACGATCAGTCCCCTATTATGATATGTAATCATCTGTAATATATCCAGGGCTGTATGCGTGGGCCCCCGCCTCGCGCATATCAAAGTCTACCGCCTCTATCACTGCATACCTAACAGTTAAAGAGTGGGTCACGATATGTAGAGATTTCAAGGATCCTGGTCTGTCATCGATAACAGACCGAGCTCCCGACCAGCATGCCTGTGAAAATTTCGCTCGGCTTCAGGTTTTATTGGGGGAAGTCTCACCTACAGGGTTAAGGTGACGAACTCTGAAAGACCAGCTAAAAAACGGTACCAACGTAATTTTTTTCGACCCATGGGGCTTGGTCCAGTCTTGCATGACCGTACTACCAACTGTTCGGTGCTTGAAAGAGGGAGACAGCCGCGTGATCCGCTGGCTTCAGAAAGAGCACTGCGTCTATGGATACGCTCAAATATGGATCCCGATACGAAAGTGTCTGTGCGACCATCCGCAAACGTTAGGAGCTT
Organism: Varroa destructor; assembly: GCF_002443255.2. Lineage (NCBI taxonomy): Eukaryota > Metazoa > Arthropoda > Arachnida > Mesostigmata > Varroidae > Varroa > Varroa destructor. The sequence goes on from NW_019211456.1 coordinate 14,141,128, forward strand.
CGCAGTCTCAGATTTTCAATTGGTGAGAATTTAAATTAATCTTTTTCGGGAATGTCATCGAGGTTTGCATAAGCAGTAAAAACCAGTAGCCTTCTGAGTCTATTAACCGATTCTGACTGGCAAAGATTTAACGATTGCTGTTTTTTTGCCATAAAGCAAGCAGTACTGTAGTATTTATAGACTGCCTAATTGATCTAAATATGTAAGCGCATGCGATGCTTTTATATACAACAGTTACAATTGCGATTCGGACTAGGAATATCCTATGAGCTGTATCCCAATAGCATATAATTCGGTCGTAAATAACCAATAATTAGCTATAATGACTTCTGGAATATTCAACTGAACAACGAAGTGTTTTGAAATGCTCGTCTTCTATTTGCCTGGAGCTGACAGGGGCTTTGGTCTTATCTAGATGCCCTCTTTCAAGTAAAGCCGGAGTCCTACGCTGATGCACAGGCTCACCATAGTAGGTGGTCATTAAGAGAAAAGCTCAGGATCGATATCACAAAAAGCTTCTGATGTAGTAAGAAAATGTGCGATTGGCCCTTGGGTAACTGCAGTCAGCAGCTTTTTTTTTTGCTTTTTTTGCCTGTCCCTATAATACCTTGCGGCTGATTGAGATTGCTAGTATCATATCCTTTCTGGGTGTTCCGTTTGGAACAGAAGTGATTTGTTTCTCGGACCATCGACGAAATCGACACTTTGACGTTTTAGGTATCTTCTTACGTCTGAACGCGAAAATCAAGGTCAGCCGTTGCTGCTGGGACCATACAAGCATCCTTAATAGCGGCTATATGCATTTGGACCAGACGCAGTGGCTCTGTGTTCTCTATACATAGTTATGTCTCTAACTATAGCAGGCGAACATATTACCACTAAAGCATCATGGCAACGCGTAGGGTACACCCAACGATAAGTACCGGCTGATGCGGTGCGTAAGCTTGATTGTGTATCTACGGCTGAGTGAGTATCCTTTCAATAACTGTACTACATGTAAGGGAACGAGGCACTCGCAACTTTGATTAAATAATTACAAAAATGATCTCATGAAGTTCCTGCATGATTTTGTACTTTGCGCTACCATCCATGGCTACTACTGGCATTGGTCCGTCAGTACCCGATGCTAAAGATGGAATCCTAAAGGACCCTAAAGAGGGCTACCGTTTTCACAATCATCGCTGCTACCACTAGCAACTCTTGAAAATGGGTGGTTGTTTGCCGACCGGACCGTATTATCTGGTAGGATATGGTAAGCGGCTGGCGCGACGCCAGGAATTCTCCTGCTATTCACCTTCGTTGCTTTTGAACAAAGGCAGAATACTTTTTGCTTCAACGATAGTTCTACCCATTGCTACACAAAGAAACGAAGTATCGAACCTTTTCCCCATCGTTATACACGGCGATGGTCTCAATCACAGTGAGTCACCATAGGCTAGTCCAAATCATCGTCAGCAAAGCGCCGCACGGTGGTGCTTGTTCTACATTTCTTTAGCTCCCACTTTCCCCTTTTTATCTGCTTTGCGTTAGAGTTTGTTCACTTCTAATGTGAGGAGACGTTTGTGTCCCATGATATGGGCGGAAGTCAAAAAAGACGGACCGAAACAACGACATGACTTGTTAAGGCAGGCTATTTCCCAAGACTGGCGGCCGGCGGCGGAGAACGGCCTGAAGTCGTCGCCATCAAATATGGTGTTGCTAGTAGCAACAGCGATAATGGCGGCGACAGTACTATTGATCGCCAAAAAAAAAAGTCGAGTGAGAAAAATGGGTAGTGTCTGTTCCCTTTCACAAGCAATTTGTTTGGATCGTTCAAGTAGGCCGTTTTTCTGAATTGAGCCTTCAGCTTGAGGCGAAAGGCGACGAATGAAAACGGTCCAGTCTTAAAATGGGTCATCGGTACTTCAACCTCTGAGATGGCTACACGTACACCACATACAACACATGTCACCTTGCGTCGCCGTGTCTCGCACGTATTATGTCGCAGCAGTACTGCTACTGCTACGGTTAGGGTTCGTCGACATCGGAGTAGGTCGCAGACACACTTGGCCTGAATGCATATGTAGGAGTCCTCTAGGCAGCATGAATACGCAAGGAAAGGTTATGACGAACACGTGTGCTAAATTTGCAGGCTTGTTGAGGATCAACCAGGGGCGTCATCACTATCCTATCTAGGAGAACCGAACCCAGCAGAGTAAAGTCTATATTAAAGGATATATTAAAGAAATATAAAAATTTACGTATTGACTAGAATTGTGTGGAATTTCATGCATTTGTTGGTGCAAGATTGTTAATACTTGAGTATAGCAGTGGGCCACTTAGATCCAGCTAGAGTATATATGACGCATAAAAAATAAAAATAGAACCGTGTTCTGTGGCAGTCGGCTGACAAATCTAGTTCATCCGTGCGAGCTGCGAATTATCGTCAGAGACACATTTCGAAATGGGTGCCGTTAGTTAGCTAAATGCGCCTGTTGGACCGTATTGAACATCCAAAGAGCCACTTGATTTTTCCTGTTCCAAATTACCTAAAGCACACACAAATCGATAGGGTCATTTGTTTGCACATTTAACTAGAGCATACGATTCTGAAGTCCTATTCTGAATCCTCTGCATATATATAAGCCATTTTGATATATGACGGTCATTTGTAAGACGATTTTGAGACGAACTTGGGTAACATCGTTGACGCTTTTTCTTGTGAATCTTTTCATTACTCGAAAGTGTGTAGTTTCAATGAGCGAAAAACCAGCTGGGGTACACGGCCTGTAGCATACTTGTACGTAAACAGTGGCAGTGCAAATACACCTGTATGCCCCGTGCTCTCAGATATCTAACGGCAACTATGATCCGCAATTTCTACGACCTGAACACGAAATATCACACTTTCAAAAACTTGTACGCAGTGTCCGACATAGCTGTGGTTCCTATTGATCATGCTTTGCGGTATATAGGAGGTTCTGCACATATATTAGCTAGACACGAGCTCTATCCGGCAACAGACGCTAACAGGACATGATGGATCGGACAGGAGCGGGTGAACCCAACGTAAGCTAAACTGACTAACGCTTGCTCTTAGTGGGTCTCAGAGGATACAGGCATCTTTCGTTCTGTCGAGGTGACGTCCAGTCCTTCGAAGCGCTATGTTGACACTCTTTCTACAAAGACAACCGTCAACATGGTCACGTTGGATTCCTAGAAAAGGGGATTTTGACCAGGGTTTGGAATTGGCGATTGACTGATAGGAATGACAGTGATAAGCAAGAGCTGTCTTCATGAAGGCGATGCAACGAAGCACAGGAAGAGACTCACATTTTGCTGCGGCTTCAGCAAGACGCTAGGAATAAGTTGTTGCCTTGTGCAAAGGCACAAGCTATAGTAAGCCCAAAAACTAGCCTTTACCTGTATAGAAAATCGCGAGCGGGACGATGAATATGAACACAAGTGTATGAAATATGACGCATTCAGCTGATCATGGAGCCACATCCGCCTTAATATTGATCACTACCACTAGTAACAAAAGAACGAAGCCATCTGCATGCAACAAGAGACCGCACCGCCTATAACGGTTCTGCAGTTACCGTTTTGTGCGGTGCTCGAGACAACATTAGGCTCCTAATCATGAGTGAATGTACTTAGAGAATTATAGGAGCGTACTGTTGGCCGTCACGTACGTTTGTCTGTATAGTCATGACATACTCCCTACGTTAAATGAAAAACTGCGCTAAAACAGGACAAGGAGGGAGCCAGTAGAAAAACACTGTGCGATACCGAATTATTGCCTATTCATGTACTTCTACGAGTGTGTGTGTATACTACTACTGCGACAAATGTTAGCCAGAATGGAAAGTTTGCAAAATAATGGCCCGTGAAGGTTGCTGCTCGTCCGCAAACCTGTATTTGTATTCTGTCCTGATACGTGAACTAAGAAGTTATAGCATTTTTCAAATGAATTTCGTTTGCTTTGTTAGTATTTAGCCACGCTTATCGTATACTATATGCCATTGGTCGGGCTTGAACGAGTTACGCCCTGATTTTGTCCTGCGCAGATGTCAACACCCATCCATCTACGTGTGTAGAGCTACCCGAACTATTTGTATTGTGTGCTTCGAAGCTTCGATGCGAGCTTCGCATCTGACTGGCACGTATTTCACGGGGAGAGACGAATCTCTTCATCAGTGATCGACTCCCATTTCTCTGCTAAAAGTCAAAATGATCGAAATATTTACTTGGATTTTGTAGTAAATTTTAGCTTTTATTTAGTATTGTACGCGAAAACCGTATTGGATTTACTATAGATCAGTGGACTTAATAAACAAAATCACTACGTAGAACAAAAGCAGTCTGGGGCTAAACTTGTTTGTGTTAGCTAATTTTCTTTTCGTACAAAAATGTTTTTCCGTTAGGTCACATAATACTTAGTTGGAAATACTTCTATGCATGAAGACGTTCATGTTGTTCCTGATTGAGTCGGGAGGCTGAAGCACCCATGCCAGGGAGTTGCTGCTACTTCGCTCTGTAGTGACGGGAGGGGGTGACGGATGGGATGCATTATAATGATGATTTGCAGAATGCGGGTTATGTCCAGAACAATATACTTGTTACTGACATGCAATGTAACTTTAGACTGGCGATAACACAAAACAAGAATGTATCGTCCATTGTAACAGCAATTTTCACGTCTAGACATAAATTATTTCCGCTTTGAAGAGTCAGTGTTGTGACCACGTCGCGTCAATCCACGGAGTAAGTTACTCTACAGTGTTTACAGTAGTACGATGCCGGTTGCAAGGGCAAGTGGCCGAAAAAGCGCCGGATGATTCTGATATAAATAACTATTTGATTGAAATCGGCGACGTTTAGTAAGAAAACTAATTAGTACGCTTTCTATGCCTAAGCACGGCGGACCTAAAGTCTAGTTTAAACCTAAGGAACACGTGACAAAGAAGGCATGGCTCAGTATCCTTACTCTAACAATAATGGACCTTTCGTAGTAATTGCAGAACGGTACCTTTACTTCCTAATTTATTTTAGAATGACAGATTTCGCATTTGGTTCTGTGAGCAGCAACATGTAAGCGTTGGTCTTTGTTTCTGGGTTTGTTTGTTCTCCGTATATACATATATCTCTTTAGTTCTATCCCATCATCGTCATCTACAACTATTAGAATAAAAAATGTTGCTTAGAGTAGTGTCAAGGCGCTACTAACGTTTGATAAGAATCCGTTAACAACTTAGATGTTTTCAATACACAAAGATCGAATCATCAGGCCAAATAGGCCAAACTCCTGTAGTGATACATTGGACAGTATAATCTGCTGTGCGTACCTGTGCGGGTTTACGACAGCTGGCAGTACGTGGCAGGCGCCTGTGGGCCTCGCATGCCCCTCGTTACGACAAAACGGAATAAATGATTGCAGATTATGAATTCTGATTAAATGATATTTGTATTACTTCTGTGATTAAATGCGTATCTTACATTCAAGCATTACTACGTGCAGTCTAAATAGTTAACGCGGTCATTGTTAACATTCGTGGAATTCAATGCCATTTTCCTTGTTTAACATAAAGCTATAATCAGTAGTTGTACTCCGACAAAAATACCGAAGAGGAAGACGGGTGACTTAACGGCTGTCACTTAAAGCTTCCCCCTGAGACCTTGCAGATCTTGGGCGGGCGGTGACGCACAGTTGCCCCCCGCGCCTTTCATGTTAATGGGACATGTGAGGGTCTAGGCTTGAAGCCTGGCACACTTCGTTTCGAGCTTCGAGCAAGGCGTCTAATTGAGCGTCTAACGACAGTGCTAAGCGTGCAATTTGAAACAGTTAGTATCGAACAGCTACAACTCCTAACAGCAGTAGGTAAGTGAACTTAGAGGATGTATAGGAACGTCTATCTGGGCGTTTTAACTTCATTATTTAATAATTCGATATCGTTCACGTTTAGTTCAGCCTTGGGATACGGCTGTGGCACAAAGACGGCAAGGTAGAATTTCTCATAGATTCTTAAGTTACCATAAACGATTGCCAGTGGTCACTAGGACGTCTATAAATGAGAGTGGTAATAGCCAAAGGGGATACACGAATTCCCAGCCTTAAGCTACAGCGCCGCACGTAATTATTGCACATACACTATCAATGTAGCAGTCGCACGTTCAGGTGCGTCAAACGTGGAGACTCGTGCCGTTTTTTCGATGCGCAATTTTATAAAGTGCTCTGTATTATACAACGCTTTCTCTTAGAAGAGCACATGAGAATTTTCTGTGAAGTCACAACGCATCCCTTAGCATAATGTTAGTCTATTAATAATAAGCAATTTGAAATCTTTTTACATATATCATGCTCTACTTCGAGCTAATATCCGTTCATCTTTATTACTCAGAGGATTTGCGCCCATTAATAGGAGCCATCCTGTTTGGCTTCAGGCATTGTTCCCAATGGCACTCCCAGCATGCGTTCCCGAGCGTATAACAACCATTCCATAGCTTGTCTGTTGCCTCTCCATCGTCGTGCAAATTGAAAGTCGCGTGCATTGAACACAACGGCTGCCTACCCGCCTCTTGCGAATGATGATACAACTCAGTCTGTGTATGGGGGCAACATATGTACGCAGGGCAGGTCTGCACTTGACTATTGCTTAAATCAGCGGAGGGAATTCGGTGCTATTACCACCTACAGCTTTTCAACATTTTGCTGAAACCTTGAAACAGTGTCATAGTGGGTCGACGTCTAGGATAACGGACATAGGAGTACCCCAGAACGCTTCGGTGGGAGTTGTTAGCAGCGGGCCGGGGTATCCGTCAGCTAGATCGGTGGCCAGGGGACTAGGCGGTAGAATTAGAGTTATCCATTCCTCTGGCGATCTCGCAGCTCTATATCCGCTTTGCCTTGCTCCTGGCATAAGCTACTGCTTCTCTATGTAGACGAATTACTGCGTATACGCGGGAAGAGGCGGAATTAGACGGATGAAGGTGCGCGCCTGACTACTGCTGCTGAGCAGTAGCAGTGGCCACTTGTGAGATCTGTGTGTTGAAATATATCAGTAAGTTTCAATATATCCGCTTCGGACATAACGACACATTTCTATTTTACGCTAGTAACGACCGGGGTATGTCGTACAAAAGGATAGGGTTCTCGTTGCTGGAGATATCGATAGGTTTCAAGTTTTACGTCCGGAACCGCCGTAAAGCATTGCAACGTACGGCTAGCCACTTCTAGCACGAAATTAATTATGTCTATGCCCAGATTCGAACTTAAACCAGCACTCGTTCCTAAAATTAGCAGGTAGACATGTTCCTCCATTAAGCGTTGATGAAGGTATATCGGTGGCTAACTACAGAGCCCTCCCAAGGAGTTCTTACGATTCGTGCATCAAATGCATGTTATGGCCATAGCAAAGCCAGCAATCGCGGATCCTCTGTATAAAGTTTTAGCAAAGATTTAATGCAGACGGCCATCGTAACGTGGCTGGAGCTCTTAAAACAGAAAGCCCGCTACGTTGCTGCCATTTTTATGAAAACAAAGGATGGAAATTCGAATGATGGATGAGGCAACGGTAGCCTCATAACCATAGCAAGCCATATATTCGACCATGAACGTAGGTTCCGCCACGAGCCGTTTCTAACCGGTATGCCGACCTATTCTGCGCCCGTGAGTGGCAACGGAGTGATCTCGTGCGAAGCCGTTCTTGGGTGCACCGGTACTTACAGATCGTTGGCGAACTTTCGGTTATAAATTAAATAAAACACTATTTGAAAAATATATATAACAATATTGAACTATGTAGTTCCACTAAATAGTTATCGTTGTAAATAGATATAATCTGGATACAAATATAGTTATCAGCGAGCCAATTGCTACTAAGTTCGTTACTTTTATTACAACAGTAACCCATCTACTACTATCCAAAACGAAATGGAAAAAAAAAACCTAAGTACGTACCAGCTCCCCCGTCATTATTATCGAGATCGCTCAAAAACTCGATAATAAGTTCTTCTGTTAGCGACACCATTGGAGCAAAGGTTTTCTGAGCTGAGCTATCCGGCGTCGTTTCTTGATTTTCCCTCTGTGCATCTGCGTCAGTCGTGTCACCTAAAGTTCCGCCGCAAAGTGTCTCGTTGACCTGGGAACCTGCCAGTGGGCCTATTCTAAGCAGGTCCCCACATCCTAAACCCAAACTCAACCTGTGAACTGTAAGCACCACACGCTGACCCTGCAATAGTAATAAAGTTAACGGTCTCTAGTTACAAAATACGACGCTGTATATGTAATAGTTTCTCTTGTTCATGTTTGTGTTGGGCCCCGCAGGGGATCACCCTGAGGCAATTCGAGGACTGCATGGACATTTCGGAATCGATGTGATCGTTTATAAGCTAAATGTAGCTAATTCTCAACCGTCAAATGAATGTAAGGAAAAAATCGTGCAATTGTGCTTGCATACGTTACAATAAGTAAATCTGCATGGCAATAGTAAGCGCTCAAACATGATTCAGGTACATAATAAGGTGTATGCCACTACAGCATGTACTATAAGGACAGGTATGTAGAATTCATTTGTGCATCTGAGCTAGACAAAAAACAGCCTGAAATTTAGCGATAGACAACAAATTGATAATGCCACAATATAAGTAACGTGTGAAGAATGTGGGCTACCTTGCTATGTTTACAGTGGCAACCTGTTTATACTCACTGGTGGTGCTGAGATTTTAAGACGACAGTTGAGGCCCGGTGGATATCTCGCGGGGAAAAATGGGCTGTTCCAGGAAGCGGACTCACTGTACGATGCGTTGCAGCCTATTTCAGATTTGCCGATAGCAGGTCACAGGTTATTGTTCCGCACAGGTTTGTGACAGAAGGCAGCAAACGTGTAATGAAATAGCAAAGCTAGATTATAACAGTACGTTTTGCACATGTTTGCTAATTACGACTGCAAACTGCTGCACGACATTACGCAGGCGGCATGTACTTACCTAGCCTCCATCTCTACTTCTATTTATCACAGGCTGCAAACTCAGGGCGAGCAATCACAGTATAATGTACGGGCAGACAGACAAGCTCTTTAAGTTGTATCAAGATCTCCTTTTTTCTAGGCAGATTTAGTTTGTGGCTACCACATTGTGATGATGGGTCGGCTGCTGCGTTTCCGGAAAATCGGAGAATGGACATAACCCGGTTGTTTTCGGTTATGCTGTCGCGGTGTTAGGAGAAAAGAATGATAAAGCATCAGCTGACATAATCTACTACGAATCACTGTAACGTTTCCTTCAGTCTAAATTGGCATTGTTTTTATTGAGGCTGCTGCTGCTGATGTTGTTGTTGTTGTTAGCCCTGCTAATGACGCGCTCACAGCTGTCGCTGTGGCTTGTTGTTGGCGTTGGTACGCCGTGTTAGTTTTGTCGATCTCCAAGTAGATTGCGTATACAAGTAGCGCCTTTCTGGTGCTGTTTCCCGTTGCTAGCGTCTTCTATGTTGTAGAGGCCTCCGAAGGCTGTTTCCGGTGGCCGTATCGTTGGCCGCGTCGCATAGGAGCTATCCGCGCAGCTCGCGTCCAAATAGGCACTTCCACGTACCGACCATCTATGACCGTGAAGGGTTACAGAAATCTTCTATCAGTCCGCAAACTGCTTCCTAAATAAGCCGCGAAGAACGTCTACTACACTGTTATGCTGTCCCTTTCTAAGGCGCTCTATGAGATCTGCCCTCCCCTCTCGATTGTGTTCTCCGATCCGGCTTCATTCCGGTGTACCACCTGTAGACAAACTACTTTTCCGGCAACGGTTGTGTCGTAACGCCGACCAGAAGGTAAACATAGTGTGAGAATAGACAAAGATCGTGAGTTTTTTCGCTTCTCGAAACGATGCTACTGAAATAGTATTAGGGAACATCTGAGCAAGCTGGATTGATTCATTCTTTGGGTTGGGGTGACCGATGATAAGGTTGTCGTCAGCAAAAAGCGGCGCCAAAATGCGGAACGTTTACGGAGCGAATTGGCAACATGGATGAGCACGGTATGAAAACTAGGGCGACAAGTACATAAAAAAGACGACGGTGTAGAGCTACATTCGCAGATTCGCTGGAACCCAATTACGTGTGAAGGCAGTTTCGGTCGGATAGTCCACTCCGCTACTTGCTAATGCTTGGCCAGAGTATTCCGCCAAACTAACCAAGAGACAGACTTGGCAATAGGCAATAAGTTCCATAACTTTTCTATGGTCAGTTAAAACTTATGGTGTATATATTTGTAGGGGAAAAAGAGTGTCGCGAACTCTAAACGAACTGCAGATAATGAACAGAATACGAGCATTTTACTCACATAAATACTACATGTTTGTACAACTGGCGGGGTGAAAAGCGTCGCGCTTAAGGTATTTGTAGTAGAGAAAGATATTTATTGAAAAAATTGCCTCAAAGCCTGAGGGGCAACGGCAGAACTCGATTAACCTGAATTTATCCAGTCGGCATTAGATCAGAACAGTAAAACTGACCGCGATTCTTTGATAACCAGCTAGAACTTTCAACACACGAAAAGAAACTGGTTATACCTAACGTGTTAAACCTCTAATTTTCAACTAACGTTGTTATGAACAAGAAAGGCCTTAACCCAGCGTGCGACTAAGTAGTCGTTCGCTAAAAAGCTTTGACCACAAATAGTCCCAAAATTCAATCGGCAGTTCCTTTGGAGATCGTTTAGCAGCTGTGCCTCTATAATACCTAATTATAAAGGCAGTGTCGTTCGACTAAGTGCATAGAACGGAAAGCGAGAGACAGAGAGATCAAATAAATCTCAGTTATCATACGCTAAAAACAGCACCATCAAATCAACAAACAATTAGATCATTAGGAGGACGCCCATTTTACAACCAACACCCATCACACAACAGGCAATATCGGCTTCTCTTCATTACGTCTGCCTACCTCGTCCGTATCGATAGGCCCTATCCAATCTCTACATAGACATCTTTTACGGCGGCCTTAAACAATGCTGCAGAACGTGAAATGAAACCATTTAATGGATCAGTATATATGCAACCATTTCAAGCTCCCAGCAACAGACAAACATCGAACCGTCCATAGTAATGCCGTTCTACAAGACTATTATAATATAGTTCCAAATAAAGAAAATAGATAAAAGGACACAATTATAGGCCTGTCTAGCTCGCCAAAAGCTTCTTAATAAAGACTAGTCAGTATTGAAATGAATCACTCGATACGCTGACATGCTCGAACGCCGATGAAAACGTTTTCTGCATTTGTGATTCAGCTCAGTCTTTCGACAATAGGCCGGCGTTGTCAATAACTTAACTTCGATAACATTGCACTAGCATATTTATCTAAAACATAAATGGCATATTAACTAGCACAAGCTAGCATCACCACCTAGCATTACTTGTGTCGAGTCCGCACGTATGGTATATTGAAACAGTATTAACATTGAGCTGTATCTTACATGTTCTACAATCACGATGTTGTTGATATGAGTACGCTGTGTGGCCGGTTTCAGAAATATCGAATTGAGCCAAATAGAAGAAAGACCGAGTTAATTTTTTTTATAGCAAATATATGTGGGGGTTTGGCATAAAGAAAATACGTTTACAGTTCAACAAGCAATAAAGTAAGCTGAACGATACCACTTGCGTGAACATATGCTCCAATATAATTTTTAATGGCTGTCCTTATCTAGGCACATGTTTGAACTACAGGAGTATCCCTATTCACAGTGCCTAACCAAAAATGTATGGCGGACGGTTGAAGAATATATGTGTAGTATATTGTAAAATAATCGGGCATCGAAAAGCCAAAAACATCCTCCTGTTTCTATCGAAATAAGTACTCACCGTTAGTTTTAAGGGCGTAGGCGGTAAAGGCAAACTCGCAACCAACCGTGTCACTGTTACCGGCCCCCTGCGCGTCAAGGGGACGGCAAACATGAAATTCAAGTGCCACCCAACGGCCCTCGTCGGAATTGAGGACTTCCCCAGGCAAGGTTAACAGCAAGGACTCTCTCGCTTTTGTACTGTTTCCGGCAACAACACCCAGAAAAACCCCCTGGTCCCTCATGCCGGTCGGAGAGGTTAACCGCCGACGGCCCTGAAAATGGCGCGATAATATCGTCTTGTTGTAGCTCACAGTCTATCTATATGAAAAAAAATTAAATTTTATATTCTATTAAGATAAACTCTTATTCGTTATAGTGATATGATAGATATTTTCTTTTAAGTAAGAATATCTGTACGGCCAGGCACTTAAGCTCTAATGGATATTATCTACACGTACAGGTGGAGGTCGAAGATTGCTGTTGAGCGGTCTGAGTGGCCTGCTGGAATGGCGTCGTTCTTGGTGGTCCCATGGTATTCGCTGAGGGACAGCCACAACCCCCGCACTACCTGGACCTCGTTCACTTTCTGTGCGGGCCGAAATCTTTGCATTCCCTCGTACCGCCAATGAGGTAAACTGCAAAAGGTCATTATAAGATCTACTCTAGTGAAACGAGATCAGCTGGCTGTAGTTACGTTGAGAAGAGCTCTCCATTTATTATTTACCCTGTACTACGTTCCGTTTCAAACGAGCATAAATCTAAAAGAAGCTTACACAATTGTTACCGTCAATTTAAGCTACTTTTTAAATGTGATTATTTTTCAGTAAAATACTATAATGCGTTTACCGCCAATGAGAAAATGTTATCATCGTGATTATTCTAATCCCGTCTACCAATCTGGGCAGATTGAACCCGGTCGTTCGCGATTAATTAACCCAACACGACGTTCAACCAGCCAACAAAGTTCCGTAATAATGCCACAGTCTTGAAAGTGCAGTATCCAGTAATACTGTTGCCGTCGCACGATCGCGGCTATTACTTCCACGCGTATACCGATTCTTATCGTATCTCGACTCAGCTTTATTCTTTCGTCTACGGAAATCATTATTATTCTCGGCAATGGTAGCGAAATTTTAAATTCGGGTCATGAGTTAGATGACCGCGTAAGCTTTGTGCGCGCTCGATAGGACGTAGTCTTGCCACACTCGGACTGGCGTGGTCAAGCTGGAAACATTCCCGTACTCTGCCCCTTCTAAGCACCCTATGAAGGATCGATATTAGATCACTTATTCAGTCCTCTTAAGGTAATCAATAATGAACAACTGCGACCGCCCCACCGTCTTGACTAGGTCAACGAAGCACCGGGCGATATCCTTTGCTGACGTGGAAGTGTGCGTCTGCCTGAACGAGGCTGAAACGACGCGGAAGCCTATTCCTGTACACCATCTATACTCGAAATATATAATACTTGCCCATCTTCATAGCTAGATACACATTAGATAAATAGACGTACGACTGTAGTACGGAAACACGCTACCTCCTAGTCATCTGTGTCGGTTTAGATTCATCAAACACTAATGTCGTTGTATTTTTACTACCGTGGAGGATAGCAGCACCAAGGAGATCAGGGCGATAATTACTCGCAACAGAAGTGGCAAAGAGTACGTAAGATCTTTATATTTATCTCGGGCAGCCAGAAGGAGGTTGCTTATGTTTTCAATTTCCTATAAATAGAGATTTTAACAACAATGGCATTCCGGATAATAGTTCATGCGTTCCATACACGGTACAGGTTTTATCGTGCAGGACTAGTTAACGAGGCGCATTGTCACGGCTGACTATTTCCTTGTCTGAAAGACTTGACAGAAGATCATTCCGATTGGCAGAGAGAAAAGTTCAATTTTCGTCAGGGCTTTCGCCTCCCTCTGAAATTTTTCCAGTTGCTTGGTCTTTTCTGGCTATGCACTTCTGTCGCAAATGCGTCGTCTACTCCTTTTTCTGTCTGCTTCCTCTTTGTAAGCTTACAGAACCTGAGGTTAGTCCGTACCCATTGGAAAGGGAGACCTTATGGGGCACTGAAAGGCGAGATGATTGTGGGATCTGAGTTCTACCTCACTTCCTAGTGTACTCTTCCTAGTCCACTCACCACAGTTCAAAAGTAGCTGAGCGTCTTCCCGTCGTTGTCTGCCAATACAACTGTACAGAGAGGCCCTTGGGGACCCCTTGACAGCTCAAAGAACGCTGTCAGTAATATATCGACGCCGCGACTCTCCCTCCCGCACCCACCTAGCCCAGGCAAACGACTTAGCCAGATAGCACTACCATGAGGCACCGGCCGATATAAAGGGCCAAGAAGTTCGATGATGAAGGCTTACAAAGTTCATGTGTGTATTCGTATACCCAGCTATTGGTAAGAAAAAATCTCATGTACTATGTGAATGTATATTCTTTTGGGGGTTGAGGGGCAGGTGGCACACAAGCGACGTGTTGAGGTGTGTAAGCCTGTGGGTAACAGAGGGGTGTAAGACATTTGCGTGCGTACATTTGTCTGAAATACAACATCACGTCTGTATATGCAAACTGCACTGTCGATCAGCAGCCGAAATTATTGATCGCGTCAAAGATGGATACCAGGTAGTAGGATGTGTCATGTAAAGCAGTAGAGGGGAACTGATGTAGGTAAAAGAAAAGCTAAAATAGTAAAGTTGTTCGGGAATACCGGCCTCTGCAGACATAAATACTATATTATAATCATTATTCACTTTCATCTTGGTTGGTTACTTTGGAAGGTTAGAAACTGTAAGTTGATTTAAAGAGATGGCCTTGCCGTAGAGATCTGTCCGGATCCTAAAGCGTAAAGGATAGGCTTGCGTACTACATAAGTGAGTGTTGCAATAATAAGTCATCACTATCACATTGAAGTGGAAAAAAGCAAGCAAATAAAAAAGTTAAACGGACTATTATAACACTTCAAATGGGTACATCTTGAATTCAAAACATCTTAACTTTCCATTGGTTCCAAAGCTAACACAGAACCTTTATGCCTAATTATTTGAAGTATAACGTAATAAAAAAACACGTTTAAACTGCTATTTTCATACGCTGTAAGCACTTCGTTCTCAATTTCTCAATCTATTCAATATTCAGCACATATTTTTTTACCTCAAATTTCGGTAAATGCTCGACTTCACATAATGATTGGCGCAGATTAGTCAATATTTCAGAAGATGATTTACGCCACTACTTCACCATTAGATGGCTCAATGGCTTTCGTAACTTCAAGCCTTCACATTTTTACTGCAGTAAGCATGCGACCTCGATAGGAACCGTCTTGTGGAGCGTAGCAAATTTTTGCCTGCTCCTCTGTCTTGATACGCCGATTTCGCCGCTATTCATGTTTCCTATAGTGTTTTTTCCTGTATTGGCCTAGATCGACCTATGTGTTTGGCCTATTTTTTTCTTTTCCTCCCTCCCCGTCATGGAGGCATCCGGTTTTCCCACCGGCGAAGCTCTCCCGAATAATTAGTATCATAATTAATCGATAGCTAGGATAACGTCTTTCACTGGTGGTTTCTTCTCTATTCGAATGAGCTGGTGACTCGTTTCAAGCAGAATTTGTAAAGTGTCTGATCTCGCACCCCACCAGTCAGTTTCGCCTCAGCGGCTGTATTCGGAAGGTTCTATTTTACTATAGCATATGCCTGTGTTTCGACGTTTACGTAGGCACTTCCCGACTTTTTTCATAGATGCTTGATCGTTTCCATTGTTCGCCATGTCACGCCGCGACCTTTAGCTATCTCTCTTGGCACATCCGTTGATTCTAGTAAGAAATGTGTTCGACAAACGCATGCCTATAGAGATGCGTATGCAGGCGTGACTAAAGGGGAATTCGGATTATCGTCGGCAGATATTTACTGCAAAGGACCGTACGACCTAGCAACTCGTTGGCTGAAGCTGTAGACTGACGCGGATACATGGAATACTACGCTGATCTGTAGCGTGGCTGCCGGTAAAAAGCGGAGCATAGTGATTACGAAAGTCTTAACTTAGTATCAAAGCGAGAAGTGGCACAATCTAAATATGTCTATATAAATATTAGGTATGCACGGAGCGTATGCAGTGCTCTATTAAAACAGTAAGATAACACAGTGTGCTAAGTTTAAAATTTGTATATAAAACTAGATTAATCGTTTCGTTATGGTGGTTACTAAGTATACAGTTTTAATATACAAAGTCCCCAACATCTATTTGATCTACGAAGGTAGGTGCAGAAAATCAGTGCCGTTCCTATATTGAGCCTAGCTTATTGGAAATATGAACATTTATATACGGTGCAATCGATTAAGCAATACGCAGTGTCTTGTCACAGTAAACTTGCAGTCATTCTCAGACAATTTGGACCACGCTTTCGGGCGTCTCGGCCACTGCCACTGCCGATGACAGCTTTCGCCCATCTCTGTTACACTAGGCTTGCCATTAAGGCAAAAAGAAACTATATACAGGTTAATTAGCAGGCAAAACTGTAATTTCACTAGCATTTTTATGCAAAATGCTAATTTTCCTGAAAATATAATAGAAGCGTACTCATATTTAACATAACATTGGATAGGTGTCCATTGCCGACCGATTCACACACACGGAAATTGGCTGTTTACGCTCACTGATCAGACAAGCGACATTCGTTCGTTTATTTTCTCGTTCGAGATCAACTTCCGACCCATATACTGACCCACACATTGTACGTATGCTATGAATTTCAGCTAGTGGTACCTGAATACGTGTCTCGAGTTTTCAAGACGCTAGTGCTCTCAATAATTGTTTCAACGAAATTTCTGAACTTAACAAAAGTATCCTAGCAAGTCGATTCGAGCAAGTAATGCGTTGAACTTTGTAGTCGCAATAAGTAGGGTCAATCAGGGGACCATCAGAACAACAAACAGAAATATATATTTTAGCGGCACGCTAATCGTCCCCTTACTCAATACAGATCTTTTGGGGCCGAAAAAAAAGGCTTGCAAGTTTCAATTTTTCAGAAGAAATCCAACGCTGACGCACAATTGACTATTCTCATTTGGCACGTACAAAGTAACAGCTAATGAACGTAACTTTTTACGCGTGACAACATTCATTTTTTCCTAATTTAATCAAGCTACACGTACGGCTACCGCATGCCGCGCGTACGATATTCTAACGTCTATTATATGGTGCTAACGAAGCAAGATTTCACCTGGCAGATCCTCGCACAGAATCCTATTTGCAACGTCGACTCCAATCTATTCATTGATCGCATGTTATTCAATAAGTTTCTGCTTCTTCTGCTCAGGACAAAGAAGCCAATAGTCCTTACACTTTCTGGCCCCTTGTTTTTGCTATTGATGCGTATATCAAGCAAATCGAGGCACTCTTTTAGCCTCGTACATATTAACCATGTCCGTTGGTATACATTCGATGTAAACATCCTTCAGAGAACCGTTACCGAATACTCAGTATAGGACATTTTTATTTCAGATGAACAGTACTTTGAATTCAAATAGGGAAAGGTGGTTGACAACGAATCCTTAACAAAAACAAAAAAAAAAAGATAACTTTTTAGCAGTTGTCGTAGATTTAGCCGGCTCCGTTCGATTCAGCCCAATGGCGCGTGTTTTAAAAACGTTCATGTTAAAAATGCTGTACTCTTTGTATGCTTAAATAGAATCGAGTATGCGATTTCTGCACAGCACTGGGCTGTTTGAAAAACTTTGTCATTTTTGCAAACGGAACTGATCTTTTATTAGCTTATAACTCGAAAGAATACACTAGTAATTCATATATTTCTATATTAATATAACGCCTATTCACGGGCTCAAGCTGGCATTCTAGGAAAAACGCCTATTACTTTTTGAGCCAGCTCCACGTTGTGATTAGACGAAGCCTTGCATTTCCGATATTTGCTAGACGAGAATTATGTTCTTTTCTTAGGCGGAAGATAGGATGACACAGAATCTCAAATCCTTGCCACGGGTCACCTACCAGCTGCAGGACACGTCCCCTATGGAATCATCAATTTCTCAAGACCTATAAAAGGTGCTAAGAAAACCACACGCGCCCTCCGCTTCTCAATTTTACCCGAGCCTTTTTTATCACCTGAGTGGCTTCACCGAGTTTTTTCTATAACGCAACGATCCTACGACCGTTTTCCCTTCTTCACCCTTTATTTGGCCTAGCCTATTTCTACATTCTCCCTGTTCCTAGCAAACTCGTATTGTGACCATTGAAACACAGTGTTTCATTACCGTACCAAGACGGGAATGAAAATCGTGCAAGGTTTTTTAGGTGTACGCAATAAAGTATTCAATGTCAGACATGCGTTGTCCGACAGAAGGCACACGCTCGTGTGACATTACTGATCAGTTTTGATAACGGCACATTCATCATGGCGGAAAGACGTGCGTAACTTTCATGACCCGAATAGATCAGCAACGACTTTACATGAATTCCCACCAAAATTAAAGCTGCCTATTTTGTCCGAATTCGTTTTTCTGCGTACTGCCGGTTTTCACGCAACTTCTAAAAGATCCGAAGAAAATTTCTATGAGGCAAATGTGAATATTTTTAATTTTAAGCCCTTTAATCCAAACCAGTGAGCGTAGATTTAAGCGGCTCAAATGTACAAAAATAGCTTTAAAAAAACACTAACTGTCAGAATTTTGAAAAGTAGAATAGTGCTAGTTGAGACGTTCCGATGAGCTATAAAACTTAGTTCTCTAGATACCTGGTAGCCTTCTTTGTACTTTTTATCTCGCTGTTTTAGGCGCCTACGTTTTCTGGGAGTTGTCGTGTGTGGCCAGTTCAAACTCTAATTTTGCTCGAACAATCTGTATCTAGCATATTTGAACGATACTTTGACGATTTTATTTAGGGGATTAAGAAAAAAACCTTTTGAAAATAGTTAGAAAGTAATAACTAATTAGATCGTAATTAGTCATGATAGAACATGATTGCGAAGAATGACACGTTTTTTATGCTCAACAGTGGTTTTGGACTTACGAACCAAAGCACTCAACCAGCCTATGATCTGTTATTATTATTTTTTACGATCTAAGGTTATTGAACTCTATAGGCTCAATGCTTTCAAATGGACTTTCGAAGGTTTCTAAAAATTCGAATACGCATAAGTCGACTGTGCCTTTTACCATGTTTTTCTCACTGACATACGATAACAACATTTAAGCGTATTTATAGTGACTCTGAGTGCAAGGAACGATCAAGTTCCTTAAAGTTCAAATAAGACCATTTCACTTTATGCATTTGACAAGTATCTTTAGTTATTATGAGGTGTTCCTTTAGTTCAATGCGGTTTTAAGCATTCGTGATTGTCATCCATTGAAAGATTACTTTAGCCGGTTACTGGAAGAAACTAAATATCTCGCTGAGTAGCAAATCGCTAGTATACCAGTTGTAAACGTTTTTACCTAAAGACTGTTCAAAACATGGTATGTTGAACAAGGTGCCGCTCAGACGCTAGGCTAAGAAAAAGGGCAATGCAGCACTCGATGTTACCTCTTAGCTTTTTTGATTTTCTATTAATACACAAATTTGACCAGCTAGAGGAGGAGCGCGGCCGTCCAGGACACTGCAACCGTGGCCTCCTGTCGTGTAGCTTGCACTTCAAAAAGGCTACATCGACAACTAAAGACCATCGTTCGGCAACTGGAACAGTGCAGGAACGTGCGCGATTCATCATGTCATTCGGTCCTCAATCCTGCTTCGTTTCGTCCCCTTTTATTCGTTGGCTATGGACCCCCTTAAAACTCAGGACACCTTCTTTTCAGTTTACCCAAATCTGCTCGCAGAACGGAAGCAGCTGATCCTACTGTTGAGCTGACCGCAACCCCTAGGAACTACAGAACCCCCGCCGACCCGTGATGACAAGAGCGAAGGCCTTTTCGTTCCTTCCTTACAAAAGATGTTCCATCTGTACCCTTTCCTTTAACAAGGGGTGTATTACCGCTGCAGTACTTGTGCAAGCAGTTTAATCTCACTCGACACACGTCGTTGCTAGACCTTTATTTGTCCAACCACCCGTGCAGCTCCCTGACAACTATCGCTACATTTGGGCGCATTATATTGCACACCATATACGAAAGTACAGCAGGCGTCATATTGTTCCATCTGCTCTAGTGTTCTTGTTACGTATGACGCTTCTGTCATAAGCAGAAGCTCTCCGTACAGCATATCGAAGAAGGATTAAACAACAACATCATAGGTTCTCATGATGCTGGTGAACGACTCCAGGGTCGCTTGACCTTTTGAGGACAGGTCGAAAAAGAAAAAAAATCTACACTATTTTGTTCTGTACTCTTGCTTACAGGGACTTATCTAGCTGGGAATTCGCTGAATACTAAACCTTTTTGCAGACGCATTGTACGGAGTTTTGACAAAAATTCTTGCTAAGTTGCTGCTATATGCACTAACAAAACGCTATTCGTATTTCTATGCCAAATATACGTAAAGAGTCAACATGTATTTTGAAAAGTCTGTATTTTTGAAAAAAGACATATACAATTTCCTAGCTTTGTTTCCTGGTGCATTTCAAAGATTAGGAACAGTAGCTTACCTGCACGAACAACCGGTGGCCCCTTGGCGCCTGGAGAATCAGTTGGACATCATTATCTGCGCATGAGCTAAACATATTCAGGTCCGATACATCGACGATGGCAGTTTCCATCAAACGGTGACAACCTAAAACATATACATTACGAAGCGTATTTAGTATCGTAGTATTTTAAAGTTGGACATACCCCACGACTATGATTGGCTAGTTGGACTTCGAGCTTCAAAGCGTTTGTGCTATTAATTAGTAACCTTATAAACTGTATACTGAATTATGTCTATGTCTAAGGAATTCTTTTCCGTTAGCAACGTCCTCAGAAAAACTGGATTGACAATACGATAACATACTTCAACCGATGTTCCATCATCAATTGCCACTCACACCCTACCGCACAGATTCATAAGTAGAGAAAGCGATGAATCAGCTTTTAATCAACATCGAGAAGTTAAACCATAATCACAAGGGCCGATTTCTGATTAAAGCGTCTACGCGTTCCAAGGTCAGGCTCCAAGATCCTTGTGCAAGCCTGCCTTGCTTGCATGGTAGACCCGGCGTGTTCAGCCATGAATTCGAAATCCCTGAAGCAGCTTGCTCTCGTGTGAATGATCGAGGCCGAAAGGACGCTGCGCTCGCAAAATAATTGCCCTAAATATTCCTCAGCTAGTAAGCGAAGTAGCGGTATTTGATTTGAGTTCAAGGTCCTAAAGTGATGTGCTCCCAGGCAATGTGACTTTACCCTGTTTTACTTCTACGCTAAGATCAGTATTCGGCTTCCCAAAAAAAGCGAGAAATATGTGCAAATATGTATAGATATACCCAGAATACTGGTTCTAGATTCTAATCCTTAGCTGAGAACAGAGGCGAACCTCCGTTGCCTGTCAAGTCAAATTATTCCTACAGAGAGATTTTTCATTCGCGAAGAAAAATTGGGCCAGCTACTAAAAGAGAAAAGGCTACAGTTTGCACTTATTATCTTGCATTAAATATTCTACAGCCTGAGACAAATCATAATTTTCTAGAAAATTTGCCGATCATACAAAGTCGCATATCTATTGCGCGTCAACCTTGTGTACGAAACAAGAATACGAAATATGCTCGCAAGGCATCTAGTAGACCGGCTGACTCGTCAGCTACGTGAAATATCTTACATAATAGTTATATGGATCAAAGTCTACCTTAGAAATACTCCCGTCCGTAACAAATATAATAATAAATAAAGGAACAAATGATAGATAACTTGTTTCTAGCAAATGCCAGATCACATGATCGGATAGATCAGCGTGCAAGCTACACGCGGGCCAATGTTAAAGAATACATTGATATTGTCTTCTCTGTCACTGGATCTTTTATAATGGAAACATTTGACGGACGCCTATGCATACATAGAATAAACGCTTTGAATTAAACAGCCCTCGGACGGCTGGCCCACGACAAGGGTTGTATCTACTTCGGGCATCTAACATATGTACACCTTAGATTTATATTTGGAGTTCGTAGGATCATTTTATTTCTTTGTTACTGTTATGCTCATCAGTGTTAAGTTCCTGTTTCCGCTGACAGCGGAAGGGCAGATTCCATAGCATACAAACGAAAAAGATCTGATGTGCATGAGAAGGTAACATCCTTGTCTGTCATGTTGTGCAAATCGATCCTACGAGCCATCAAGCATGTCATGCTCCATCAGGGGGCTAATCAAACTGGGACTTATCCAGGGTTTACCCAACAGCCCTATGAAAAATAGGGCAACCATGCAAGCAGCTAATAATTTGAATAGTTCCTTATTAATCCTATTTTTTTAATTTAATTATTAATTTCAGGTAATAATGTTCGCCAATGCTGGGATTTGGATGGCGCTATGCTTTTAGAGAGATTAGCAGTTCATTGATCATAGATGCCCAATAATGTAGGAGCATGTATGATGCAATTTCCTAAAATATACATGAACGCTTTAAGCAAGTATTTATTTACCCACCAGTAAACAATAACATACAGTATATCAGAGCATTCATTGTTGTCCCTATGGGCGTTAGTGCCTCTCATATATATTTTCGGTGTGACGCCATCAAGGTAAGCGAATGCAACTCTGGGCAAATATTCGCATTGTGAGCGGCGTAGTTGATAGCAATGCTTGGTTAAAATGATGGGGATCAATAGTAGGCAGCAGCGTCAACGGTGAAAAGTATGTTTAAAATGTCAGCCAAACCGAGTTCATGTGCCACTATGCTCACTACTCTGGTATAGTCTTCAAGCAGTGAGCGAGAGTACAAACAAGCACGGTTTAGATGTTTGCTGCTTTTCTGCTCTGTTGCTGGATGCTAAATAGCTAGAGTCGCTATGAAAAAAGTAAGGAACTGCGAGGACGAGGAGGAGGAGGAGGAGGAAGAAACGTACAAGGTCGGCATCACCGGCTCTTGCGTTGTATAAATAAACAAATAATTGAAGAAATCTGGGAAAGACATGAGTGGAAGACAAACTCAGCTGGGTACGATGTAGGTGTGAGTCGGAAGAAGGTCGGGGGTTGAAAGCGTGCCGCTTAAAAACGAAAAAAAAAACTAAGTTTCTCTTGTCGATGCTGGGTAGGCTACGACTAGCCAAGCCTCGGTGCATTTGTCATTGCCAGCGGTAGTCTTCGATTTGCTGCTCTCCTAGTAGCTTTAACCCATGGTCCTGTAAGCTGTGGTTTAGGCCTGGCCTGCACAATCATGAAGGCGATAGAGTTGTGACAGGGCTTCCAAAAAAGGGACCTCTCGCTAGTTATTTCCCAGACCCGTGAGCCATATCTGCACGTCAACATTGGCTCGTATCCAAGAGGAAGTGAAAGGAAAGGCCTTCTAGCCGAACATCATGTACTCTCATCCTGTACCGCTTTAAACATGGAACAAACTAAGATCAGCCTTGGGAAAAGAGTGCCTGGTGGAAGACTAGCCGGGATAAGTGACATAGACTAGCCCTCTGGGACAAGAGATTCAGTGGTGGTCTTCAAGTTGGTTAAGGATTTCCTGGGCGGGCGGTAATAGCGTCCGCTGGCACCGCCTGTACCTTTTACAATTCGTTTCTGGCTCGTTGGCCGACTTGGTTCTTAAATTGCTCGGACGCGAAAGTGAACCGAAAAGGCTATCGGCAATAGAGCAACTATTGGGCAGATTTTCTCGCCTTTGCTAATGATACGTGTTCGCCTTGCTTTAAAAGTCATGAACGAAGACATTTTTAGATGGCATCAGCCAAGCACCGTGTTTTCGAGCTCAAAAATCGCTTCTAATAATAACGTATCCTACTCGGTGCCTTATCTCACTAGGTAATATATATTTAGAACAAAAAAAAATGTTCGGTGCTGTCAAAGAAGTGAGCTAAGGTTATAGTATAGTAATATATATATATACATATATATATATATATATATATATATATATATATATAGTAGTATAGTAATCAACTTGGAATTTTCTTTCATGCTTACGCGCTCAATCATTAGCTATTCGTTCGTTTTCTAGCACAGTTAGATATTATTACCCAACCTACCCCAAATACAACAGTTATATAGCAAAATTGATCTACTGGAATTACACACCACAGATTTGCTTCGTGTCTAGAGGGTAGGCAATGCAGGGTCGCGCTTGTAGTAAGTATGCTGACGCCATGCTTGATTTCTAAAAAAATGTATTTTGTATATTTGAATGTTGTGTATGTGGAAGTGTAGCCAAAAGGACAAGGGACTTACCAGATCGGACTTGTACGTTGATTTCTTCTACTGCTAAAGTATTCCAGTTGAGAGAATAGACCACCCTGAAGAAGAAGAAGAAGAAGAAGAAACACGGTCCAGCTGTTAATCAGCGTAGTATGATATTTTGCCGTCTATAATTTTAGTAGACAGCATAGGATAAATATATTTTAATCAAGCACTTCCATTGAATGCATTCTCCTTCATAAAGATATATAATATGAGTTGAATTCCAAACATCATTAAAAATTAGAGTATCGTGAACCGCACCGTACGTTAGGGAGACATGTCTTTATCAGAATTGTTAAAAATCATGTAAGAACATTGAAAGCGAGGATAAAATAAACGGAACAATCTGCAGCGAGTTGATATGACGATGTCGTGTATAGCTTCCACAAAGGTCTCGCTCAATGTTAGCCAGCTTGTTCTTCCGTTTATCTTGCCGTTGCTATCAAACGCAACCGGCATTTGGTTCTAAGGGATGAACGGTAATGAGAAACGCCCTATTATATCTTATTATTCTTGTTACGATAAATGGTTAGTTGTCTCCGTTTCGTGTCCTCTCTTCTTATTTCCGTATATCCCTTGATTTCAAGTTCCGCAAGGCAGTGCTGGAATGGTCAGGTGTTATTTTCGTTCGTCATAATATCTTCAGCAGTGATTGAGCGCTATGAGTGAGAACTGGCGTGTCCTGTAGTGTCAGAGAGGTGGGAATTGCCGCGCCCGGTGGCCTGCTGACCCACGAGATAGATCCATATTTTGAGGTAAGGCATTAATAACAGGTGACCTGACACGCATATAGGGCGCCTCAACGGTAACCGCAGAACTTGTGTTACATAAGCGAAACAAAAATATAGCTGTCCATGTTAGATTCTGATCGTTTACGAAACACTATGTCACTATGACCGCATAATATAATGTCTAATGAATTTCGTAAACACAAGCAGCGGCGGCGAACTTGCCTTATGAACCTTCAATTCAGCATGGGACAACGTACCTGTCCGTAGTTCTGGTATAGCTTTTGGTTTATCAAACGTACTAGCCTGAACAAAGAGGCGGACATTAAACATCAATGACTTAGGGGGGTGGTGGCTTATATAGCTTTCCATGAAAAGGCAGCTTCAGTAGAGAAGGGCGTACCTGAGGTAGCATCCTTTTTCTATTCAGTCTGCAGGGGCGCTACCAAGTCACATGTAGGCTATGTGTCGAGAAGTCGTCACGACAACGCTCGATGAATGAATGAAAAATCATCTCGACGACAGAGAATACACACGGTTAATAGTTGCCTTTTGCAAACTTTCGTCTTAGTGTATAGCTTAGAATTTTTACTCGAAATATATTGTGTTAATGTAAATGTAGCGCCATAACACTGTGCTTTGTTTTGAACATCTCCAGAACACGCCGCAAAATAGGTTACCAAGTTCATACTTGCATGTTGGGCTGCCCGAATATGAAGAAACTTATCACAAGTTCTCTCTGTGCAATGTGCCTATCGTTGTTATCGCCTTATTCATCACAACGACAAACTTTCACATTTTTGACACGGAGTCACACTTCGCCTATTACGCCCCAGATGTTACGCGGCTATACGAAGACGTCGCATAGAGATTCGCTTTTACGTCTATGGGCACACATGCCACCGACACACTCAACAGATTCACACGCCCGCTTACATATTGCTATACGACAAACGTCAACGACAGGAATTTGACACCGGCATCGATACTGCTAGTGGCAGGACGTCCTGGCAGTCGTTGCTCCTGTCAACCCAGTCGCTATAGTTTCTCAGTCTTAGTAGTTTCTTAGTGAACCCTATCCAGATCCTGTCAAAAGCCGTCAGGCGGAAAAGCTAACTCGAGTCATACAACAAAACTAAATGGAATGAGTTGCCTGCGTCACTGAAACCGCGCAACGCAAGATAAACACACCCAACGAACAGCACAGGTGGGAATTTCAACATATACATACGCAACTACGCGGAGCCAATTGACGAATGGCGGGGAAAACATTTGAGTATAGATGAACCTGTCGCCGACAACGGATTGCTGCTAATCTATTTGATGCAGAATTTACAAAACGATTAGTGTTGTAATGTTATACAGTTAGAGCATAAATTCATATGAACGTGATAAAGGTTTGAATTGTTTTTGGTCAGATTGAACCGAATTCGAGAATTGAATTGAGAGTGTGTATCGTTTGAATTTGATGACGCGAGCTCAATTACGTAACTCATAGTTTGTAATGAAGATCTTATACCGAAGGAGGACATATTTCCAGATGGTGCAGTCAGTCGCCTCTGAACGTTGCAAGCAGCTGTCGATTACTGCGTCTGACCTGATCAGGTTAAGACGTTTGATTGGTTTAGCTGACCTTGAGCAAAAATCAGCAGTACAACTAGCCTCAAGGCGTGCTGGCTGATAGATAATTACGGCTTCACAGTGCTTATTTTTCATATGATACGATACTTGACCCACCGGAACGTACATATCGAAGTCATAACCATAGTTCCCTTGAAGTCGTTCTCTAAAGATTATTTAACTCCAAATGCAGGTATCAATAATCGTACGCCCTCAAGGTTGGCGAGTTCGGTTGAGCTTTTCCGCGTGCTTTTTAATGCATAGAATAAGATTATTTTGTGCAGACTGAGTCGGTAATAAATGAGAAACTACTAATGAAATGGCGAGAGAGTGTGTTCTGTGAAGAGGGTCAATTCGACGCTTCGATTTTATCGAGGCTAATATGCCGTTAATGCCGCCCTGTGCGGCTTAGGAGGTAGGCGGTTGGGGACGTGAGTTCGCATCGATAGCCCAGCGGTTTCCGGCTGTGGGATCCTCTTCGCTCTGGGGCACTGGAGAAGAATTTTTGGGATTGGCTCCGCTCCCTCTGCGGTTTATGTCAACCTCCTGCCACCCTGGGGTATTGCCATCTGTTATCGAGCACAACAGATTCAACTACAGAGAAACTCTCGATTAAATCATTGCGATTTCATATGAAGTTCTGCATGAAGCAATCGTGTCATGTAATGGATCGGGTGTATTATATATATGCTATAATTAATTTAGTAATTTTGTTCAGCACTGCTAGATGTGCGTTCGCCAGTTTGCAATCCGAAATACCATATCAGGGCGAAAGCTTCAACGGTTAATTATGTGGCATATATGCAGCTATACACAGTAATAGTACTAATCCGAAGGACATCAGTGGCCGCTCACGCAAGACTTGCCATCTCTAACCAACTGCAATTCCCAAAAATAGTGACTGTTGGGAATCACATAAGATGTTTGCGACTTTTTGAAAAGTACCTCATACATTTGCTGCCAAACCTTTTCCTCTGGCCGGCTAATCGATGTGGCAGTTCTAGACCACTCTGTGAGCAACGTTATCTCAATAAGACCTTTCGCTCTCTGTTGCATAACCGTTTATATATATGCAGTAGGCGTTGCGGTATTTAGCACTAGACTTCATTTGGTGTATGTAATTGCACGATATGGAATGCACGAGCCAAGTGCAACGCCATATGTATGATACGCCAAATATGGGCAATTACTGAATTTTTCGACTAACGTCCTTTCCATATCCACTTCGCCTAGGGCATATCAATGCCGTAGCTATTGTTTTTTTTTAAGGAGATTACGACATGCGTTCCATTTATTACCGAGGTAAAGGAAGCTTACCGGAACTGATCCAATGCAAGAGCCCATGTCCTGCGCTATAACTTCAGCGAAATGCATGACAGTTTCAAAACGGTACCGAAAAAATTACGAAGCAGCCTCTGGACGTCTTGTATACACGCTTTCGTTACCATCGGCGTGTGCTTTCCGCCACAGAGGCTTTATCATTTTGGGATCTGTCCTTATGCTGAGCGGCATTACTTAGAAAAACCATGGACATCACCTGCACTCATCGTATCAATTATTTACTATTAATAGACGCTGAAGCTTGCTACTGTGTGCAATAGCAACACACATTCACCAACTATGAGAATGTTCGCATTTGTTTCATGTTATATTGCTAGTCCTCTAATCGTTACCGTTATAACTACCTTGACCGATATTCTTCACCTTGACAGAGTAAGTTTCTATAATTGATATCGCTCACCCAATAGAATACAGTAAAGCACTGGATTCGACTTTCAGAGTCATTAGGGTTTTTTTTTTGTTTTTTTTTTTAGCTCTGAATATAGCTGGCAGCATCTGGCATTGATGTAGCTACGAAAAGCGTACCTTACATATCTATAATATGCATCAAAATTGAATTAGTAGTAGCACCATTCGGGTGCAAGCCTTTCTACTATACAAAACATAAGTGACGCAAAACGCGTCCCAGATTTGATTGGTGGCTATGTGCGGTCCGTTGTGGCTTCGTGTTGAATCGACAAGACTGACCACCATCTTCAGCCCCAAGTAGAAGCACGCTAGATTCGTAGAGCTGGAAAACAAATAGCGAAAGCCAACCTGGGTCGGCTCCATCCGCACTAAAACTAATTGCTGTTATTCTGTTATATACATATATATATAGTTACAATTATAGTTACAGTTATCATTATCACGCTTCAGAGAATCCACTGTTGCATTATTCGAGCCATCTTTGATTTCCTGCATTATTCCATTACCTCGTTCTGGCAATTTACCTAGCATCGGTAATCCTGTACTTTCGCTGCTATTATCGGCCGTCGCTCCGCTGCTGTTGATTAAATCACCCAAATAATTATCTCACTTTTCTAAGTTGAGGCAATAATATTTGAAATCTTATGTAAATATCCATGCCGTTAGAGCGACTAATAAACTTTCAATAAACAATAAAAAACTTAATTGTTTTCTCTCGTTCTAAATCATTAATATTATATATATATATATATATAAAGGAAATATATTTGACTCTAAAAAAAGTTTTTTTTTTTGTTCTTCTATTGTTCTTTTTTAAATGCTTGACAAATTATTTACCGTTGTTGCGAGAACTGTTCGAAGTTGTTTGTCTTTTTTAGCATGAAATCGCCTCTCTCAAACATCGAGTGTCGTTTTTCCCGTAGTGTTTTCTTGTCAAGCTTTCACCTAATGAATCATTGAAGCCATTTTCGAGCTGGTCGGCACGGAATACTTCACTTTTATTGGTTTAAGAGCATAGCATTATAACGCGACTGTCTTCGTTATAAATGTATTTTTACTTTGAGGCCTATAAGGGGCAGCTGCAGATCAGAAAAAAATACGTCTGCATCGTTTTCAGCAGGCGTGACTGGACCCAGCACAGTCAACCTATACATTACACAGCATTAAATATTCCTGTCTCATTTGGATCAGGCGCTGCTTTACCCTACCTACTATTGTTCAACATAGCGCCGATCCTTGGCCAGGCCATTCAGATCGATGGCGCTGTCTAGGACCCGCGTGTGGAACGCAAGACAGCGCTTTCAGTAGCAGCAGGGTAGTTGACGCTTCGATTTAATTAGGTGCACGTTTCCTATAAAGTTGGCTAAGACGACTTCGAATGAGAGCGGAAAACCGTTGAAATTCTTACATTTATTACAAATAATGGAGGATCCACATAATTGCTCGAAAGCACTTCACTAGCTAATTGACCAACTTTCGTCAAGGACCAAATGCGCTTCAAAGTAGGCCTATTTAAAACAACCTCAATGGTACTGATGAGGTAGGTTAGGGAGCATGAACACGATTGCATCTAACGCTGTTTTCCGCTAGAGTTATTACGATATTGTGTATTTTTATATGTTATATCGTGTTGGAACGAGCTCCAAACTATACTAGTAAGCCTTAAGTACGTTTTCAACGAATGGTATACGTTACCTAAATTTTTTAAGGTGATTTTACGAATGAATATTTTTACATCATCACGACAAGTCTAGTATTAGAGATGTGTCTATTTTACTGAAAAATATAGGTATAGACTTAGGCATACGCTTATTTTAACATTAGCACAAGAGAAATGAATTGACACACTTTGCTCGGTAAACGATACACACGAAGGGTATGAAACGCTAGTAGTTGGCAATTTGTAGTTTAGTAACTAGACGGTGTTGCATATAGACTAGTCTATAAAAACCATTGTTACAAAGATGATAATTGTATAGCAACGATAACAGATAGATGTTCTCTCACGAACGCATGGGCCATTGCAGTTCGAAAAATATACGCTCTCCTTGTAGAATTCGGAAGACGTACTATTTTGCTACAAACAGCTAGAAGCTACCACGAAAGACCATTTTACGCATCCACGAGTATTCTGACCTCTTCGTAACCGCTCAAGACTGTTAAAGTAAACGCGGCGTAACGTGAAATTGCGTCAAGTGAATCAGGCCATACCGTTGCCAACAAACCGTAGCGTAAACTTTTCGCTATTAAATCATCCCGAACCGAACTTCTAATCCTGCCGCCTTTCGAATAGATGCATATTAATTTGTCTTGCAGATCAGGTGATACTTGTCTCTGCTACAACATCCTTATTTTTGCCTTCTTCTAATTTTGTGCCTCTTCTTAATGGGAAGCTATTTCTTTGCTCGACAAAAACGCTTTATAAAAATGATGTGTTATTATATATATATAAGACCTGTCTCTCAACAAACAATAACACAGAATGACAGAGCAAAAAATGGTCACTTTCTATTCAGTAACTTTATGTAATGTGTGCGTAAGTGAGACGCATATAATAATAAAGGCACGATTTATAAAGCTTACGCTGCTGTGATAGCATGTCGAGATAAGTTCGGATAGGTTAGTTTTCTTGTTATCGCAGAATAGAAAGCATAAAATGATGCTAAAATCTAGAGAGTCTAAAAATCTAGAGGAAGCCAGTCATACCTATCATTGCGCGATACTTTCGGGCTCTTGAGGATGGTCAATATTATAACAGGTCTACAGTCGACGCGACCGGTAGAAACGTTTACTTCTCCCCGATCGGTTAGTTAAATATCCATAAACAACTTCATCCACTGTCTCTGTTTCAACTCTTACGTTCCATCAGGTAGCTTGCTCCGAGCGCGAAACGAATCGAGTGTTTACTCCGTGTTTGATCCTTGATTACGAAGTGTACCTATGGTTAGCGGCAAAATACGTTACCCACTAAGCTAACACAGGGAGATTGTCTCTAGGTCTAGCCTATTTTACCTGCCTTTGTCTTTATTTTGCTTGCTTTATAAGGCTGGCTAACCATCGGTTCATACTTAGTCAACGTTCAAAACTTACGGCTCTAAAATCAAGATGTTTTCTTTCTATCGTTGCGACGGTGCCATAAGTGTTTTGATACAAGTATCTCATGAAGTTATTCCTAGTACTGCTTTCTAGCGCTGAGGGCGTCAACGGTGCAGCATTGCTGGTAGAAATCTTTCAGATAATTTTATAGTTCCTCAGGTAACGTCTAATACTCAGGGAAGGTATCTTCATTCTGCTGAATCGATTTCCAATGCACTCACTTGTCCCTCTGTGCACGTCACTTCAGCCCATTTTTCCTCCTTTTTCTCCGTTTTGCCTTCCACGACAAATAACTGTGTCCTCCAATGAATTGCTGAGATGAACAGAAAGAAAGGACAAGCATGTGGCAAAACTGTACTTAATACGGAACTGTTCTGATAGGAGCGGATCGATGTGTCCGGTACAAAAATAGGTTTCCTTTGGATGCATAGTTTTATGGATTTGGCACGCCGCAATACTACCGGGAGCATGGTCGAAGGAAAACTTCAGCGAGAATACGCCCTGTCTGTATATACGACTACCTAAGAAGTATGTGCGAGGTCAATTTTATGTAAGCACCATGGCCTAATTTCCAGCAAATTAGATATGACCAACTGGTAAAAGAACAGATTGAACGCTGATAGGCTCGACAGCAGGCTCAATTAAACCCGATAGCGAAGGTGCTCTAGGAACATCAGTTCCCGTCTGCAGTTGATTAAAAATGGCTTCCATGGCTGGAATGTTTTTAAACAATGAACAATTTATATAGGGGATATCGTAAGGGGGTAACAGTGTTGCATTGCCAAATTAGTGCTACGATAAAAGGTGCTATTTGCACCGTATTTGTAGCTAGAATACCTTTCCGACAGCTCTATGCTAAATCTAGAAGCAATACACATGCATTACAGCCATTGCATTGCAAAAACTTCTCTCCTTCTAAAAAAAAGTCTTAACTCTCCGCTATGTTCAGGTCCTTTAGAAACGCTAGCCCTCTGATCAAAGTCAACCGTGCAAACGATTTTGTTTCAGCCGCTTAGTCTTTCCGACTCTGAATGCAGTACAGACGTTTCATTTACCCAGGGCGGTAGTCTGATTGAATCCGGGTCGCCATTCTTCGGCTCCTGCGCTCTGCAGGTGCCATAACACCTTGCTTATCATCGCTAACCATAGTACGACGTTGCCACGATATTGGCGAAATGTTACCGAAAGATGTCCTTTGGTACGTACCTACGCTTACGTATCTAGCTAGACATCTGTGTGTGCTCTGGAATTTACTCTTCTCAACAAACAGGCCTCTCCCTGTCTACACCCTTGATACTGCCTAGCGACTGCCAAAGGCTGCCGGACTCAACCGTTAAGTAATAGTGCTCACCGCGACGTTCTATGAGCCGCTCCCTACTCTCACATAGTACACATAAGGCCAGTGCTTTTGTAGCGTGGTACGCCGCGTCGTCCCTGGCATTATGAAACAGCATTCAGGTTTGTAGCATGGAACACAGCTGTCGCATCCCCGAAAGCTGCACCGCGGGCTGGAGTTCACCAACACCTGTCAACAGAGAACAGCGTTGAAGGACATTTGCCCCGTTGCCAACGGCCAGA
The DNA here is from genome assembly GCF_002443255.2 of Varroa destructor. NCBI lineage: Eukaryota > Metazoa > Arthropoda > Arachnida > Mesostigmata > Varroidae > Varroa > Varroa destructor. The sequence goes on from NW_019211456.1 coordinate 14,174,035, forward strand.
AAAACCTCCACTAGCGGGAAGGGATATAATGACATGGGGAAGTCAAGTTTTTTGTAGCGCATTGGGACGGCAGGTGATGCTACCGCGCCTACGGATGCCACAATCACCACCGAGAGTAACAGAATAACAGCCATTTCGATCGAGGAGGGCTTTCTTTAGCCTTCGAATAAGCACTGAAGCGGTAAATGCCCCTTGGAAAATTGGGTATTCTTTGTGGTCTCCGCTGCTACTGATCCTGTCCTTCTGACGGGGAAAATGCCAGTTTCACTTTTGCTACCGCCATGTTCATGGCGCTTAAAAGTGCAATTTCGCATGGAAAATAAGGAAAAAAAATGCTTCCGCACTCACAAATCCACTCTGAATTTTACCAGACAATATGGCGAACACATAGAGGTTACCTTAGACCATGCATGCACAACATTATATATGTATATACAACCCATACTTCTTGTGCGTTGCTTTAGACAAGCAAATAGAAATGTTCGTTTCACAGGTTAGGCAGCTGCCAACCTACCTAGACGTTAAAATTTGAAGAATTCAGTTTCATTGTCATGAAGGCAAAAAAATGCCAGCTCGAAATTACTTTTACAGCTGCTTAAGCTAATATTAGTTCCAACAACGAAATTGCAATATCATTCAATCTTTTCCTACTCTTACAATACAGCTTTGAGAAAAGGCCGCAACAGGTTATTTTTTCTAACAGGACTGCAATTCATAACTTAAGCATCACTTTTGTATGTTTCTTTTCCATCCCTTCCTTGCATCTGGTGTCTCTCCTTTAAACTTACGCATGCAAATCCATTTTGTATCTGAAGTACTCCTTTTTAAACCAACTTTTTGTTCTGTCCTTTACAGAGCTCGTTCCCTGGTTTGTTTAATGTTACGGCTTTTCTTTCCGCAGCACACACCCTCTGTTTGCTTCCACTGTGGACGACGCGCGCTTGCTGTTGGTAAGCGTTCATTGCACCGCCCGGCCAATACTGCAGACCGAGTTTGCAAGGAGACGATGAAGACGACCATAAGGTGTTCTGTTGTGGGCTTTGTCTCGATCACAACCGCGATCACTTGAAAGGTAAATGGTCGGCCATTCGGACCTAGTTTGTTGCGGTAGAATAGAGACCTAGAAGTTGCCGAACAGGAGACAGGAGTGTATGCACGGATGACGTGCACGCGTTGTTCCGAAAAATAATGGCGTTCAATGCTGGTGCTGCAGCGGGTGCTATCATCGATATTTTATAAAGCATCGATATAAATCTAAGGCATACTCTGACCGCATGGTTCGCTCTTGCTTCTTCGCTCGCTTTCGTTGCTGTCGCTAATGTTGACTGTATTTCCCTTCCTTCTCACGCAATGGCAGAAACATGCCCGAGCCAAGTGGGAAAAGTAGAATGATCAACGAAAAATGCAACTCGCAGTCGCTTGAAGAAAACGAGATTTCTAATTTGTATTGACATCGTGAGGTTTCTCCTTTCCATATACACAGACGTAAAGAGATGACGCTGCAACAGGATCCGATAAGCCTGGGACACGGATACAGGCCGGCGAAGTGATAACAGAACGATGTGGTGTGCGTCGCTGCCGGGGTTTTCATCGCTCTTTGTCAGTCCTAGGTAGCAACAAGTGCAGTCGTAAACTTTGAATTGGCAAAAATTAAAATATGTCGATGTGGAAAAGGCGTCCCCTTGTCGTTTTTTCGAAGGTGAGGCCTTCAATTTATTAGGCACGGGGCAGTGTTATCACGTGCCTTGAATCTGCGTCTGCTCATCTGACCTGGATGGGTTGGGTTGTTCGGTTTTTCCCATTTTTGTTGTATACTTTGCAAAATGGGCGGTGCAAAACGCAAAAGGTAAAGAATAGAATGTGAGAATGATAAAACCGAAAGACATGGCGTAAGTGAGTGAATCATCAAAATCGTTTCGTGTTGGCCCATTAGTAAAACGGGTGCTTGATACGGACGAAAATGTTTTGACGCCGGCTGTATCCAAAATAGCCATGCGCACTAGTGTTAATCATCATATAGTACACTAGACCAGAGGCTCAAAGGAGGTTATCTTGAATAAGGGATATGATACACTTAAATTTATTCCAAGCTGCCATTGCTATAAGCGTCAACCAGCAGTAGCGACAACATTTTAAAAGATGATATACTTTCCTTTCGTACTGTCGTCGTTAGCAGTATCAACAAAGTGCCAAAGACTTTAGCGGAATGAGGATCATTTCAACTCGATTCAACGTGTGGAATGGTGGCCATCTCTATGAAGTACGCTTATTTCCATAGTGGTTATCATATAAGAACCTCTTACGGAGGTACTTGCGCAGTACAAAAAAGAATCAATGAACTATGAGTTGCGCTTCACTGTGCTAGCATTTCTATTTTTGAATTATGAGAAACTATACATCTAGATATTCTTTATTCTTTTGACAGCAAAAAGAAAGAACTAAGCCGTTTTTGAAGATTTCCATCGCTCCGGTTGTTTCTCAGTTCTGCTAACCCACTCGTGCTAAAGGGACGAATACTGAAACAATCCTTTTTTTTTTTGTAAATGCAGTTCAGTGTACTTGGATCAGATGTGAACGCCGTCATTCTATATCTTTGCATAGAAAATGGGTCTAATTAGCTAGTAGACCACAAAATCTTAGAGCACGCATTTAGGTGACCAATGCGCCTATGGGATGTCAAAGCACAGTTATGGATACAAACAGAGCTTACAAAAAAAGCTTTTAATTCGTGATATTGAAATAAAGTGCCTACTACTAAAAACATTTTACTCTAAACCAAAAACTTAATGCTTTTTCACTAGTGTTACAGTTTACTTTTATTAATTTTTATTTTTCTATCCATGTATAGGGTTTTGCACGCTGTGTGTACAGGCATTTCATCATGTGGGCTCGCTTCTTGTTTCTAGGCGCTAAGGCGAGATATCTAGGTATGTGAAGATCACAGTGGGGTTTATGTTAGTGCGGCAAAGGTTCCGTCTGGGAGGACGGTCATCCGGGCGCAAATATGGTTACCTCTATCTATAGGCTAGGTTTTATAACAGTGTGGAGAATAAATGTTGCACTGCTATGAAACCAACAAGTTCAAATCATGTTAAGTCTTTTAACGAAAAACATAATGTTAAGTGTCGATGCTAATGCAACGCAGAGGCACAGTTGGCAGTGATAATTTTTGCTAGTAGAAAATTATCGAACATAAACCATCTCTCAAAGATCAAAATTGTTCCTTTAAGCTAATCTCTACATATCGAAGAATAGACATCATTATTAGGTGACTATGACTGGGACAAGAGTATTCATATAGTGAAATAAGGAAAGTCTCGTTGATTTATATTGGTGGTATCTACGTTTAACCCTTTGCATGCAGTACATTGGGTTAATTATGCTTGCGTTTTATAAACAAGGAATCCGTGGTCAGACATCGAGGTTAGCTGTAAGATCGAAGATGCATTTGGGTACTAGAATCAGCCAAGAATTTTCCCAGGATCAAAATTATTTTCAAAATGTATTTTTTTGTCCTTAATGGGTGTCAACGTTTTAATGGTAGCCAACTGTAGAATGTACGCGATTTAAGAAAGATAACATCCTAGAGGTTGTCTGATGCTTTGGTTAGCAAAAAGAAGCAAGCTTTAAAATAACCTATTACGGAGATTATTGACAAATGCTCGACAGGACCTGTTCGCCGTTGGGCAGACACGTAATGTCCCAGATTTGGATATGCCGTAAGTTAGGATTACGTACACTTCATGGTCCACAGGTTTTAACTAGTTTCATCAGCTTAAATTAACGATTCCCATTTCTCAAAGAACCTGGATAGTGCTGAAGCCTAACGTAGATTAGCGGTAGGCTCCATCCATAAATGGAGCCGCGGCACTTACGTAAGAGTAACGGTCTCAGCTATCTTTCCTCTTCTCAGTGCATCGCTTTCGGAAGACGTGTCGATGTCAGGCTTCCAGTGCAGACTAAGCCCTTTGCTCTGAGCTTCTCCTTGCGAGGGGCTCTCATTATGAGGTCTCTCCCCACCATGAAGAACCATTACCACACCACCTTGGACCCCACACTGGTTGGTAACCTGGAATGCAATCATCCGCGAAGCGCACAATAGTTATCGGACATAGAAGTCGCAGCAGAAGTAAATCTAAAGCATGGTGACCTATACTGCGTTTTCCTCCCCAGCAGAGGAGAACTTAGATTATAAGTTCTCTATTGCTGTCTTTATTTCCCCGTTACAGATAATGTGTATTAACATTTTTCCTTGCCGTCCTGTTACTGCAAAGTATGTAATCTCGCCTGATCCTACCAATTCTATAAATTATAGTCACCGTTTCTATTATCACATCTTGAAGTCTGCAGGCTTTCCGGCAGGCTCCACTTTGTTAAGTTAAGATAAGTTTTACTCGATTTGAGTATAGCTGACATTCGTCTTTTAAGCTCTCTTCCTGCGACTCAGTTGAAAAGCTTCCTGTGGCGGTGTATTTTTAAGCTTGTTTTTTTCATTTTGCGTATACGCACACACTCATACACACATTGTATGAGTATAGCTAGCTGCTCCATTAGATTCGAGCAACAGCTCTGCCCTTGACATCCCGCTTTTCCGATTACCTCCTATTGCAAGGATGAGTCTCGCTCCACAAATCCATCTAGGCGCAGGCGAGAAGAAGTTCGTATAACACTTAGGTTGATCCGACTCCCGGATTTCATCCCTGCCCTTTGCCATCGACAGACGATTGCCATATTGCTTCCACTACCTTTGTCAAGCCATATACTGTTCGAATACCCCATTCCTCGAGAGGCGAAAAACGTTAAGCAGTGTCACAATCAAACTGATTTTCCCATCGCCCATCTGCGCCCAATGCGGTACAGAAACCTCGCAAAAAAGTATCATAAGCGGGAAACCTAACCAAGCGGATTGGATTGGTTCGTGTCGTCCGCATATCCTTGGCGAGCAGGGATAAAATCCCACATAAAGATCACTTAAAGAGGCTAATTTGGATATATCTAGGATAGTCATAAAGTTAGCTGTGACCGCCCAGGACCTCCGCTTCTCGAAGAGCTTTTATAAATTGTGGAAAGCTTTTAAAAACTCATCGGATTGTAAGCAAGCTTTCGTTAGTAGTAGTTACGGCAGTCAATAGTGGGTGAAGATCAAGGTAAGGATTAGTTTACTGTCGTATATAATATTATCATCAGTGTATTTTTATTTGGCAAAAGCGTCACTAGAATTTGAGGTTTGTCGTGTGTGCTATACAATGATGAACTTTAACAGACAATTATTACATACTGGCGTTGGATCGAACCGAAATAAGTCAAAGTGACATACAGATAAAATTAGGCGACGCGAAATTCGAGATTGCTCAATTAAAGATGGAGTCGTGTTTTAGCGTTCGCTTATACAATGGTAGCCATCTTCGGTATCTGATAAGACCATTGTTAAGCTCTTTCATTCTTGGAGGCACTAGCTATATCTTGGAAAGTTTTACCCTCAAATTTGGAAACTGAGAAATCATTATCGACCGGTAACGCTACGCAAAGACGATGACACCTATGCGAAAGAACTACCTGGTCTTGACTAAAGTGGCTCAAACTTTGCTAAGATTCATCCTCTACCTGAGCTGAGTCGAGCAAGGTCATAAATTTACGAGATGTGATGCAGCCAGAGACTTTTACCCGCCCAAGACTGATACGAGTGCCGAAAAGAATAATATTTTTCTCTGAAATTATTTTTATTGCTGCTACTGAGACTATGATCGATACTAATAGCATTACCAATAGGCAACAGTTGACACGAGAGGCTTCTCAGTTTTTCTGCATTTTCAATTCAGAATTTGAATAATTAGACCAATCCGAATGCAAGATTCTAGCAGACTACAGGAAATTTGTTAAAATACAGGGCGAGACAGTGACGAATACGGTGCCCGCCAGTATATTTGACAGCTAGTTGTACAAAATAAACTTTTAAGTTGCCGCTTAAACGTCAATTGAATGTCCAACACTGTCATAGTAAGCTTTGGCCCAGGAAGACGATGCTATAATTGCCCTCTATTCAGTTCGAAAGAGGTTTTTTCACGATTTTTGCGATAGAGCTCTTCTGTTGACAAATCAAAAGCGGGGGCTTCTATTCTTTACAGAGAGCTGATTCCTCCTCCTGGTACAGCATTTCCACTGAAACCTTAAGTTATCTATATAAAATAAAATCAGCAATTCAGACTTCCTACGTTCGACGCACGACTACAGCCTAGTTAGGTACGTGAGTTTTACAGGAAATAGCTTTTCTGATGGCTTATTTATACCATACACGCAGTTTGTTTCTTAATCGAAATTTTCTTATTGACGCCGTATATTCACTAAATTATTATATATATATATATAAAACTTCTAAAAGGCTAGCAACTAATGCAGCGGGCGTGTAACACTGAACACGTCATTGTATAGGAGTTGTTCCATCGAAATGATAACTCGTGTAAAACTTCGCATGTGTCTTCGTACTCGTACAATTGATTCATCGAGGGTATTTCAGTATCAGCGTTAGCCTACACGACGTACAAGGTGCAACATTTAGGTTGAAAAGAGTTTTTTAGTGAGAGCTCACATTGATTTTTAATAGTTGCAACAGACAGCAGGGCCTCTCGCCTTCCCTTGCATAATGGACTCATCAAATAACAGTTTGTTTGTCAACAGTATTCCTAGGTAAGTAAAGAAGTTAACGTATTCGGTTATCAAACGGAAGAGAATTTGTCGCGGCTAGTGACCTCCTGCAGCAGAACGATTGCATACGTCCTTATAATGTCAAGTTCGATGAATGTCACCAGTGCTTGCCGGAAGTGATAGAGGTTGATGCAAAATGAGACGAGGTTGTCGGCATACAAAAAGAAACCTTTAATAGGTTTTAGCTTTCTAATACTTAACTTACAAGCGATATCTGCTCTAGCTACAACATATAGCAACAAACGTGTACGGTCTGCGGACTCGGATTCGTCATGACCCGCCGCCCGTGTCACCCTGTCCGTGTAGACAAGTTTGTACAATAAAAAAGGTCAACTCACCTTACCTGTCGAAAAGCATATCGACTAGGAGATATCGTATAGGAGTAAATCACTATTCTTAAATAATTTAGCAACTTTTGCCCTTTTTACTTTTAGTTATAATCCGCACGCTTAAAACAGTGCCTTTCTCGGTGCAGTACAATATAATACTCGGTCGATTAACACTCGTTGTTTATATTCGTTTTTCGAATGCAGGTGGCGCGTGTGTAGCAGAAGCGACAATGGATGAAAAAATAAGAGATACCGCATTAAAGAAAATATATAAAGAAGAAGGTTGGTTACACCCCACAAACAGCGAGGGTCATGTGTGTCTCCTCATACGACTGCTTATCTATAGTATCCTACAATACGCACTCACACGCTACCAATAAATCCATTTTTTTTGCCTATATTACATTTTGTGAAACCAACAGGAGGGCTCCTGCTTAAATGGTAAAGGTTCCCGTGAAGCAGACCACAGTTGCCACCGACGTACCATAGACACTGCTGCCTGCCAATACCGAATATCTCATTCACTCGCTATTACCTTATGTGTAACCCCTCGTGGTCTGCCGACACTCAGTGTAGAAGCGACAACGCCATTGCTACTGCCATAGCGGAGCTTCAGCAGCCGGCTCCAAAGTGGGTTATTGTGATTAATCGTTGACAGGTTTCCCTCTTCCCTCCAGATCCCTAAGACCGAAACCCCAGACTGTAACCTCTATTCCCTATTTACAGAACGGCCCCCTCAGATAGTTTTCCCTTTAGGAGGACATATCTACAGGACTTTTGGGAACCCGTAGGAACCGAAAACAGATTTGCTTCGGCTGTATTATTTTGCCAATGCGACCGAGAGTTGTGCTAGTAGAACGACAGAAGACTACCATCACGACAGCCGGACCATACTTTCCTTACCATCTACGTCGAGCCTCCAAATGGAATGACAGTGTACAAAGTCACCAGTGGACGCCAGACTTGACGGGGAGTGAGAATGGGAAAGCGGAAGAAGAGATATTTGCCTGGAGGAAGCGTCTAGAGTATAGTAAGCAACCCGCTCGTGCCATTTCTTCGTGTCACTGCGTCCACGACAGTGTAGCGGTAGCACTGCCTGGTTCCTAAACGTGTGGTTCCTGCCGAACGTACGCTGGCTGCCGGCTTCGAATGGTGGCCTTCTGTTCTCTTTCAGGAGTCGGCGAAACCGCACCCAGAAACGACCGGAGAGTAGACACAGTACGAAAGCGGAGATGCTGACTGTGTAACGGAGAAAGGGGCTGGCAAAGGGGCCTGGTTGGACGAACGAAGACAGGTCAGTGGCGGCCACATATAAGGCGAACTCCGATTGTGGCACATCAGTTGGGGCTGCAGCACAGAGACGGCGAATGGACGGAACGGACGGTGAAGTCAACCGATAGGATGGTGGTGGTAGCCGAGGAACGGGGCGGCCGGCAATTGAGGCAAGCAGACATCAGCCATCTGCAAAATACACCTGTCAAGTGTACAAGGTTCTTGAGAGAGACAGTTCTGCAGGTCCTTTTTCGATCGCACTTCGGGACTCTGGACTTCGTACAGTGCACACGTGTATACACTCGCTTGCAGGTAACTCCCAGTGTCGATCCCTTCCATCGTCCGCAAAGTTTATTATCTTGTTTTTTTACGCCCGACTATCAGCGTGCAAACTTAGCTGGTTTCCACTCTGTGTTCGTACAAATGTTGAAGTTATTCGGGGATTGTAACTCTAAATCTAATAGGTACCCGTGTTATTTCTCAAAGTTGGTACATGATATCCATAAATGTGCTGTAGGGTAATACATATTCTGCAACAGTTAGACGTAGTTTCAATAGTGGTACTGATGAAACACATCGAAGGGTAACAATAAAATAGAGAATTCGAAAATTTTTTGTGCGCCTATTGTCATTAAGGAAAAAGCTGTAAGGAGGGCTTTTGCTACAACATTGTACTTCATGTACGTTAGCAATCTTTCATTCATATCATCATAACAATCGTTCATTAACATAATTTGCATGATAAAGTTGCCGCAAGGTTCTTTCGGAATTACTCAGTAAATCCCGAGATCTGTCTATGGAACGAAGTTCGACACCTGTTAGCAGTTAGATGTTCAGAAAAACGCACGTCCATGGAATCTGGTCAGGATCACTACGACAGGAACAAATGAGGCCTGGACAATTAAAACGGATACAATTTGTTGCATGCCAATTGCTCGATATTGCTGTGGGCCGGCAATAGGAAAAACATTAACGAAAAGCTCCAGGCGTAATCAAAATATGGTTATATTTTTTTTTCAAAATCTGCCTAGCTTACGCATACACTAAATAAAGCAAAACTTTCGTTGCAACTTCAACTATTTGAATTAGAATAATGTCTCCCTCATTTACATGCATACTGTGTTAGCAGCAATATGGTAACAAACGTGTTGCAATTCACGAGATAGAATCCGATCCTTTAAGTTCTTCTGGTAAAGCAATTTGTGCTGTGAAATTAAGATTTCCACTGAGGCAACATCGGTCGATAAAATCAATAACTCGCTATGTATAAGCTATTAATGGACGCATGTGTAAGAACATCGAACCGACATTTCTAGCTGGAAGGCATTCATTCCATCATCACGATGGTCGCGAAACAGCAAAAGCGCCGTCCGTCGCCTTCAGAGCGACGAAAATCTGGGGCGTGCTGTTGTCGGATGAGTATTCCGATTATACGTAACGTGTTCATTTATTGAGAAGAGGTAGAGGGAGACATGTTGGAGTTTACCGCCGGTATCGCAGTATTGCTCCTTCTTTTATGGTCCTCCTGAAGGTATTGCGAACAAGTCGTTACGCGGTAGCGGGATACGATCCGTTAAGGACGCAAGATTAGTTTCCTTTTTCTCGTTGCATCATTCGAGTCAACGTCCTGCAACCCATTTCCACCCTCCGTCCCCCCCCTCGGAACAGAAGAGTCTAAATTAAATCACTATGAAGCAGATGAGACCACCCTCAATAGGTAACAACAAAAGCCACTGCCGGTGCTGGCTTTATCAGGAGAACTCTACCAACTCTTGCGACGACAAGATGCACCAACACAGAATAACATGTCTTTTCGCAGAACCGACTTGTCATAGACCACGGGGAAAAAATTGACAATGTAGGCGTGTGAGAAGGGGAGTATTGCGGACAAGTCGTTACGCGATAGCGGGATGCGATCCGTTGAGGACGCCAGATTAGCCTCCTTTTTCTCATTGCGTCATTCGTGTCAACGTCCTTCAACCCATTCCCCCCTACCCCCCGTAACAGGAGAGAGACGAAATCAAATCATCACTATGATGCAGACGAGACTACTCTCAATAGATAACAACTGAAGTCACTGCCGATGCTGGCTTTATCAGGAAAACTCTACTAACCCCTGCAACGAGGAGATGCACCAACACAGAATAACATGTGTTCTTTCGTAGACCCGACTTGTCACAGAGTACGGAGAACAAATTGACAATGGAGGCGTGTGAGAAGAAGGGTCGTTTCCGTCGTTGTTACTACTGCCTTCGTCCGAGACGCTATATCGGATAAGGGGAGTGGTTGGGTAGATCTTAGACTAGAAGTACTAAATGCAGAGAAAGCAGGGGACTGAAACCGAGGAAATCAGGCAACACGGCACAACGTTTCATAGTCATCACAGAATGAGATGTCTATTGATGTGGTCCAATAGGGAGTACGGATATTTGGATTTAGCATAAACTAGATTTTCGGGACCTTGAGAGATAGCGAAGAAACAAGAGATCGTGACGGTAGAACGGGACTAGAAGGAGACGGCTCTGGCTGCGATCGTCCCGGATGGTAAGTGGGAGTATCTGGAGTACATCGTGACAACCAGCGGCAACCTGAGCAACAGACAAACAACAGCAAACATACGCTGCGACAGAAAGCAGAGCTGTATATAGTTCAGCCTTCGTGAACTAAACGGATAGCTATGTGCACTACACAAGGAACTCGAATTGCATAGGATTAGTAAATTATTGTTAAAACGACTGGGGTGGGCGTGTATAATGGACAAAAGGTATCCTCGCGAGAAGACTGTAGCAGATTGGCTTGTCCGACTAAGGATATAAGGTTCTCCAGGAAGCGGGACTTAAATTTCTGGCCATTTATCTTCACATGCAAATCTGATTTTGGAGCCAGTCAAATGAAATCCACTTCTGGGAGGCAAAACAGGGAAATGGACAAGATAGAAAGCAAGCTAGTAAAAGCTAGTTTGTTTTCTGAACAGAGCGGACACGTATGAGTGCATCCGCGTGTAATGTGTGTGTATGTGCGCGTACATTTACATATGCTGTGTGCTATATATACATCTGTACAAATTAGTTTGTGAACCGTAGACGACCGCTCTCAGACTCGCTGTAATCTCGTCGCTAGGAAACTGCTTGCTTCAGCTTGAGATCGTTAAGCATCCCCATTTTCTGGGTTAGATTTCTTTGACTACCTTTTCGAGTTTAAATGTTTATGAGTTCGATGTTTAAATAATATCGGGCCAAGTAAGATTAATTAATTGCTTCCTGTTTTGTTTAATAATTAGTGTTAGCATGCTAGAAGAACTCTTGTTGGGTATAATGTAGAAATTCCTGAATTACATATTATCAAACAGGATATTGTAGTCAAATCCTTTTTCACGCTGCCACAGTCTTTTCACAGAAAAAGCACGACTCTCGATTATGAGCAAATCATGATCTAATATATTCGCAGTTCAGGAAGAATGGCGTGCACAAAAGGTCCGACTGCCTTTCTATCATCTTTATTGCTCACGTCGCTGTCAAGGCTGCGCCTACAAGAGGATATTAGCAATGGAGTTCCATCGGTCTCCTCTTGTTCAGTAGGAGCAGTCATCTGGCCTGCTGCAGACACAAAATAATGATCACCAAAAACAGGCAGCCAAACAGGACGACACAAGGTCATCCTATCTGATAAGAAGTTCATATTGATGGCAAAAAACGATATAGCACGAAATTAAGACTTACCATGTCTAGACCTGTACTTGATACGTATTCTTTACCTGAACCCTGACACCTATCGTTAACCCCATTTTCTGCTCCATGCTCAGGAGAGTGCATGGTTTCGCATTTCTGAACATCCTCCGTTAGAGAAAAGCGCCAAGATGGGTCACTTTAAATCGTATCGTACTCTAGGCCTATGCATATGCCCTTTTTCTAACAAATAATAGGCTTCGATCATCTAAGTGTACTGCCGCAGGACGATGTTCCTGGTAACATCTATCTACACATATTGGCACGAAGGAACGCGCTGAGATGGAACGTTGAGTGTTTCTAGTTATTAGTAAACACTTCTATTAACTTTTCTATTGTTACCGAGCCTGTTTACACAAAACAAATGTAAATAGACCTTAATCTAATTAATATTTGTGGCTTTAAAGTAGGAGCAACGCTAATGACATCAACGGAAGCGTCTCTCGTATCTTTGCAACCACAATTAATTTTCTAATAACGATTTTTCGTGTTTATAGCTTAATTTATCGAATTCCCTTAACTTGACTGAGAACATATCAGATTTATCTGTTATTATTTTACTGTCATTAGTATAAACGTTACGGCGAAAATATACTATTACCTTTGCAGGGAGATGGCTGAAGACATCTTTAGCGGACTCGCCCTCGACGAAGACATACCGCGCTTCTTCATGCGGCGTTGAAGACCGCTCGATGGGCAGAGTCGGAAGGTTCACTGTAACAACGAATTGCAATGTAAACGAAGTGAGAAGCGTCATCTAAAACATTAATTCCAGTTGTTTGTTAATTACATGTAAAAGGCCGATCTAACCTCTGGCCATCTAAACAAAGAACATTTCTAGTTAAACAGTTGTAATGCAGAATTTCGGTTTAAATGAAAATCAGCAACCGTTATAATAACGAAGCTTCCATCGACTGTAAGTTTAACTTTGAACTTTAAGTTCATTTCTCTGTAATAGGCCTGAGCAGTCAAGGTGAGGTAGTTGAACTGGACGCACAAGTTTTCGATTTTTTTTTAAATTTAGTGTTGACAGATGCTTTTTTTTCGCAAGAGTATGTAACTAGTTGTTATATTAGCTAAGGCATTATATGATGTCGCTTAAATAAGTCGTGTACGCTTAAATAATGCCTCGACCGTCTTACTTTGATGAATACTAGTCTTCGATCTTGACAATAGATTCAACTTACCTGTGTATGTTCCACCTGAAAGGATTCCAAGTTGAGTATCGATGAATGGATGGCTAAGGGTTACTCGAGTACGGGTCGAACGAACTATCCTCAAAGGGAACTGCTTTCCGCGGATTGCCTAACAGACGGAAGGAGGACGACAGAGTAATAAAAGATCAGACACTGTTTGTTTATGTCGCCCTAGAAGGTGGCCGCACGCGCACGCGAAGCCGTTCACTGAATAGGTCAAAAATGGCATATGAAAGTAAACACTTGAGAGGAAAAGCATGGTTTTTCCTTTATCAAAGAGTCAGGTTTTTCAGCTTCTCAGTTAGACGCAACGTAATATGCGGCTCCAGTCCATGGCCCGATCACACGAACAAGTCAAAAATTGTGTGACGCTATCAATACGTGATGATAAGATGCCGTTCTTCTATTCGTAAGTTACTGATATCCCGATAATGGAGAATTTCTTTGAAAAGAACGCCTGCGAAAATGTTACAATGTCAAGTAATATGACCGAGGAAAATCCAGTACGCGTTTCCTTTTCCAAATAAAACAAACTTTGTTTAAGTTAGTTCTGAACTTTTTTCTCTTGCGAAGCCTATGCTATGCGCCGCCTAAAGAACTTGATGAGGTGTTTCCCACAGACTCAGGATCTTCACTGTTTAAAAAAAAGCTTATCTATATTTTTTTCCAAACGCCTCAAAACAACTTAAAATAGCTCCTAGAGAATCTTTTATAGAACCCTGACGATTGTCAGCAAATGGTCTTGTGTTGTTGTCTTACAAATTTCTCTAAGGTCAATGTACGCTCCTTTGCCTCCGAGTGCGCACGCTAATAGGTGGTCAAATGCATTAAAAACTGCTACTTCTAATGATCAGCCGCTACCCATAATGAAGAAGAAACTTTTTTCTGCAATGAATGTATGTGCAGGACCTAATAGATAGCTTCCTGTTGTTTAAGTTTTGCCTATACTAATGTAAGTTATCGAGTAACGCTGTGTTTTCCACCGGTTTCAAAGGCCTTATACGTAATGGACACCCATCAGAACTGAGAGCTCGTGTCAAATGCACCGATTTGATGACCTACATGGGCTTTTAGTGCTAACAAAGAAATTGCACACTTTTTTAAATGTCTTAAATAACCATTGTGCAAAAATTTCACAATTATACAATAATATTGCAGTAATGATATATAGGTGAGTGTCAATAAAAAAATCGCACGAAATCTCTAGTGTCATCTTCTACTGACTGAAACTTAAATTTCACACGGTGGTCGACCTGTACATACGTGTACTAACATTTAATGTTCATTTCCAGTTTAACATTAATAAGCTCTAGATAGATGTGTACAACTCAAAGGTTTTTTACTTTGTTCTATGGCAAAAATATATTTTGATAACAATGTCGTTCATACGTTTTCGTTCGAAAGCCACATGGACCGTATATCGGCGGTATAGAATCGGAGTCAAATCTTCTAGTGTATTACACGATGCTTTCAGGGTCTATCGCAGTGTTTTACCTAGCCTACTTCTCAGATCTATTTATTATAAATAGTAGTAATAGCAGTACTGGATGACACCGCAAGTCATCACGGAATTGTGAGCGTTTTCTGAATGAAGGTCGGACAGATTTAAGCGTAAACGTAAAGTATGATGAGACGGAATAAGCGCAGAAGAGAAAGGCTACGCAAACGGCTTTTGTCACCGTTATGGGCCTCTGTCCAAATCTTAACGGCAAATGAGGTCAGAGCAGGTTCTGTGTGGCAATTTGTCTCTGTTATGATTGGCACTGCTAACTAGTATCTACAAGATATATTATGTTTGTGTGTTTTGAGATCGAAATACATGCACCCTGATTCGATCACAGCGAACATTGAAGTACGGAAGCGCCCTCTTCATCGAGGATTAAAAAAATACCTGAATTTCTTGGAAACAACCGCACAACTCGCATAAAAACGAGGGTTTTTCTATGTGCAGAGTTTTTCGCGGTTGTCGCATACTAATCGGCGATATTATTCGAAGCCTTCCGCAGTCACCTTCAAATGTAGACGGAGTGTTATACTCCTTATTTTTAGAACCAGTGCGTGTTGTTGTAAATTCGTAGCGGACCTTTAACGAAGTTACACGAGCAGGTCGGGAAACAATAAAATGTGTATTTAGGTAAATTCCAATTGACGCATCAAATAATAAGAGCCAAAAAATTATAGATTTTACGTTGTAAATACTTTTTTTTCTTTTTTTTTAGATATTCTGAAGCGAAGGCTTCGAAGAGTTGAAGTCGATCTTATACTACAAGCTACGCAAGAAAATTATAAACGTGTGGGACCTTTTTTTTTGGTATATCAACACTGTGCACCTTTTCTAAGAGGAACAACGGTATAACGTAGTTAATGTGGGAAAAAATAGAGAAATACCAAAGTAGTTTTGCTCAGAATAGCCTAAGCAGAAGCAAGTAAGAAGTTTGGTTAAATTTACGGATTTGTGACCGCTGTCATGGAAGTAAACACTAAATAAGAGACGAAACCGCACTCAGAAAACGGTTACGCTGCGCTGGCTCGTCCCAATATTATTGCTATGTCTTAAGGTCTAATGGATTTATCAATCCTTGTCGAAATCTTGAAAATAATGAATGACCATTAATATCACAGGGAATTGAAATTTGTAAATATACCTTCATTGGATTAACAACTACTTTACAAGTTACCGAACGGTGTACTAAAACGTTTGCAATTATTGTTAGTTCAGCAGGCTCTAACCTGGGGGTACGTATTGTGATAAAAAGGAATACGCATTGCCCTCGATATTGAGAAGCAGGAGTACACATAAGATGCTTCCACTTAGGACCGACAAGTGTTGCACTTTAATTTTACTTGTTTTTTTTTCAGATTTAAACATTGTTCTCTTACATTTTGAAGCTCCCCATGGTGGCGTCCATTGACATTGCAAGCCATACCTCATATATGGCCTTGGACGTATCGACTTAACAGTGTCGATGTCCTGCTAAAGCTTTGTGTCGAGTAAAATAACCTTGAGACATCTATCTACATGCGTACCCTGGGAAACTAATGATCGATCGTAGTTATTATACTAAGTTGTCGTTAGCTTACTGCGGGCGTTTGTTTGAGCACAAAGCCTCTACCCACTGTCTAGCCCTCTTTGTCCACATGGATCTTAAATAATTTTTTATTTACTTATGGCTAGAGTTTTTTCTTGATTCACATATGATTAAAGTTCCAATAGGGGAGTTTAAGACATTAGTTCAGGGACACCAAGGCATCTTTAAGCCCGGGCAACTATTCAACTTCTCGAATTTATCGACACGTCAAATCTAAACCATCTAAATAACTACAATAATATGGCAGTGCGATGCCACTAAGTATCCGGTAAAGTGGCGAACGAGGCACAGCATGAAAGATGATTAGAAAGAAAGTCGATTTCTACAAAGATTTTGTTTGTTTCTGTTTATCAATACATATACAATGCACGAAGGCTTCTGTTTAGATGATAGATAGATTTTTCCTTTGGAGGGTGAAAGGTGGCAGTATGGCGGCGGGTGAATGTCAATAAATCTGTTATTATTTGATCGATAGCAATAAATGGCCATCTTAGCGGTGACGCATCTCTTCATTGTGCGCGTGCACCATAGATCCGTATATATGATAAATAATTGTCGTCGTCCAAGGAGCTGTGCTATTCGTTGACGATCATTGGCCACCATGAACGCTGTGGATAGGACAAAGTTATGGTCATCATTTGTTTGAACGTTTCGGGTACGCTATACTGCACGGCACATCTCGTTCCAACGTCTCAAAACCTTGACTAATCCGGTTAGTTAAATCTATGGTGTAACATTAAGAGTATGCGTAAGGAATAGTCTGTTCGCTAGTCACAACATAAAAAAGGCAGTATGGTTAACCAACACCGTACGCGGAATTAAGAAAACCGTGAGCCGATACGCACCTGTAGAAAATTCGAGCAATTAGCTAGTCTTGACTGCTGAATAGGCAGGTAATTAATGGGAGAATCGTGGGCAGCGTGAAGATCATTGCTACTACGATAAACTCCATACTTGATTTCGCCATCCTCCGTTTCGGATTCGATTTCTTTTGCAAATGACGATTTTTTACGAAGGTGTTCGTTGTCGCCGCCGTCGCTAGCGATGGCCTGATCTGGCCCAGCATCACTGCGGCCGTCCAGTAAGCCTTCGCCGTCTCGACTTTCGCCGTGTTCAAATAACGCTTGGCCGTCAAGCGGTCTTGTCGCACTTCCACGAGCATCCCCTCCGTAGTTATCGGCCGAGACGACTGTTCGGTACGGATATCGCTGCGGTTCAAGTTGTACAGTGTCCATCGCCTGAGGACTGTGAACAGCAGAGCTATGGACACCGTTTCTGGGAGAAGCGCCACCTTCTGTATGATACGACGACACAAAATATGGAGGGACGTTGCGGTTGACGTCTGCGGTCAAGGCTTGTTGATGCTGTTGAGGGGGGCTTGCATGAACTTGCTTTGGGTGGATTTTGACGGCGATAGTTGACGACGACGTCACCTCAGCAGCAACAGCGGCTGAACCCCCCGGAGGGAGACCTCGCGACAGCCACACCAGCCAGCATAGCACTGTAAAGAGGATCCAGGCAAAACAAAACGAGAAAGATATAATTGCCATTTCACTGGTATTATAGGTATGAATTGGAGCTGCATCATATTCGTGAAATTGAAATCTGTCGGTTCGTATCCGGTTCTTGAGAGAAGCATAATATAACCAGTTGTACGACTTGATTGAAACAAGTATTTTTTTCTAATTATCTAAATGATAATGACTAATTACAAAACTAAGCGAAATATTTATTGCTATAATATCGCAATTAATGTAAATAATTAGAAAATATAACGAAATTTTAATTATGATTTTTATTCGAAGACCTTACTAAAACCCATCTATGCGATGTATAATTGTTTTCGTTTGAAAATAAATTGATCTGTCTATCTTCTTTAGATACAATAAATACTAAAAGGCTGTCGTGCTTTAAAAAGCCTACGTCTATTGTCAGTCCAGCTTGAACCATATTGACGTAAAATAATTTTTACTACTTTTCCTGTTTTCCGCTGCAACATCCAAATCTGAACCGTCAACTCTAACACGGTGCTACATTTCTTCTTGCTATTGTCACCATATGATCATTACTATGATTTAATGTATACCAATATGAGTGGCCAACGGTGCGCTAACGTGTATCTTCTATAGAATTAAGGTAATTGTACCCGATCAGGCTACATAGAAAGCGCGTCAGCAAATATCACCTTTGGGCAGAACTGAAGTCGGAGGCTGAACCATGAAAAATTACATGTTTTTCTTGACTGCTGATTAAATCATGTAATGATCGTATATTTCTATCATGCTGTCGCATTGAAGACTCCGCTACAGATACATCGATCCCTTCAACGAAAGTCTTTCGGAATTCATTCATTTTATCGTATTAGCATGAATTACCCGTTGTCAAACGCTGGGACACAAGCCAACACTGGATGTAAACAAGTCACTCTTGAGTGACCAATTACCTGATGACGGTCCAGGAAGCACCGCAGCTCATCTCGATTTTATCCAACCCTTGTCAAGATTAAACCACCGACACCATTCCCTCGAGATTGCTTTAGTTAGTTTTCTATGGGGGCTATCAAGGTAACGACTCAGCCAGCAAATATCGCTAAAATAGAATACTACGGTTCATTCGGACCTTAGGATACCGCACTGAATTTGGTATATTCTTCAGTGCCACTAGTGTGTGTAGGGGAAAACTAAAAGATCAATTCCCTTTGTTTTGGCACTTCATCTTGATTAATATAATGAACTGTGGCAATAATATAACGACAATGATCGGTGTAGTGATACGGTCAATGGGTAACCCGCGGAGTGCTACTAAGTCCCAGTGTATCTAGCCCTTACATAATATTGAGAACTTACGCTGTATATCGTGCAGCGGACATAAGATATTTTTGGTCTATACTTATCGGGTAGTATTTCTTTGAAAAAGAAATTTGTGCGTGAAATAAGTTATTCGACAATTGTCCGCCTAGCATAGTTAATTTGAAGGCCATGGTCAATTAGCAGCTAGAACACCGATGAAGTTAGTTGATTAACCTAACTTAAGTGATTGTTCATTAGGGTGCATTTCTGCCAAGTAGTTTTTCTTAGTAAACTAACCGTAGGAGTCATACTATAAATAAAACTTCAACTTTGAAAAATCGCTATTTTTATTTCATAAGTTACGTTGTTCTCCAATCTGACCTTATTTATTGCAGGACGCACAGCTTCGCTCATTACAGCTCTGAGTTTTAAGCAACGCAGTCGAACATTTTAGCTTGGAAAATGTACAAAGGCTTTTTTACAAAACGTGCGTAATAGGTTTATGGTCAGATTTCTTCAATTATTAGCTGACTCTTCACACTCGCGCTTATATAAGTTGCCACCTGTGTCTTTCGTATATGCCGCTACCGCTCACAGCAGTGGCAGGCTAAACCGTCGTCGTTCTCGCTGCCGAATGTAAGGCTGACGTCGATACTTAGAGGGGAATGGATGAGAAGGGACGGCAATTGTGTCGGTGCTCAGCTTTGGCGAGCTCGAACCAAGCTGACGCCGCTACAGCCTTAAACCAACTAGGGAATATGCAGGCCCGATAGGCGCCAATGCGGCACATTGACATTGGACTTGGGTTTGAGCCAGTGTTTGTTCAAAGTCGGCCGCGGAAAATTTGTGTGGGTCTTTATACAGACACTGTGAGCGAACAGTTAGAAATGTTTGTAACTGATGTTGTTTAACCGTTCATTTTTTGTTTTATACCCATCCATGAAAAACTATGGATGAGCATGGTCCGCAAATTCAGCACAGTAAAATGTAAAAAAATAGCTTAAGCTTAAGGCTTACTGAACACAGAACGCCAAAGGTGTCCAATACAAGGTGGACGACGATGCAAAACGACAAAAATTTATTTTTGTTTGTTACTTACTAACTAAATTAGACCTAAGCTGAAGCGGGTTTTCTTTGGCCTGTTGTGTATTACTTTGTTGAAATAGTTTGTAAAACTGAGTTGCTGTATGAGAAGTTTTCGACAATATCCTACCTTCCCTTTATTTCTATTCTGGTTATGAGTAAAAGGAGTCTAGACGCCAGCGGTCAGAACGAAAATTGGAAAGTGCTCAACGTTGTTCGGTTATCAGATTTTGCGGATTGGTATCCCACGTTCGTATAGGGTTCGCTCATAGCCTCATCTTGTCGTGAATATAATAAATGTCTGATTTATTTCCTAACAAGATATATTTAACGCCTGTATTGCGAAGAATCTCGTGTTTTATCTCTAGTAAAATACGCCAGGTTATACTTTTATAGAGCGCATAAAAGTTAGCGTGGCCTCTGGAGGGCATCGTTTATTTAGTACTTAGTGTTTCGGCGTCGTTGTCGTGCTACCAAAAAGTGTTATAATGTTACGAGCAGTTCTTCATGACACAGCCAAGGCACGCATTTGAATCAAATGTCATCAGTAATGAACACGACTCGGGGCTGTTCGACCCGAACTACGCATCAATTCACGACTAACATTGGGCTTCAGCCACATAACCTATTCCCTCCCAGGGCCGGGCAGGAAATGTCCTGTTACTCGTGGGTGATGTGTATCACGTTATCACGATGTGACATGAAACGTTTCATTCTCTGACCATTCACCCGTCTACCATCGCACTGCAGCGTTTTCTACGTAAACTAACAATATAGATCAGTTACTAGTAAACGCATCCGCCCTTCTGGAGGACCAAGTGGTTACAAGGAGGTACTGCAGCCTGTAAGAAGGTTCATCAACAAGCCATACATTTTGCCCCAAGAAAGATCGGACAGCCGTGATATTTTGCATAATAATTAATTATAATCATTCCAGTTTTTTGCGGACTGTAGTGACCGCTGTACATGTAGAAGCAATAACAATAGTTATTACAATGTGACCGTGTCAAGAGCTAGCGAATTGTGCACAATCAGTTGAGACCAAACTCATAGACGGATCTGATGCTTGATCCATTTTGTCATACCGCTCTTTTATACTCAACAGACGCATGCAGATATGTAAAGCTTAGTTTGATTTCTAGGAAACATGTAAGTGTACCTCTGTCGAAATTCGTGAGTTTCACTAAGGATAGCAACGGAATAAGGGTTCGTTGGCAGTGATTCATTCGTCCGTGGAGGTATCACCATCCACAGAATTGAATAGACAAATTGTTTCAACAATTTCTACTACAACACATTCCTTCTACAATAGTATTATGTTAATAGGTATATGCTTTGTTTTTTTTTTTACAAATGTCAAAAAAGACTTCTTTTCTGTGGTTAACACGGTGTTTCTTTGATTTCATTACTATGCCTCTCGTACCATCTAACATTGTCGTATGTCATCGTATGGTCAATTGTTCATCGATCGCTCTGATGTCCTGGCCTAAGTTTCATACCCCCTCTTTCTTTTGCATTCTGCTTAGTCGCCAAATAGTCCTCGCCAGAGTTTCGTTTTTCCACCTAATGGTTTGTGTACTAAGGGGATGCCACCTCAGACGAATGCACAAAATAAGAGTTCCGTCAATGACTTGGTAGACCACGTGATCTAATTGTCCTGTATTGGGCGATAAAAGTAACTGTATTAAACCCACCGTATGAATGTAGTTTTTACATAGAACCTAGAGACACACTTATGTTAATATTAGTAAGTGATTACTATATATTTATGCTTTAGCTTTGACCTTTGACTTTAAAGGGTACACTCATTTATCTGGGGTATGTTTATTTTTTAGTGTAGTCCATTAAGGCTCTGGAAACGGTAAAACCCCAAGACATACCGTAGATCTTTTGATTTTTCGTTCACGACAGATTCAAACTAAGGATCTATTATTACCTTCGGCATCCAAGTACAGTCGGAACCACTTACGCTGACTGAAATATAATCGCGAAAATTTTTTTTTTGTATAAGCAAGTTTTTGGGTCGCAGGCCCTATTTAATTAGCGCATTATGATATACGCCGCGAGTTTTTAGGACCGAACGAAAAACTAAAAAGCTTTCGTTGTAATTACTTACCAATCAGTTCCTCGTGCTGGGGACTGCTCAATCAGCTAAAATTGATGCCATTACATCTATGTCATATGTTCAGTCCTGTCTTTTAGGGTTCCAGTGTCCAACCTTAGCATTTCTCAAAGTATCAGATATTACGAAAGAAACACCAGGCTCTTAGTACGTCTTTTTTTGTTGGTAAGGGCTCAGTCAACTAGACCTATGCACTAGGCCTGACTTTATGGCCTATGCGCTTATCCTACGCCTCATCGACGTCATAAAGAAATCCTTTACAGAGAAAGAAAGATTTAGTTCAATTTCAAAAACGTCTTAATTGTTAGTACATTTGTTAAGTTGCTGATCAAGTTCAGTGTTAATAACACTGTAGTAAGAACAGCCAAGGTGGTACACTGGTTTGTAGAACAGAAAGCGATCGTCTCGGTGTACGTAGAGATAATTTGATTTGTGTTATTTCTTGGCAGTTAGTTTTCAAATGCAAAATTAACTCATGAAATTAGCTGAAATTAACTGAGCTTAAACAATGTAGTTAGGATTGTCGTACATCGCAAAAACACCACCTTATTATATTTATACATAGGAGATATAAGTCATCCCCCCACTACTTATAAAGTATCTAATGTAGAATTAATACATCTTTAATCCGAGCAAAGCTTCTTTCTTCTGGTATACAGATAAACTCTATTGAAACTATTTATTTGGCATTGACGGGATATAAGCACATGGTACGGTTGATGCATACGGTAGTATGATTTTTAGAAGTATTTCGCTGGCTACTCCCCAAACGTCCACATATTGTTGGGATACAAATGTCAAAGCTTTCCTCTTGTTTATGTATGTCTTGCTGGCAACATACGTTGTCCCTACATGTCTGTCTACAATCTGTATGGCTTAGATGCACAGAAAGAGCTCGCTTGGCTGTAAGATGAGTTCTTGGTAAGAATATCTCCTGTGTATGAGGAAAAAGGCCACACAATGGCAAGCATAGAAACAAGAATGCATTATCATGGCCTTGTATCGGACTGAAACCTGATAAAAATAGTGATAGTTCGATAGGAGGTACTTTCTATTACATTGGCAGTTGAGGTCATCGAGGACGTCAAATCTTGAACTACGGTAAAGAGCGCGCTAATCAAAAAGCGACGTCGATTGGCCGGTAAGATAGAACTTATACATAGAACATTTTGCTCGTGAAAAGTACGCTCACAATCATACGCAGAAGAGAGGCCATATCTTCGTATGCATCGACCCATTTCAACTGTAGGCGGACACCGTTTCGAGGAATACGTTCAGGCTAGTGCTCAAACTATGGGTAGCAACAGACGATAAGAAATTACACAAGAGCGCAATACGCAACCCAGCTTACTAGAAGGAGAACGTAAGCTATCATACGCAAGCAGCCATCAATCTATCAGAAGTGCTAATGACAGGAAATTCTGTTAAATTCAACAAAAAAAAAAGAAATTCTATCCATAACGCTATATATAGCAGTAGTAAGATGATCATAGTGTTAAATAAAGCTGGATATTAAACTATAAGCTATAAGCCTAAACCTATATCCGTTCGCCTCCGTTCATCACTAAGCCTTCTAACGTACCTTCGGTTCGGAAAACAATCAATCAAGTTACCATAACTTGAACTATCCTTTTAGATCATACTGCATTCAATACAAAGCAATTAGTTAACTCATTATTTGGTTCATACCATCAATCACATTTAGAAACGATCATCGTTCCATTTTATTCGTTAATTATTCTGCAGCGTTTTAAATAAAACTGAATCCGCGTCCCTTTTGCCAGCGTTCCGTTCTACTCGTTCGGATAAATTTGTTTTTATTTAGAACTAAACCTCATAAGATAGATAAGAATTAAGTTTCAAAGTGATACTTCAACTAACAGCTGGTTATAATGAAGTGGCTAGGCTTGGCTCGACGCTGGTAGGGAAACCGGATGCACGTGCCACTGAAGTTTCGGGACTGCGACCTGTCAACCTTCATGAGGCGAAACATCGGTAGTATGAAGATGACCAAGATTTCGGCACGTCTATGGATATCAGCCCTACAACGACAAGATGACAACATCTGTTCCGCAGCAGGATAAAGTCGGCGACAGATCCTAGAGAAGCTGGAACCTGACCAAAGTGAAGCTGTGCAGAACCAAGGGGTAGTCTTGCTACAAAAGTACGGCATCATTGGAAGAAACGCCAGGGAATTGCAAACATGCTAGCATTCAGAATATCTATTAAGTTCTGATAAATTCGACATACTTCTATAAGTGTAAAGTTGTATTCAACATATTATTAATGACCCTGTTAAAGGACAAGAGCCTTTCGTTTAACTCAGTTATTCATAAACACTCGAATTAGTTTTTCTAGAGGCACGAACACGTTCAGTTATCATTATCACGCTCAAAATGCTGACTGTTCTTAGAGAGGGAACAAACGACAGGAACAACTGTCCAATATTCACTTTCTGCTGAAGTATTACCATATTTATCTAGTTGTTACCGGATATTTTAGTTAGCTTACCCTACTCTATGTTTAATTAATAAAACCAAACATAAATACATGTCCATACAGGGGTAAAAGCATAGAAAAAAGACAGGTCCAGTCGTTCCGTATGCGTCAGTCATATATACATTAGGGCTGCTCATATGTATTTATGTGTCAGACTGACCGCCCGAACTACCCGTAGCAGACATTTACGATATGACAACCACAAAATACGACTATGGACATCTTATGCAAATACAATCCACACATCTGTTTGCTTTACAGATTCAGCTCATCAGGCCTATGGGAATATCCGTTGACACGCGCAGTAACGCACTGTGACATCAGTACGCCGTTTGTTCGTTCGTTGGTCGCTTTTCCATATTGAGGACGACTTTAATGAAAGGCTTGAGCAGTAACGGTAGCCAACGACAGCGCTTCACAACAGCCATTGGACAATAGCAAATGGAAGTCTGGACGGATTTAGCGGAAGCATTTCCCTAGAATGAACTGCGGATGGAGATGAAGTTAGTGGGGATATGCCGAAAAGGAAGAAGGATACGCTGTTTACCACATGTTTTCATTATCTCTGTTCTTATTGTATAGATCAAACGCATCACGGTCGCTGCTGACATCTAACATAACTAATAAATAAAAGCTCAATTAAGCGATATATCAAAAGATATTTATTTACAGTCTGGTAAACATTAGACAAATTGACGCTCGTCTTGCCGTCTGAAACCTTTTCCTCTCAAATTTATTGGCATCATACGTTGTGTTTAGTAGCTGCGGAGAGAATGATACAGTTAGCAATCCTATTTTAGAGGATCATACGTACAATAAGTCATATAGATATGTCATGCAATATGAATAGATAAGAGCTAATTACGTGATTTTAATAGCTTGAAAGTAAACTTTCCCCTAACCGTTTCATATAATGCGTCAGAAGCACAGACACTGCACTTTGGATTGCATCCTTTCTTAAGGAAGAAACTCGTCTGGAATGCAAGGTATTCCAAACTGAGGTCAGACAACCATGGAATTGCCGTTGTACAGGAGCAGAAATGGCCGTTAAACTTTTCTTAGCACGTTGCCAACGCCACGTGCTGTTAGAGAAATCAGTGCTGAGGTTTTGGTCGCTCTTGACAAACCTTAGTTTTGAATATGAGAGGTGCAATGTTATCCTTACGCGAGGGGCGCTCGCATGGGGGCGCTCGAAGCTGCGTTTTCTCGCTTAGGCGCGAAGTTTCCAAAGTGACCTTCAAATGGCCATTGCGTTTCAAGAAACGATTTTTCCAGCCGGTATTTTAAAAACACAGGTTTCTCAGGAGGGCAAGCAGCAGCTCGCTACGATTACATTGTTCAGATTAGATAGTACCTTGTAACGCCACGGCCAACAAGCCGCGCGTTGGCAATCATTCGTCCAGAAAACTGTATACTGCCCAGAGTGGGGGGTCTGTCATTCATCTAGTACTCTGTCCCTATCTACTTTACGTGCTGCTTGGCAGTAGTAATATACACATATCGCATTTGAACTTAAACCCAGGAAAAAATATAGATTTTTAATATGACATGCATTAGCCTTGAATCGCACAGTCATCTTCGATACAACAACTCTATTTAGATTTCCTAATAATCTGAAATCTTTTAGAAAATTCAATCTTAAAATGCTAGAAACTCGATTTAGGGCCCATAGCACTAGATGTCTATGCTTTTATACCAAGAGTAGGTATGATTATCGTGAAGTTGTATGAAACAAGAGACGGAATTGTTTCCGTGATTTGTAACGACTTTTAATCTTCAAGGATTCATGGAAATGAAATACATGTGGTACTTGGGTAGAGACATCATTGACAGAGCACGGTGTTAAACAAAAAGCCGCGTATCTTTTGACCTTTGTGCTCATATTCGTCTAATAGTTGTTACAGGCGTCCTAGTTGTCTACGACAACAGATTTGTCTTGTTTGGTATCTCTTTCTGCTGCGGTTCGGAGTTTCAGAGCTTCAAACCATTCATCGATCGTACTGCCCCGTAGTGATGATCAGCTGGCTAAAAACACCCCCCGTCAAATAGAAACGGAATACATAACTTTTCAAATAAAACCTACGACTAATTCTAGCGGAAGCCTGCCAACCGACCTCGAAGCTCAACGATGAACTTTATCGGCAAAATCGTTTCGCCATTATAGCGTTTGTGTTCAACAGGTAAATCCAACTCTCCGTCGACCAACCGCACCAATGTATACAACACACTTAAATTATACCAGCATCGATTTTAGCGAAGGTTCATTAGAATTGTACGTAAAGTTTCCGTAAAGGTTTTATCAGCAAAACTCGATTAATGCCTAACCACTATTAGTTCATAGTTTACTGCTGGTGTGATCGTTCCTATCTGCAAAAGCAGTGCTAACTTCAGTTCAGCGCACGGCCACAGACGTTGCGAACCACATACACCATCCATGTCCGATTCTCTGATCATTTATTTTTTATAGGACTTCTTGTTGGGCTCCCATGAAATGTATAGGTATAATATTATATATATTTTTTTAAATCGAAATTTAGCTTCTATTTACCTTATCTTTATCTTTCTCTTACTTTATCTTATCGTTTTATACACACCAAGTCTCTGCCCTTTAAAATATAATACAATCAATAGAAATTGGTTAGGCCAAAGCTGTCTTCTGTGGTTGCGCTGCTGCCAGTGCTCATCGATTGCCTAATTTCATCAGAACCATCACTTCTTCCTCAGGAATAGGAATAGGAATAGCCTGTGTGTAAACCTCTTTCTGGCTTCTTTTGGCCTGCCAGCTAGCTAGACTTGACTTTTAAGTAAGCAGCATCGGTTTTTCTTTTTCGACTATGCCCCTTACCGAGCTTCTGGGCGGCTCGGTTTCTTCCGCACGTATCATTAGCTAGAGCATGCAAGATATCCTCGACCGGAATTGACGACGGCCTCGACGACCATCGATGTCGATTGAAAAGTATTTATACTGACACAGCCGTCTTTATTCTAGGTCTAGTGGCTGCGTCGCCTCACCGCCAGCACGGGTGAGTTAATATAGTTAGACGAGTTAAATTTCTTTCGTTCTGCCTCTCTTTTTTGTTCAAATCTGTTCAATTCCTGAAACAGTTTGAGGGGTAATTTAAAGCCATTGCCTGTAAACTGTTACGTTCATTACCACCTGACGGGGCATCTGTCAGCTGCGTCCAGAACTTTTTGAATTGTAGCCAACGAAATGACATACGTGACTTTGTATCTGACTCGAGATTTGCGACGTACTTAATCGAAAAGCATTGATCGCAGCGATTTCCGAGAACATGAGAATCTTTCACTAATACACACACAACGCGATGCTTAGCTCTAGGTAGTTAATACGCATGAGCGCCTCAGCAGAGCCACTGCGAGCAACAAGCATAGTAGTGATATTGCTTCAGATCTTAACGTTGGCGTACAATGATCAAAGATGTATGAAAAAGGAAAGAGCGGTGGAAAAAAGTTACAGAGATCCAAACTGCTGACACGGTTCCCCTGCCGTCTTATAGATTGGCCAGATAAAGCCACAGATATACGTACATCCAGCAAGACCGCGTCTACAACATTCGAAGTAATGCCAAAAGGCTATTCTGAAGACCTGTTCATATAGCAGATCAGCCAGAAGCAGGACATGTACGTCCAACAGGACTTAACACCGTGCGCGTCAGTTACCTGTAAATAAATGGAGCGAAGCCAGCTGACTTGATGGACAGAGGAATAGTGAATATGACTCAGTTCGATCTAGTGGTAAGTCCCGTAATAGCTAACAGAAAGGACATCGACTGTGTAAACAACCTGCGATAATGGAGGAGCCTGAAATAATATAGCATTACATGTTCCCTTTCAACGGTTAGATAAATGAGCGCATTATTGATGTTTCATGAGAACTTTTATACAAGTCTTGTTAGGTTATATGTATTACGTAGACGATACAGGGCAGAAAGCTATGTGGATCGATATGCTTGCACGGGATTTTAATACAAAAAAAAAAAAACACAATAAACTTAACATGATTCTGGCAGCCCTTGAATACAAGCGCGATCGTCATTCATTACTAGGGAACCTTCTGATTTCCTCACAGTGGATATAATCAACACCAACAGGAACTGATTAGATAAGTATCAGCACCTCAAGGATAGCGATTAAACGTCTGCAGTGAGCCTGGCAATTACGAGATTCGTACCTGTCTGCAAGTCTGACAAGTATCAGCCTTTGCTGAAACGTTTTTTTTTTTGTCTTTGTTTTATATTTTTGAACCGATTTTGTACACGAACAAGCTGTTACAATGATGGATGTAAGCTAATAACAACAAATGGTGTTTAACGAATCGATTGAACTTAAAGACAGAGACTGCACTAAGGGCGCTATTATGAGTGTATCAGAGACGTCACTGCTTCGTGATGGCGCTCCGCACGTCGGGCCGACCTCGTACTTCAGGTTTCGGGAGACATCTAGAGTCTACCTTTTACGTATTATATTAGGAAGGAGAAAAACCTTACAGATTTTTTTTTTTTCTTATTAACCACAGTAGCCATGTGTGTCTCAGCTAAATAAGTGTGTCTGCGTTATAAATTGAAACATTTCTATTAGCAATATCTGATCACTTTGGCGCGCGAGAAATCCATCCTTCTATGGCTTGATAAGAAACTCCATCAATCATGTCATATCCGTAACTCAGACAATGCCTGCAGAAATACTATGGGTCGCTCGATGTTCTGTGTTGCAATAGGTTTTATGTGTCAACCTTGAGGAAAGAAGAGCACACGATAAACAGGCAAACCGGTGTTGGTCTGAATATGACCAATCGTTTTTATACAAGACAAATGCATTTATAGTAGACGGGTTCAGTGCATAAAAATAAGACTGTTGTTGATAATTAGTTTATTTTACTACTAACGCTTTCTCAGGTCGTGTACTACTTGATCTCTAGCCGTTAAAGTAGGTTGGCCAGACACAGTGGCTGTATGATGCTACTACTGGTAGGATTATGCACGTCGTGACCGTACTCGATAGGTAACGTAATCAGTAGTGGATAAGATCACTTGGGCGCGCCTACCGAGAACCGGCGATCTCAACGATCATTGCGTAGAATCGTAGCGGTTGCTTTTCGTTCGCTTTGCGTGATCTTTGCGATTAGCATGTAGCATCCCTGCCTCTGAGGACTTACGGAATAGGCCCGTGGACGGGAAGAAAGCTTGCAGATGATGCTAAGGCTTCTTCTTTGTTGCACCGTTAGCAACTGCAGGAATCAACGGTTAGTCATGACCGTGACTAAAATTAGGTTGTCAGACAGAAGTAGAAGCGGCACGATTCTAGTTTATCTCATACCATATTTGAAACTGTCTAGAAATGTAGCTATCACAGATGGTGGAGTTGATTTTCTTTCAAACATCCCTTTCAGTGGAAAGACGTCTGTGTGTCAAGCGTCGAACTTGTTGTGGATACGTTTGATGGGCTATGTCCCTCTTTGCGGCTCAACTGAAATAACTAAAAAAAATGCTGACGGATACATATAGTGGAAATATGTATGTAAGTCATCATGCTCTGCCTGGTTTGCGTGCTAGCGTTACCTTTACCAGGAACATTAGCCGGACAGAACCAGTTAATGCTCCTGGTAGCACCCAGTTCGGCAGCTGACGAGGCCAGCTGCCGGAGTGGCTGAACACCAATGCGCCAATTCGTTGCTGCGAAAACTCCACCAAAGCTTTGTGCTCCTAAAAGTAACCGTGGAACCGTTTCGTACAACAGACATTTCCGGCCTCCTCGTGTTCCTATGACGAAGCGTAGCAAATAAAATTAAGAAAAAAATAATACAACTTTAAATGCACAAAAGCACAATAGTGATTCGTTACCGAAAAAAAATACTCAAGCTGATAAATAGAATTAAAAAAAAAAACTTTTTCATTTAGATTGTACTATCAATACGAACGCACCAAGTACGTCCGAATTCATTTTCTTCGTTTGAATTATATACGAGAACCTAAGGTGTAATGCAGATAACAGTTTAAAACATGATCTTGTTCAGATGCAGACGTTGACTCTGAGTCTTCGTGTTTACTCTAATCTAAATACACCTGCTAGTCAGTCTCACGGCAAAGCCGGGCCAGACCATTAATACGTGCCAAATACACACCAATTTTCTTTATCATATTCACGCCTAAACCATACTTGACATTACTGAGGTGGCTAACTAATGAACCTCTGAAGTTTTATTAAAGCTAGTCGCTAGCTTCCGAAAGGGATTAATGGTTGTGCCAGAGGTCGTACCCAGTAACACTTGTATTGTTACTGCATATCACTAACCGTTCCGAGTATGTTCAGATAGTAACTGAATGTATCAGATTCAATTTTCATCTCATTCAGAACCCGATTTATTGCTGTTTTTTTTTTAGATCTTTCTCATTTCTTTTCTGTTCTTGTTGTTCAGCTCCTACTACCCTCTATTCGAACGCTCTATGCTTCCGTAATAAACGTGTTATTATCCTTTTTGCTGTTTGAAAGTAAATCGTGCGTCACAATAAGATTAGAAAAATGGATGTTCTGAGCGGCGATGGAAATACATTTTCGACACTTGTTTTGGTACTTCCGATCGAGACAAAAGGGCTTGAGCAACCATTGCCATTTATACTGTGTAGGATTAGGAAGCAGCCGCTGGACGGACTGTTCGAAAATGGCTTCAGAGATAGTGATTTAAATCTGAGCAACGTATCAGCCTGTATCTGGCTCAGATAGATCGTGCAAAGTCGGCAAAGACATTTTCAAAGGAGAACGGCGTTCAATTAAACGAGTCAGATGCGGTGAAAATGCAGCCATGACCAGTTACTTGCCATCTTCACTCAACGAGGTTCACTCAAAAAGTTTACGTTTAATTTTTTCTTAAACTACAAAACAGACTAATACAATACAAAGACATTTTTTTGCTTATTTTTAAAAACCTAGTAAGACCTTTTCCACAAAATGATTACTTTTACTAAGCTGTAATCTCTTATACCTTCTGCCATTCGAAGTACCAACGAGGCCTCGAGAAGAGTTTTATTCTATCTTATAACTTGATACACTCCTTCGCCTTAAAACGGTTCTGCTAAACGTTTTTGTTTCCAGGGAACGCCAAAGGTGCCAAAACTCCTAGTGTCAGCTCCACGCTGAACGGAAAGATCTTCATGCTATATAAACCTGAACAGCCGAAACGGACTTCGGATAGCTCTATAAAATACGCCATCCCACCACCGAGGGACTTTTTTCATAGATTCAAAATGAGATGAAGGACCAACATATCGTCGTTAGACCATGCCTTTTGGCGTTCTGGCTACGTAAGACGCACCTTAGTCTTTCCTCGACATGTTTGCTTCTTGCTGCTAAACCGTACCCCAATCCCACCTTTTTCCGCGTAGGTATCCGAGGGCGCGTTGTTCTTTGTTGTTGTCGTCGTCTCGTGTGACGCTGTAAACAAAAGCCAAGGAAGACAAGGAAGCTGCATGTGCCCACCTAGAGACCTGCATATACTTTTTACTGCAGTACTTTTTCGTATACTTATATTGGATTTTCTTTCTTATTTACAAGGTATACCTTTGCGCTTATTCATTGCATTTTGTAGCTGCGTTGCCTCTTATAATATCGGATATGGGCTATTTTGGATGCTTGTGGAACATATTATGCCTGGGGAAGCTGCTGCCATCCCGACTTCTTTTTCGTGGGCAGTATCTGCAGATGTAGATGCGTTTTTTTCAAGTACCTATTCAACTGCGTAGTGGATAACGCGCGCGCAGGACTTGTCTGGAGATGCAGATGGGGAAGAGGGCAAAGTCGCCATTCAGACTATGTCCAGCCTTCGAAGGTTTCCAACCTTCGTGCCGTGAACCGGACCAGATCGACGCAATTTTTTTTGGCTGTAAGTCCAATCGGCGTCGATCCCAATCAAAGATAATGACAGTTTCTGGCAACGTTTCTGCTTTTGCTTTTCCAACGATAACTTCCTGACCGCGAGACCTGCTTACCAGCCGACGCTCAACGCTCACCGCCACTAATCGAATTAGATAAAAAGGCATGGAAGAACTACATTTGCACTGGTTGAGCGACTAACGGTTAGAGCGGGCAGTCGGCCGCTTTAGCTGCCCCCGTAGTGCTGTTGCCCGAGCGGCCACAGTCGTTCAAGCCTTGCCATCTGGATTTGGTTCGTTGCCTTTAGTTTGTTTCCAGCCAAGGAAACAACGAACGGATACAGCTACTGTATCACCCAAAGCTTCGCGCCGTTCAAAGCCAGCTGCTAGAACAACGTACAATACACTTCTGAACAGAAATGCCTTCGGGCAAAAGTGATAGAACTAATGTCGACTATGGACTCTGCTCCTGTGGCCCCTCGGACCTTGCAAAAGTTAGGCACAAGTCGGGAGAAGGCAAAAGAAGCCGTTTCACCCGGGGACGGTACATATCTAGAGAAAGCTAGAATGAGCGAGCGGGTCTATGTATACCAAAAGAAATGCACCAACCTCGGTACCAGAGGTGGACGGAAACAGATTTCAGAACGATTAAATGTGATATATAGGCCTGAATGTTACATGTGTCTGAAAGGGTGGGTTGCAACAATTATTTCATTGAAAACAAATGATTTAATTGCCAGCTACGACCACTCTGTTCTGTATAGCGTTATCTTATTTTTCTAATATATATATATATATATATAATAGGGGAGATAAAACTTTTTTACGTTAAAAAGCGTTACGTGACTGGTTCGTGCTGTTGCAGGTTTATCAGTGTGTTAGAGTTCTGACTAACACACCCAATCATAGAGCAGTTAAATAACTACATAAGACATAGTAAGCTAATACTGAATGTCCACATTAAATAATATGTTTGGTAGTAGGAAGCTAATGTACCTCTTGAACGCGCTATATATTGCCGTGATGGGCTTCGAAAAAGTCTCTGTGTAAAGTATTTCAGTGTAAAGGGGCAAAGTCATTCAGACAAAGCGCCATAAAGGTGCGTTCTTTTAAAGGATCATGGAATTGATTTTGGTCAATATGAGTCCCTTGTTTATATGAAAACTAATACGTGGAGAATGTTCTAGTTGGAATAAACTAGACACTTTTCCCCGTATATTGTGCTTATTTTTTTCACTTCACGCTCCAGAATGGAGCTCCAGAATGGAGCTCCAGAATGGATTGAAAGAGCACTTAGTATCCAGCGTATCTGGACACCGAATTACGCGTGATACCATAGCGCTGAACTTATACAGCATATTATGACCAAAAATATCTTTGGTAGTCTTGTATTTTCTGTCTAATCAGAAAGCTGATAATCATCCATTGAGCGAGTGATGGCTATTGGATTCACGTATCTAATATTAATAACAAACCGAAAGAGTCATTAAAAAATCACCTATCATCATAACGCGAAAACAGTCCATCTTCGATAGGTAGTGAGCGCCTGGACACAATCACCCGCACCGCTGCAACAACCATTTATTGATTACATACAAAAATGAGTGACGCAGTCAAAACCCCTCGCTCATATGTGTGACCCTTGCTCCCTCACTCTATTCCACCCGCTTAACGTCAACGTGTATTAATAAACGAGAAGATTATTGGCTGTCACCCCAGCAGATGTAAAGACGCTTCCTTTGTACGGCCGAAAATACAGTCTGTTCTATTATAGGTATACGTTCTATAAAACAATCGGTAAGCTTAGGTTTGTAGGACTGTGATGAAAATTGCGTCACCGTACCTCTGTTTAGTTAACATAATTGCGATGCGTCTCGGTGCTTTCCTGTTGATACGCGA
The DNA here is from genome assembly GCF_002443255.2 of Varroa destructor. Lineage (NCBI taxonomy): Eukaryota > Metazoa > Arthropoda > Arachnida > Mesostigmata > Varroidae > Varroa > Varroa destructor. Next base: position 14,208,626 of record NW_019211456.1, read on the forward strand.
AGGTGCCTCGTGCTTGAAGAAACCGCTATATCTATTTTCTCCAAAACTGGGCTATGTACCTACCTAGCTAAAATGAAGTGTAGATATTGCGCGGACTGGTAAGCGAGTAATATGGAATTGAGGGGTAAGCTTACACCATCGCCATCTGTCATGCCATCGCACTACTGCATATGTTTATATATAATGCATGTGTGAATATTAGGCTGAAAAACAAATTTATCTGACACTAGCTGATAAAGTTTATGAAGTAAAGCTTACATATGTTTGGCATATGGAACCGAACTCGCTTCCTGTTTCAACTGTCAACACACAACGCGATCAAGGTTTTCTTAACATTATCAGATATGACTATACAAACAGGAATGGCAAACAAACACACAAATGTGTTATTTATTTTTTAAACACAAGTTAGATGAATACTAATTCAAAGGACAAGCGTCACAATACGTCCCGTATTACATGTATTTGGGTTCCTAGTTCGTGTTTGAATGAATAGCTCATGTGAATCAAACTTGTCCATAGGCCCATATAAATTGTAAATCAGCATGCTGCGCAGATATGTACCCTTGTTGGTGACATAATAAAGCTGTCCTGTTAGTCCTGATGATCGAGTATATAGTGGAGAATGGATTTAATTGATGTTGGGCATTGATACTTACTTCTCTAGGTCCAGCTTGCCATTTCGCCTTACTCTGCTGGAGTAAATGGCGCGATTCATTCTTTGCCAAACAAGATTTACAGGAACTCCACCATTCCAAACAAGCGGTATTGACAACAGCTCCGCGACCCACAAAGTGTCTTGGTTTTGAACTATCGGTTCAAACAAATTTACAGTCTCTGCGCCAGTGTACCCCCATTCGTGAGGTCTGACCATATTTTTCTTTCTCAGCACTTTTGCCTAGTGTGTCACATTTTGCGCAATCATCACATTGCGCATTTAACACAGACGTTTCAATAAAAACCGTTCAAGTATCCCGAAAACTTACGAATTGCCTTCATAACATATTATATATACATATTTCGATAGGAGTCGAAGCAATGCGGTCCACTGACGACGATCATCAGTTGTACCACGCAATCGATTGAACTGACCAACGGGGACGGAACATCGAATACGTCCAGTATTTGAACCCTCCAGGGATTCACTTACCCAGGCAGTTGTTCCTGTGGGGGCTAAAATTAGACTTACTATTATTACGATTAGTACTATCGCCACAATTACTGCCTGAACTATTGGCGAAGAATTAGCTAGAGACAACAGCGAGAAGCGAGTAAACAACAATCTACGCCGCGCTCAATGTAACGATTACGACGCCTGATTCATTAGCGTTCTGCTGCCTGCTACTCTACACCCCCCTTTCGCCTCCGTTCGTTCAGGTTCCGCATGTAATGGCTTAGTGTTGTACTCCGCTCTGTTTATCTGTCTATGGCTGCCTCCGTGCCAGCAGCGTCGCCATGCGGACCGACTCGATCCAATGAGCCGATTTGTCTCGCAAAGAAGTTCCGCCTGACATGCTGCTAGTCGTCATTTGTGCAAATGCGCTTACTCGATTATTCAGACGCATGGCCACACGGGAATATGCCGGTGTCATAATTGGGTTGTGGTCAAGTAACTCTCTGTCGTCTGACCGTTTACTAGTCCCCATCTCAAAACTCCGCTCGCAATATGATTTCATCGTTTTCTAGCTAGCTAGCTAGCTACTTCCCTGATCGTCAATAAACATCACGTGGTTTTCGCAGTGGACCGCAGTTAGACATGCCGTCGATCAATATTAGCTCACTCATTGCCACCGCGACATCTTGCCATTCCCTTCAGTACACATCCGCGCTTACTGTCGTCGCCGTTGAAGAAGCGATCCAAGCGACGGTATTCGTTTAGAAGTCATCAGTGATTACGCTAAAATGGGGACTCTTGTTACGTTTTTTTGCTATTCAGATGGGCATTTCGACGAGGGAAAGAAATCGACAACGTGATTCGGAGCCCATTCAGAGTAAGATGTTCGGGCGCTTGGCTCGTTACCTAGATTTTTTTTGCGACATAAAAAGGTCCGCGCCAGTTAGTCACCCATGGTAACTTTATTTCTAGAGCACGGGGCCAGCCTGATGTTCAGCGTTGACATTTTCTACTTTTGACCTCAACCTCTGTTCGCTGTCGTTAACAGTTGACTACAGGCAGAGAATTTACAAGGGTCAATGTGCACCTTTGTGCGGACCTTGCCTAAGCAGGCAAATCGGTTGAAGAAAAAAAAAGAAAAAAAAAAAAAGGTATTTTGCTATATAGCTGCTCTGCATGTAAAATGTCAGTTGTACCATTTTGAACCAGCTTCAAACGCATTTCTGGGTTACACGTGTCTGAATGGGTCGCGTCCGCAGTATATAGCAAGCAAATTATTATCTCATAAATCCACCGCGGAAACAAATAGTAGGATTTACCAGCTCTATAAGATTGGTTTCCGGCTAGAATGTTGTCGGCTCGAAGTCTTATACAATAGTCCCTGAACGTAGTTGGCGATGAAACAGCAGATCAAACCGTAGTCTAAAAAAGAACACTCATTTTTTTTAATATTGTCATCAGGCGTGTATCCTGTTATATGGGGGCAAGAACTTCCACTAGTGAACCGACTATCCAGGTCACCAAGCTTTCTTAACGTTCTTCTCTCGACACGCCCTAGCCTTGTATAGCTCTTATGATAACTTTGCTAGCTTTTATGATACGCAGGATTTGCGTAATGGACCGCTACTGCATATAAATGACCAGGAGAAGCATTCCACTATATCACGCTATCACTAAATGAGGTCATCTTCTGAAATTTCGATACCCAATTCCAGATGTCCGACAGCCTAACATTTGTGAGACGTAAGAACTTGCTTAGAATTGAATCGTTAATTGTGTTAAATAGGTATCGATTTCTGACGGTCCCTATAAAGTTGACCACATCAGAGTTTCGTTACTAGAGTCACCCACAATTTTATAAAGCTCGGCGCGAAGGTAAGCGGCCGACCTTTCACTCTGACCGCTACTATTGATGTAAATTTACTATCGACGGACGCTTTAAGCACTTAGCTTATATTCAATAAAGATTGCATGACGCTGACTCCATCCATGATTTCCACTCCCTTTTCATCCCGTTTGATCCAATCATATTTGAATTGGATTCAAGACGGCAAAAAATAAAATGATGCACGCAATACACTATCAATACTTCCTAAGAAGAAGAAGAAGACAAGCTGTAATAAGGCGAAAAATTGTAATTCAATGTTTTTTTTTTCTTTTTTATCAGTGCGTGGTTGTTGGTGAAAGAGTATTTTCTGAGTAATTATTTCCAAATCGGTCATCCTCAAAAGCCATAATTTAATAATCAAAAGCCATCACGAATAGATAAAACATGTTCCTTCGATCCTTGCTGCAGAAGTCGTATAAACGTTATTTTTAGTTCCAAACAGAACGTTCAGCAAACCCTGTTGTGTTGAGTAATTATTCATTTTGCATTCTAGACATTAGTCATAAAGGCCAATGATACAGTTTACCTAAATTGACCTCTGGTCACATCGCTCTGTCTACAAGGGCTGCGTGTTAAGCAAATTCGATTCATATCGTGTGTAAGTTCATTAAGTGGACACGATGGTGGTCCTGCGAAGTAGAAAAGCAAATTGTATCATTTCGTCAGCCGGAAGGGCTAATTGTCCGGTGAAATGTAGGCTTTGCGCAGGATCAACTCTTCTACGTTTCTTTACGTATCTAACAAAGTGACTAACGAACAAGTGGGTTTTGCAAACAGAAATCAGATAACGAACTTGTTCCCTGTTTTCTGCATTCGCGGAATTTTATGTTCTTATGCATTATATAGGGGTCTAGATTTCAGTCAGCTATAAGCAATTCTCTGAACAAATTAAAAGCATAGTATGTCAGTTCTATAGTAGTTGCGCTCCCATCATGTCATTCGTATGATTAGTTACGTGTACCGCCGTTCGTTCATGGCGTGTTCTCAATATGTCACCAAAAACTGAATCAGATTTCCCTCAGATGGGTAAACAGGGCCGTTCTCAGGCTCGTTCCCATAAATAGTTTGCGTTGCCTGTTGCGAGCTCAACTGTTTTTCTTCTCTGAGTTCGTATATGACTTCATTCACGATGACACACAACTTCCGATTTCTGAGATAAGAAATAAGTACAAGCCATCAGTACAAAGTCCCTGTCCCCTCCTTCCAAGGGACAGAGTTGGAAAAGACTAGGGGCACTGGCTTACAAGCAGCATCCAAACGACAGAAAAAAGTAAAAGCCAGACTAAGAAAATGAACGCTTCAGCAGATACGTGGCTAGAAAAGGAACACTCATTGATATAGAAGCAAACTCCAAGAAGAATGGAGCTAAAGAACAGGACAAACGATATGAAGTTCATAGGATCTGTCAGCCAAGCATCTATCCTAAGGAGCTTGCAAAGTATGGTGTTTGGCATACCGGCATTTGCAGCAGGTGCTGGCACGGCAGTAAGCGGAGGACGACACAGCCGAGTTATCCTCGCATTTCTCCATTTCCTGCCTCTCCTTGAAAATCACCGTCAACATGAAAAGTGAGTTGGGCACGGACGAAAAACGTCTGTATACAAAGCAATAGCGTCCCTACACATGTGCAGCGTTTCCTGGCTTCGTAATATAAACCCAAATATAGCTGTATACGCTTGGTTAATACATAAGTAATAACCAAATAAATCACAAATTTGTATGCAGTATAAGAACAGGAGCTTCTTATCTGCAACTGTAATAGACAGGACTGCAACGGTATCGAGTACATTCACTTCATGAACACTCTTGGCGCTCCATTGACTTTACCTTGTCACAAGCAGGTACCTTCAAGATGGTCATGTCTGTCGGTCATAACGACCGCAATAAAGATGACTGCGGCACGTTATCAGCCGCAATAGAAGACGTAGTGGAAATCTGTGCGCTATCATGGTAGGACACTACGGTTAGGTTCCGACAAACGGTCGTACGGATATTTCGACAAACCCATGAATCGAACGAGTTAAGCTTAAGTGGTAGAATAACCTATGCGTATGCCCTGGCTTTGTAATATAGAACTCAACAAAGTTGCTATTCCAGTAGCATAAGATGTGTTGGATAACTTTTTTCGATTAGCTTGATAGCTCAGAGAATATAAACACAAACAAAAACAGAACTAGATCGTCGGGTTTCAAAAAATATTTTTCTATGAAAATTTAACAACAGACACTGCCTTCTTTAAGTCTTTGTTTTTTGCATTTGGCTAGGATACCTCATTGTGCTGAAGGAATTACAGCGGAAAGACTAAACTGATCTTTTTTGTGCATTAGTTAACCTAATTCTTTAAGTTATCATTTAGTTCATCATACAGTAAGCAATTTATGTTAGCATCAGGTATATTCAACGAGCCCATTTTGCATATTATACATGCACTCACGCAATCAATATACTGTTAGATAGTTTATGATCTGCGATGTCTCCTCAACTCTACTTATTGAGACTATTTATTTGTACAAACACAATCAAAAATAGGAAAACAAGACTTTCAAACGCATCTTGATTCTTTTGTCACATAGGTCTTGTCCCATTCCACGGTAAGCAGACGTAGCAATGACGGCAACGCCTACCGAGTTACCGAGGACCCTTTTAAGTACGCGCAACTTGAGATTCCGACCTGCAAGTGGTTGGAGGCTCCGTGGTCGGCGTTTGCAAGCAGCTTCGCCCGCCGAGTAGAACGTTAACAAAAGATGGAACATTAAAAGGAAACGCTTGCTGACTTACTTCCAGCTAGGCAGGAAGACACGGCAGATAGCTGGGCGGAGCGTAGGGGCGGGAACTGTGTCCATGGAAGAAAATTTCAATCTGAAAACTTCTCGAGGTTTCGTTTTCCTCCGTCACTATTTCTTCCAGTTTCCTCTCCATCTTTCGTATCTGGACTGAACTAGCAGGCTGACCATTTATGGATTCGGCAACAAAGGATTTGGACGCAACAGAGAATCTATGCTTCGCGTGTCGAGCAGGGTCGTCTTCTTCTCAACTTCTGTCACAAACTACGAGAAAATCTAGCTTCGACAGTTTTCCCTGCGCCTTCTCTTCAACTTGGATGCGCTTGGTCAGCCAAACCGAGTGCCGAGTATCCAAGTCATCTTCCGGCTGCCATGAAAAGTAGAACATTCAGGAGCTGCGGGAGATCAAGCTAGTGGGAAAGAACGAAAATCACAAAGATAGACAGAAAAATGTCTATCGGTTGTTCTCCGATTTTGAAACTCCAGGCCTTTGGTAGTCCAACTCTATTGCCACCTCATTCGTCGTCTTCAGTGTGATTCTATCTTGTTACAGCACATTAAAGCCTTGTCGACTCATGCTGCCGATGGCGTCTCGTCTGTCGTTAACAGAAGAAAATCCAGACCACGGACAAAGCCAGCCACAGCTAGCGGTGCCAAAAAGTCACTAAAGCTGGCTGGCAATTGGCGAAAGAGGAAAGGGGGTGACTTGAGGAAATCTCAGAGATTCTTGCATTGGGGGAGCAGAAGGTGTTTGCACGAACGAAGCTTGATGCGTCTTCTCTTGGTTCGTATGAAAAGGAAGACGACCAATGAAAAATTGCCTAGGCATCATTACCACCTTGGCGATTGTTGATAGTAGTAGCAGTTAGAAAAACCCTAGATACATGACAGACAAACGCAGAGCCAGAAAGGACTACGTGCCGAAAAAGACGCTATGGACAACGTGAAATCTGTTCTTTTGTGGCGAGGATACGTATGTACAAGGCTTGCCACTGTGTTGTTATAATAATTTTGAGACAGACATTTTATAGAGTGTGACCATTATTTGTGCGAAAACTGATAACGCAGGTGTAATTCTCGACGGTGTTTAACATTACTGTTAATTTTCTGTAATATTAATGCCGGTTTCTAAGCGAGCCAAAAAACACGTTAACGCTAGTAGTCATGCCAAGTCAATGCCATTTGTAGATTTAGAGCTTAATGGTTTAGGGCAAAGTTCAAGGGTATATAGCGCATCGAGAAAAGTCTCAATCAAAAAATTAACGTTATGAGCGCAGTGAATCCTATGCCCGAAATAACCGCTGCGTCCTGTATTTTTGTTCCTACAAAGTTACTGTTTTAAACCGGGTCATTACAACCATGATGAATTCAGCAATTAAATTACACTTTCATTGTAAGTAGCTCTAGTCAAGGGTCAAAAAAAACGTTCTCGGTTCTTTTTTTTTCGTTCTTTACCACTCCGCATAGCTCTTTCTGCCTTGACCTTTCCGTCGTCTTTACTATCAAGTTGCTGCCCTTCCCATCCTGCACCTCAGGGGAATTCAATACAACGGATGCAAGTAGTACTGCACAAAGCCTTATGGACCTTCCGCAAAAACGAACCGCAACAGTATTTTATTCTGGCTTTTACGCTGGCCTCGATCCGGCATGAGCACACGAAGTTTCGCTTAATTTTTGAAGGGGTTGTCCATGTATCTTATTGCAACGTAACTTGACGTGTTACTCTGTAGCCATTCGAGCCAACGAGGACACCCATTCTAATCAGAAGGCAGAGGGAAGAACGGGGAAACGCTGGAGTGAGTAAATATGGTCCTCAACGGTAACAGGACCCAGTGGCAAAAAAAACAATCGCAATTGCCTGAATTAATTATTTTCTGTCGAAAAATGCTTTTTGCATAAATGAAAAGCTTCTCTTCTAGCTTCATCGTCATCTCGGCCTGTCGCGCTAAACTATAGTAGTGCATCTTCGGGCCGTCTCCGCGCTCATGCCTACACTTCGCCGCTGATTTTGGTGGCGCGGTAGCCGCTGCCGCTATTGTTCCCCACCGAAAAGCTAACGTTTGGCCGTTCGTTCGCGGTAAGCCGATGGTAGGAGTTAGCCGAAGGCATGTTCGATACGGTATTGCAGTTTCAGGGTCCGACCTGTTTAAAAATGCGCACGTGTTATCAGGTAACTCTATATCGTTATGTCGCTTCTTTGTCCTACTTGTAGCATTCCGGTAGCCGGCGACCAGCGATAAGCTAAACATCAGTCGCTTGAGACACCCCATGGGCCTTTTTGTTATGTCATTTGCCTGCCACTACTGTAATTAGGTTTCTCAGGTAGTTAATCAACTAGCTATCATAGAGTGTACAGCCTTTAACATAATGATAGATTTAATGGAGTATAGCCCTATAATTGCTCTAGCCATCCTCTACTTACAAACGGTGTCCGGGGGAAGTATCTTGAGGGAGTTAGCTGAACATGGAATTGATTTTGTTCACTGGATGAATGCAGCTTGACTCTGTAAGATATATAGGGTATATGTAAAAAGTTATTAATAACAGATTTTCGAATAGTATCCACAGTGCATGGTCAAAATAACATCAGAAGTATTGGTTTTATAAGTTTAACAAACTCTATTTTGTCAATACGAGTTTTCGTTCTGATATGAGCGCAAAGCGAGTACTGCTAATATTTTTGGAGGTAAATAGTATAAAATATGAAGTTTTTTTAAACGACTCCTGAATCCTTTTCAAATGCAAGTAGATCTGAGAATCCTATATAAGTGAAGAACCGTACCGAGACACAGGTCTCTTCTGCGACCGCTTGCCAATAATCGCTTTGCTACCAACGTAACATATAATATATAAAGCCTGCTTGGTAATAATGGATCGAGCTCTTAACTACAACGAACAGCTTCAATGTTTTACCTCCACACGGCCTCCTATTTGATTGTAAAATATCAACATTACTGCCGGTAGTTGATGAGCTCATAATTATATGAGCATTCTTAATATTAATGTCAAGCTAGGATTTAAACGCGGGCGTGGCCGTCGCTCGCCAACAACATATTTGTGAGCTTGCGAATAAAATCTAAGGTCATACGTCTAAGACGCTGCATGTTATATAACCGATCCGGCTATGGGCCGAATTAACCGGGATGTTTCCCAGGGACATAAGTAATGAGAGAGGATATACTCCCTTTGACACGGTCATAAATTACTTTTCATGAACATATGATCCAAAGCCGTCTCCTATATATCATTATTATATCGACACAGTCGCCTGGACTGCTGAATCTCTGACAATGAAAGCTAAAGGCCGCTAACTGAAGCTCCGTGATTGAATAAATATTACTATTACTATTTATATTGTAATCTACGAACATTAAGTGTTTTTCTACATATACTATATAACACGAAACCTTTGCACCATCAACCAAGATATAAGTTTACCGCAAAATTAGAATATGTGAAAGCTCCCAATGATAATTTCCCACAACGCAGCAGTTTATAGCCATATCAATATGGATCGTTATGGAATAAAACTTAGTCTTAGCTCACCTTTTACGTACACGGTTCTGTCAGGTAGGCATAGCAGCGTCCGCCGTTAACAGTGGATTCGTGGAAAGGGGATGGTTCAATAATGCTGTGGACTGACCCTACCCAGTCCGTCAATACGAGCAAGACACGCACCATACATTATATACACGCGTATATATTGTATACGAAACATTCAGATATGTACGTGGTCGAAATGGAAGCTTCGCTTGGTTCTAAGGTACATAGCTAGAGAATTTATGGGTAGAAACAGAATGGGTCAGCAGTTTCGATTCTGGGTCACCTATAGCATTTCGCACAGGCGTGCTACTGCTGCTAACAGAGCGGGATGCGTGGTTCAGCTATGTTGTTTCTACTACAGCACCTTCGGTTTCGCCGCTGCTTCTGGGTTTACTCCGACAGTCACAACCATCGTCATCGTCCCCGACGACTGCCATCAATATTCGATCATTCGCTCTACAGAGTTCTTTGTAACAACCCGTTGTCAATCGTTGATTGTTCATCGCATATATGACTAGCTCGCGATGAGATGACTCCCCTCCGCAACCGCTAACAACGCGTACTTATTTATCATTACGGTTTCTGATAGCGCTTGAAACACAATGTGTAGCCTTGACAACTACGCAGGACCTTAGCTGATCTAGTTTTTCTGCAATTCGGCCTGCAGTGCGGCGCTGCACAGCTTATGTCCGCTTCTAATAGGTATCTTAGTTCGACACTGATACGGCATTAAAAGTTTATAGGGCAAGGTCAGATCGAGGTTTTTCTCAATAGTAAAATGAAACCCCCACGTCAAGCCTCGTTAACGACGTACGAATGCCAAGCAATTTATATAAATAGTGAAAATGATTTAGGATAGTGTGTAAGTTTTGACAAAGAAGGTCCAGGATAATCCTTGCCGGCCGCTGTAGTCTTAAACTACACCGTCTTCGACACAGCCTCGTATGACGCAACGCTTTAGACTAACGTTTCTATTGTTAAACTGAATCTATATCGATATTTGGTTGTGTTGTCGCCGCTGGAACACCGTCAGACAATTTCGACTACGCCTCGACGGCTCAGACTTTATATATAACTTTATCGATTTTGCTTCAAACTCAAAAAACTCTCAATAATGCTTATAAATCGATGCATAAGCGTCGGTGACCAATAGGTGCACAGGTTTCGGATCGCCATGATAACAAAGGAAAACCTGGGTTTCGATGCCCTCATATGAACCGGCAATGCGTGAACAGCGTGTCAGATAAGCAGAGATGCCGGTATTGGTCGTAGCGCTGCCATCACCGTTGCACATGGAAATGCTGCAACGTAGCAAATGAATACGTAGAAGGACGAAAGCAGAAAAATACGAAAAAATACGTCGATTTTGCTTTAGATTATACGTGTGCTATCTATCACAGAGTGCTTTACCATGACAACGAAAATACTAAGTACGCGACGCCAGGATTATAATGACAGTATGATACTTAATCTACAGGAAAAACCTCACGTAACGTACAGGCCCAGAAAAGCCAGACTACTAATTAATCGGCAATGACATATATTTTTCCCGCCTAATTAAGATAAAGGATCTAATACCAGTTTGATAATACTATACTTCAAAGGACATACAAAAAAGGAGTTAGTGGACAGCAAGAAGGCGGCAAATCAAATAGCCACTGACTTAGCGGCTGGCAACATCGACGGGCTTCAGAAGCCACGCAACTCAATTGCGCGACAAAAAAGCGATCCCGAGGGAAATATGACAAGATTCAAATACAGCGGGTACGCACTCTAACCTGCTTTGCCAATTCAGAGAGGTGAGACGGGCGTCAAGCCACGTAGCAAAGCACAATATTCAGGCTCTGATACAATCGTCACTTGACCAGATTGCGCGAAGCAGCCCTACCTCAATGTGACAGCAAAGCCTTTATACATGGAAAACAAAAATCGAGTAAAGGCTTAAATACTACGGGCTACCAGACAATCAAGCGCTTTATGATTTGGGAATATGCGCGCACGCTAAGTCGTCGAGTGCTAAAGGAAGTAAACACAAATGACAACAGCGTAACAGAAGCGCTTGCCGCAGGTATTAAACTACAGCTGGTCATAGTAGCAAGCAGGACATTAAAAGCCAAAGAGGATCCTCCAAAATGATTTGTGACTGAAGTACCAAAATTCAACGAATTTGGATAAATACTGGGGACGATGTCGAGTAAGCTCGGCACAATAAAAAGACTGGGAAGAATGCAATACCCGCTCAGAAAAATAGGCAAGGCGCCGGCTGTACGGATTCTGATGAAAGAGTTGATTAGCAAGGCCAAACTTTAAGAAAAGACAAACGAAAGCTATTTGAGCCTTATTTAGACAGCGTTGATTAGAATTTGAAGACAACATTATGCTGCCTAGAAGCTCTTTTGACTTTCAAACTACTAATAAGGCAATAACCTCAGTTAGCATTTAGTCCACCCAAAGTGTGTAGTTTAGAGCGGAAAGCGGGGCAACGATGAAAGAGGACCCGACAAACCCAAAGCAAAACATAAGCTCGAAAAGAATTACCAATTATCTTGACATTGCAGTAAAACATTTTTTGTAGCGGAATCAGCGTATCGCCAGTGGACCGTAGCCATACCGTCAATGATGAATCTAAGACTTCGTATGTAATAGCCCGATGTGCTATAACACAAACCACAAAGTTGCAAAAACTACACAGACATGAATGCAGTTTCTGGTGAAGGAAAAGCTATATCTGAATTAGTATTTTAATGCGTAGCCATCGAACGGTGTGTTCCAAAAGCGGCTAGAAATCATTCTAGAGTGTTTGCAAGATTATCTATTTGACCTATGGGCCGGGCAGCCATCTGACTAAAGATCTAAATCACCTTCGCTGCGATACTTCTATATATATATATATATATATATATATATATATATATATATATATATATATTAATTTAATCCTGAAGATTGGACATCGACTACTCTCCTACTATAAAGTACCACAGGTAATTATACTTTACCATAAAGCTTATAGCCTATACGAATGAAGCGAACGCAGTAAAGGTATGCATCATTACCATTATCGTTATTAATAGTCTTCTCCTTTAGAGCCTATACGCTAGAAATCTGACTCGTCATTCAAAGGTTGTTTTTATAGATTAAGTGTACTAGAAAATGATGTCCCTATTAGGGAATATACATGGCAGCCTCTTGTTGAAGTTCAGCCCTCATCTGCTATACAATACATCTGTGAAATTCTCGAAGAATACGAGGTATTTTTGGGTTGAGTACTTGGGCTATCCAGTTCGTTGAAACTGTTCATTATAAGGGCCCTTTATTCCTAATCAATTAGTTTCTGTCTTGACAGAAACCAAATTATGTTCACTTAGCTCGTAACTAAATTCGTATGTTTAGATCGAATATTTCTGCTAGATATCTGATAAGGGTCACGTTCTTTAGCTGAATTTTATGGATTTTATATAAATTTTCCGCTCTAATAAACCATTAAGTGCCTTTGAATGCGGTGCCATGGTAACCATGGGTATGCAGCTATGGCTGGTTCAAATTTTAGAGCTGGCAAATAGTTACCATAATTGTTTATAATAATTGAATACGCCCCTGTATCTCATTTCAACTAATATGTTCTCATAGCTAATACGTGCGAATGAAGTCTATGTCCCCGCACACACAGCACGACTTGTATAGATACCCTTGAGCTTATACAAAGAGCTATGTTAGAAACTAGATGACTCCAAGAAACAGAACCGTGTGTCTTTCCTGCATCTTTCTGTGTCTGTGTGCGCCAAATATATTAGTCTAAAAACAATAAAGACATCGCGATAACCCCATCATGTGCATATATATGCATATATAGGTTGAAGAGAGAGCCATTTTTGTGAGCGCAGCTAGCCTCTTAACAGCCTGTTAGCTGGCTAATCCTTCTCGTATGTGCGTATAGTATCCTGTTGATTGCCATCCAACCGATAGCTGTAGGCGTGTCGGAGAAAATTTCAGGTCCACACAGCAAGGGTCCGTTAGAATTGAAGTTCTTGAGCTCCGTTGTCACTTCAGCACCCCGGCCATGATGACCAAAAACCTATCGCGGTTTATCGCGCCCAGGGTGGCTTCTTTGTCAGAGCAATTCGTCGCTCCATTGCCTGAAGTTACTTCATGTAGGAAACTTGCATGGGCCATGCCGGTCACGGGGCTTCTAGCGTTAGCAGGTTGGACAAAGGAACAGTGCATTTGCGTGCATGCAGCACACTACTGCCTCTTCTTCGGCAGCCGAATCCGGCCGTCAGGGCATCGCGTCTTCTCGATGAAGATTCACAATATGTCAGTGTCTTCTTAAGCCACAGCCTGCCGCCTGCAAAAAGGTTCAACTGAGAGGGCGAGAGAGGAATCGGCGGAAAAAGATATTCTTTGTCCTGATCTTCGTCTAAAAGTTGGTGAGAATCACTGTAGCTGCCACGTGTTTCACGTACGCTTTTAATTAGTTTTATATGTACTTAATTGCAGGAGGCAGTTTGCAATGCCACAGACGATCGATTGATTTGGAACATTTTTTTCAACGGTTGTTTTTAGTAAAGGAGATTTGCAATGTGTTAGAAGAGCTGTGTGTGTGGAGTCCTGAATACTGTTTCCGTATCTCTATATGCTAAAGCTGTACTTATCGCTAGATTTAGATATATATATATATATGGGAGGCTTTTAGTAACATTTTTCGACATGTCAAAAAGATACGAAAGAAACGAAAAAATGTATTTTTCGTGCGGCAAGGTCTCCGTCGCTAAGAGATGTAGATTTCTTTACCAAAGTATCATCGTTTTTCAGGAGTGGCTCGGGGCGATCTTTGATTGAACAGATTTGAGACGGTCCTGTCGAGTAAGTCAGTACTTACTAAGTAGTTCCTTGAGTTATAAAGATCCCATAGTATATCTCATAGCTATCCTGGGATTGATTTAGGGGTTTTTCGACGTTGATGAGAAATGGATGGGAACTGTTAAATAGGCTGTTTCTGCCGCCGGGTATACACGTATTTGGAGTGCAAATTCAAGTTGAACAGTTCTAAGATTTGAGCTGAAAAACGGCAATCGTTGTGTACCTTTTCAACATCGCGACGCGTGCCCATCAGTGAACGGGGCCTCGTAGTAATAAGATAACCATTTACCTAGGCATTAATTTTTGCACTGGCCCAACATATTATATAGACAAATTATGTACAAATTTACTACTTTATTTCTAACTTAACAAAAATACAGGTACACGCATAGTCTATCTTTTTCTCTATCGTCCAAGCGACGCTCCCTGCAGACATTACATATCAAATGCAAAACGTTTGCTAGCAATGCGTTGCGTTGTGCTACTTCAAGTGTTTTGCTCGTTCTATCTGCATCAGCTGCTGGTTCAGTCTCCCAGCTGATCTTGCCGTTACGTCTACCACAGTGGAGTGTAGTAGAAATACGATGTTCGAGTGGAGACAGGTGTAAGAGTCATGAGCTCGAATAATAAATAGGACAGGCCATATCTGACTATGGTCAGGCATTGGTCCTGTGTTCAGTCCTGCTGGAATGTGATTTTTCGAAAGGCCTAAAAAATATTTAGACGACATCTAGCTGCAATTATCAGCCAAGCAAAATTATTCTAGTTATATACAGAGGTCCCGGGCACGCATACGAGTACAATCTTCAACAGGATTCTGTGTTACTTTTAGCTCCATATTGAATTGATTCATCTCAAAATCTTCTAATATTTCTCAAAAAGTAGATATTGCAAGAATAGATGATTTAATGCTACTTTTGCGGTTCCCATATCTGCATGCTACTAATCCCACTTTCTGTAGTGTGGCTGTTCTACATTCGCGTCTATGCAAATTGATGGACACCGACCACAATTTTTTGTAGACGCACCAGGAATATGACAGGTCGCTCGACTAGCATATAGCGTCATACACACGTAGCACAACATGCTGTATGTTATATATTGGTACGAATGCTTCTGTTGCGTACATAGTACAAAACAGGAGCAGGAGCGAGGAGATAGATGGAGCTGTTGTCACTGCGTGGCCATTCTTGTCTCCGACCGTACTCCTGTTTAGACCGCCATTGGCGTCTCTGTTGGCCGGTACCCGTCCGAGTAGCAACCCACACTACCCGCACACTGTGGTCCGATGCCCAGCTTCGTGTGGTCGAATCAAATACTGAGCATTCGCATGAACTATAAATTAAACAAAGCAAGACTTAAGCTATCTTGCGATGACGGTTTCGTTGCTAAAGTAAGAGGACAAAAAGTCAATAAACAAGCGAGGGAGAATAGTTTGACTTTCGACCATCGCTCTAACCAGTAGTACAGAACAATATGTATCCAGGTAAGCGCACCAGACTGCACACGATGATCTAAATTTTTCTCTAGCGATTATGCCCGCTATGTGTATAAAACCGGTTCACTGACTTCCTCAACGCCTCTTCAAACGTACCCCTGTTTGCGGCTCAAATTCAGGCAAATAGGGTTTCTGAAGTCTCACAGACTCTAGGTGCTAAGACTGAGCACAGTTTAAGCTTTGACGCCCTCTCTTAAATATAATCTGGGCCGGTAAACAGTGTCAATGATGGAACCCGTTGCAAGACTCGTACCAACCGAATGCAGTCTCTGCGTATCTGATATCCGAAGTCCGTAGAGTAACATCGGATAGAAAGGATAATACTAGTAGTTTTGCGGTCACTTCTACTGTGTACACGTTATAATATGAAGGCGGTATTCAGCTTCCCTTCCCCTCAGTGACGCGTGCGTGAAAGCGAAGGGACTAAACAAATCTCTCATCCGTAGCACATCGGAGTTTACTGAGCGGGGTACATAACAGACGATATGAGCTAACAGAAATCTTCATAGGCCATGCTGGCCGCCATTGTTACTAGCACCTTAACGGCGGTTTTTAGGGAGCTATATTTCGTCGAACGCATGTGTGTGAAGACTACAAGGGGAGGGCTGTATGAACGTATCGTGGGCTCGAGAAATATGCACGTTGACAGTAACAGCGACGAAGTGAACGACGCCAATATTGCACGTTGTGCCGCGGATAGTTGCTGTGTGTCGTCGATGGCACATTGTGTGCTTGATAGTCTATGTTTTAGCGTGTAAGGCGTAAGTGTTTCACAAATATGTACTCTTTAGGCTATTTGCGGCGTATTAGATTTGGCCAGAGAAGGGAAACGGTTAGAAAGCAAATGACATCAAAAATAATTACACAATTAGATAAAGAGAGCCGTACTTAGACAGCTTTGTTGTGTCCCAATACACGTTTGCATAATATATATACAACCGCTGAAGGAACGCAGGACACACATACATATCGTTGTGTGTGTGGAACATTCGTAAAAGCGAGTAAGCGAAAATTCAGCGCCAACATATATAACGTACAATCCTTTCAGCTGGTCTATATGTCCACTCCTCGCCAGTCCCCAACCACCTTCTGACAATGTGGCGTTTGGGCGATGCTGCACGACTTCGAAAACCATACTGCGAAAGTGATATATAATGAACGCTTTCAGACACAACGCGACCCAGATGAAAGAAAAGTAGGAGAATAAGCAGAAGGGAACGCTTGTTCGAGTGCTAACAGCATCTCCCGGTCTAGCAGCAGTCTGCAAAGGCTATCTGCCTGGCTTTGCTACAAACGTTAGCCCTTGTCCTCTAGCGGCTTGGACGCCATATGAAAATGCGCCGCAGTCCTAGAGAGGCAAGTAACACGTGAATCAAGAGAACCTGACAGACGCATAAGTAGCAGCAGCAGCAGCAGCAGTCTCAAAGGAAATGGTCGGGTTGGTCCGGAGTGGTGACGGCAGCGATGTGGGTTGTACCATTAATCTTGCAGAACCTTGACGGCCAACAATGCTCTGAGGTAATCGCGATGGTACGAATATACTCGTCTAATCTACACAGACTGACACCTTCATTAACACATACGGGCCTTCTCCTGCAAAGACAGCTCCTCCTACCAAGACGCAATGTCGTTTGTGATGACGGGAACAACAACTCAAGTTAAATTTAGTGGGTTCAGTTAACTCCTTGTGTAATGTCAGCCATACTCGCTTTCATGCGTCGAATTACATATGCATATATATTCGTGCCAGGTATCATGTCAGGCTTATCGTTCAAGAGGCCATTTCCACAGGCGCTGTTCTTACGGCATAAAGCACTGATGAGCGTATTTGGTAATGAATGCTCGTTCTGCATAATAGCACAGTTTTAGTGAGAGCATACGCTCTGAGTCTCGATGCTTTATTTTTAGTGTGTATGACGGCTGTCTGGATAACTCGCATTTTGAAGAGGATTACAATACTTATGATTTTACTGTTGTTTTCTCGTCAAGTGGATTTACAAACAAAGAACCGAATTTTACGCACGTTTCGAGTCAAAACCTAAGGAATCAAACTGTTGAGTACCTTTATCCGGTATAGTTTGTAAGGCGATCAAGTATGGCTTGGGTATATTCTTATAGAAACAGGTTTTATTCAAAGTGTACAAAAGCGATAACAACTATCCAGTCGGTTGGGCCTGAAGTTGACTGAAACAATTCAGGTATCGCCTATCACAGATGCTATTACAGTTTACCTGTTATATTGTTTTATGTATAATGTCAATTATTTTTTATAGATTCACACGCCTCGTCTAGTCTAAAACACTAACGTAAATGTACCCCCCACCCTGTTGACATCTATTCCTTCGTAAGAAAAGAAACTTGTTGGTCCACTTACCAGAAGGATATTTTGATAATTAGTGGACAATAATAATATGCTTGTTGAATTTTATTAGAAATATTTTCTCTGTTATAATGGATAGCCCGGGTGACATAACAGCGGCCAGCAGAGTGGAAAAAGCATTTTTATTATCCTATTAAGCAAATTTCGTTAGGGCCAAGGGCGCTAAATTCGTAATAACCGTTCGTTTTGCTTATTCAACCGTCTTTATACTGAAAACTTACCTATTTAGCTATCCGTTTCAATCTTCAAGAGCAAGTATGCTATTTATTGCTTATTTGCCCTAAAAACACCTATTTATAGGCATATAAATTTCGTCAAAAAGCATTGCTCAGTAAATAGAATACATGAGCCGCTATGAGTGGCGAGGGGCAAATGTTGGCCGCGCACGCTCGCACCGCAACGCGGCTGTTCAGTATATGTGTGGCGGTCTGTACCATCTAGCTGCATAATGGTGACATTCATACGCAGCGGACTTCAACACGATTCAATTTCGAAGTCCATCGACCTGGGTGTCGACCGCCCCAGGGCGAGTTTTCTGCGCTGGGAGACAATGATTCAGCTATGAACGAACCACCATATATGTACACGCTTATATATTTATCAAAAGAACTTTTTTAGCTCGCACAACCCAATTTCTTGGTAAATCTATGGCGTCTGTAAACACGTTAAGAGCGCACGTACTTTGTTAGCTGTTTTGATTATCGTATCACCTGTGCTTCTTACCTTTTATAGCGTATATAAATAGCGTATTGAGGAATTGAACAACGTATGCTTTCCTATATTTCCGATACTAGCAATAAAGGAACATTTCGCCTTCTACTCTCAGTATTGCCGGTACATCGATACTGATCCTTAGGTACCCTACTCTAGATGCCCATTGGTAACTTCCAATGCTAATTGTGAAAGTAACTAACGCACTTAGTAAATATTTATTATGTATTATATTAATTATGTTGATGTAGCATTATTCTCCCAGTAATTTTATTCGTTTCAAATTCAAAAATAAATCACGCAAAAAAAAATTGCATGGAAAGTTACTTTTGAGATTTTCAAACTTTGGTTCATTTTTTTGCACAGGATTTAATGATTGGCTAAGCACCCCTTAACAACGAAATGCTTTATAAACGGACATAGGAACCCTCTTTTTTTTTTTTTTCTTCTAAAAGATACTTTTACCAATACATTGATGGAGGGAAAAAATATTCCTATTGATAATGCTACCGGTATGAGTCAAATAGAAAGACGCGCCACATTGATAAACGAACCAATGGCTCTTTAGTAACAAACTCATGTTATTCTTCGGAGCGAATCTACTACCGTTCAAGTCAGGTAAGGAAAAGGAAGACAAAAGATCTTTACCCAACGACTTCTTGATATCAACGTAGTTCGACGCACGACTTAAGCGAGTGTGTCAATACATTAACAAACTATTGTCGATCTATGCCATTAATTGTTGTCTTAGAGATCCGCGAATACAAATGAACGGGACGCCCTGTGATTACCTCGTACGTACGAAATGCTGCGTTGAAGAATGCTGCTCAGAACAAAGACGGAGCTAAACATATGGCAGAGCTAAGACTGTCAAGTTTGTCTGCTGTGGGCAAGTCTGATTGGATGCCCTTGGTAAATTGTTTCCTCAGCCGACAATCGTAATTTGACGAGTTTTCATTTCAATTACCTGTGTGCGAGCTATAAGGCAGCCTGACATTAATCATTTTCTCACTGAAAAAGTAAAACAAATTCCTTTTTTGTAAGAAATAAGCATACGCTTGTTTCAGGTGCTACTGGCTCCTGCACCACAGACCTTAACCTCGCTGAATTATTAAATAGTTTTGGATTTGTCTACAACGAGTATCTAATCTAAGTGGAATCAGATATTGTTGGACTGATGCAAGCAAACCACGGACGTATACAATAACCTATACGCCTCTAACCTTTTCTTCAATTTTACTTATGAGACCTCTTATTACCCTGATTAGCTTTTGAAAAACAAATATTTTTGCTACAGTTTGTCTAGATCTGGAACGGCGTGTATATGCTGGGTACTGCAGTGAAGAAACGCCATGAAGAAAGAGGATTTTTTTACCGGCCGACTTCTTGAAAATGTTCACGCTTAACGGTGCATGATCATTCTGATGATAAATACAGGAAATGCTTGCTCATATTGGACGATGGATAATGAAGAGCTAGGTTTACCAAGTTATCGTTTCAAATTTGCTACTTGCTATATAGGTTTCTTCAATATGTTTACCTGTTAATGTGAAGGGTATCATTAGGGCTAAGGTTTCTGTTGATTTTTTTTTTGCAAGCAGCTGAAATGGCATGGGTGACGGCAATTTATATAGATCCACAGGATGAACGGAGAACGATTGCATTTTTTCAGCCGAACAGCTTTCTTAGCTCTTTAAGAAACTAATATTCAAGCTTACCTGTAAACTGCTGTAGACTTTTGTTTTTCCCTGTGTTTCGAGTTTTACGCCCGATATCGCTGTTAGGCATTACTCACCGGACGGACGGCTGGCTCCCAGGATGAAACGAACCGCCTGCCTAGATTTCCTCTAATAATAATAATCCGTCTACACGTGGGTACGCCTTATACGTAAGGCTTTTGGCAAAGGTGCTTGGTTTTGAAAAAAAAGCAGACCTAACATTAACGGCTTATGACGAAAGGAATGAGGGAATCTTAGAATCCATCTTATCAGCAAAATCTCAAAGCAACTTGGTAATGTGCTTTTGATAATTTGGCTAATATTATCTATTTCTGTAAGCTGGATAAAATATGTGCCCACAAGCTTTGCCCAGGTGCAAGTAAGCATCAGGGAGCAAATTCAGTATTGAGATATTCATCGCGGATAATCCTGCAAAATGTAGTAAAACCTCTGTATTCAACACAATATCTCCTTGAATAAATTCATCGATTTATTGAAAATTTATTGACTCTATACCTGAGCCTATAAATAATGATGCTTTATTGTATGTTATAATTCTGCTTCAAATCCGGAAAGCTGCATATGACCTTAACTTCTGCTTCATGTACCGTCTACCTGAGCTTTACTAATCAGACAAACATATATACCATTTGAAACATAGGTCGCTTACAAGGAGCACTGTTTTTGACTTTGTACTGCGGCGCGGCATGCTGCCTTTAGTTCCTCTCATTTTCATAAATGAAACAAGTCGTTCATTTTCCCTGTTAATAAAGGAGAGGTTTGTATTGCGTCCCTTCCGTAGGATCAACTGGAACAAGCTAAAGAGGGCCGCTCATTCTTTACTCGTAGATCTTTTAAACGCCAACGACATACTGCATTAGGTTAATAAAAAGCTCCTGAGGCCTAACAACGTCAGCTATCAGTATTTTCGTTTCGACTAGATTAAGAAAAATGACACGATTCAAATGTCCAAGAAACATATGATGATAATTAGTCTTTGCTTACAACTGTCGACCATAAGCTCACTCAGTAATCTTCAAGTGAACGGGTTTTGCGACGGTGGCCACTGAGTAGGGATTGAGCAGATTATATGATCCGGTGCCAAGGATCTACAGTCCCTACAGTAAGCACTGACTATCAACTAATGATGAGAGCCTAAACAATGGCAAACCTCACTTTCTAAACAAATGCACTGTGAAATTTATTTGTGTTACTTTTGAGTCAAGGAAGCACTTCTAAATGACTGTAGTGTAGGTATTTCATAGATGCTAAGTTCGCGTCGCAATACCAGGACTTTGGTAGAATCTTTTCTGTTCACATCAATAGCGAAAATTATCTCCATATTCCTATAAAGTTTAAGGTGGCACAATTTAATACATGTATGCACTCAGAATTGCGATTTAAAAAATAACCCTGGACAAGTATAAGCTGCTGTGACAATCTGCTATTATCTTGTATCAGAGAAGCTTACCTCTCCGTGTTAATGATTCATTTAAGATCGCTAACATATACATAATCATCTGCACACACTCTGTACACATACCAACTACCTTCACGAACGTGTGGGAGGTTCGTAGTGAGTCAGCACCGCTGACACTGTTTGGTGTGTGCACGTTACAGCACGCCAGCGTGCTGTTCACTATATAGACATCGTCAAAGGCAGATGACAATAACGGCGATGGAAGCGGCCTTTTTAAGGAAATAACTCCAAGAATAGAGAAAGGCAAGCAGAGCCAAGGACCAACAAATATGAGGACCGTATTATTTGACCTAGCTTGTATGCGTATTGTACAACCTGAATGAGTTAAGCGACTGTTTCCGTGTACGTATATAGAATAGGAAAGGAAATGCTGAATTACCGTATCACATTGCTTCAACAATGTACCCTCAGTACCGTACCGTTGCCGACTACATTTTTTTTGCGCGCACATGCGTTCGTAGACCTCTCACAAATCTTTTCAATTTTTCTTGTTTCTCTATAGTTCACGAGCGTCTTTGCATATATTTCTTTCCAGTTATAGCGACCTAGGAAAGCTGGCCTAGAATAAAAGATACCAATTTTCTTTATCAGAGGATGATCCGCATACGCCACACATTGATACGCATAACCGTAAAGTGCCTCATACGCATGCAGCTCAGTGAGGACTTCACTGACCACCTGTAGACCACAGAAACCTACGGTAGAACCATCGTCGCCCGTCGTCGTGGGGCTCGCCCAGAGAAGGACCCGTAGCCACCTTACAGCTCAAAAGGGTCGGCCAGGCGGATAGGCGGTATAGGCAAACCTATGCCTATACCATGAGGGGTTCCTACACCGTGATATATAGCAAGCAAGGAACCTCGATAGAAATAACGGGAAGAGAACATGGCCTGCATACACACACACACTTCGTTCCGTACAGGATCGAACCAGTCCTAAAATGCATGGCTTAACAAACAGCAATAGAACCGGACGTAAAACTCAAGCATTTATTACGTGGAAACGGCGAAGAAAGGCTGGAGGGAAAGGGGAAGTGAGCGTCTGCTTACCACTAGCGCTAGTCTGGTTGACTGCTGCGGAAGAAGGGAAGACCTGTTGCGTCGTCACAAGGCAGGCAAGCAGACGAGCGGGCAAGCGTACGGACAGACCCTGTGCCTGACTCAAGCTGGACAAGCCGGGCTATACATATATGATCATATCGAAAGGCTGCCAATAGAGTGCGGACATCGATAGAGCTTCTCGGTACCAGCAAGAGCCACCCAGGGTAAGGGAGTATCGCATCGCCTAATGTTCACCAGGCCGGGCCGACAGTTCAGTGGCTTGCTTGGACCTTCCAAGCAGTGACCACAGCTAAAACTGAGGAGCTATTCAAGGGCGTCAGCAGACATTGACCCTCTTATGCGCGTATCTCTATTCGTATTTCTGCAATCCGGTCTGAGTAGCAAAAGGCCAAGGAGCAGAAGACCAGGAGGAAAGAAAGATAGTGTGGAAAAGGATATCTCCTAAAAGCTACCTTAAAGTTTCCTTATCGGTCTCGTTCTCTGGTACGGCTTCTGTTGACACTGTGGCCGTTGCTGTTCCTAGTCGAACCGCCTCATGGGTGAAATCTCGTGTCGTTTCCGCCCTACTTCTTTTCAGTTTTTTCGGTCACCGTCGAACACCGCAGGGACTCTTGTAAACCCGTTAACGTAAGCAGGAAAATCGCGTTGCTGGTAGTTTGTTGGGTTAGTTCTTACTTAGGAAGGAGGAGAGGTAGAGGTCTTCCTTAAGGTTAGACACGGAACAAGTACAACAGCTGAGTCGTGAGAAGTGCTCGTGATAACGGTAGTAGGTGAGTCGTCTCTAGTGGCTTGAATCCTTCTTGATAAGAAGGCGAACAGTCTCACGTCTGTCTTCGGCAGCCTACCAAGCATATCCTTGTAGAAGCAGGATTCGCTGCTGGTATTATTACAGCTGTTACCACCGCCCGGCAGGTTGATATATGACGTCCTCGGTCGGTGCTGTCTAGCGTCTAAATAAGACTAGTTCTGTTTCCTCTATTGACCGAACATAAACAGCGTTAGATTATAGGACGTGAAGAGGGAGCGCACCATCTTGTTCTCTTGGCGACTTGTTGTGCTTGCACGCCGTAAAAAGATACCTGAGATTTTTCTACTAGTTGTTTATTTCCCTTTCCTCTCTCTCGTTCACCTCTATTTTTCCACTTATCTTTGTTGTTTTGCCACTAAAAGAAACAGGTTGCAATGGTATCGCCATTACGATTACTGCTATTACTAGCCCTAGCGTAACCCCACACATGGATACACACTTAACTGAGGAGTAGAAAAAACTCTTTTGCTTTCTGTGCGGTAGAGCACACTTGCATACAGCCAAACCAGACTCTGTATGGGCTTGTGGACCTCTTAGTGTGTACATGTGAGTGCGCTCGTGCTGTCTACCGTATATGTCTGTAACCGCCTGCACACGCTATGCAGGCCAAACTAAACGAGGAAGATGATGCAGAGAGACAAAAATGGTGGGTCGAAATAGCGTAGCGACAACAGCGTAAAAAATAAGGATCGAGCGACTATGTACGAGGCCGCAGCTGTACGTATATGTATATTGCATGCATATAAGACGCCGACGGCCCGGCAGTGCCAACGACACAAATGCGACGGGTTAGTCGTTTCGTCAACAGGCAGCAGAGATATGAGCCTCATTCACGAGCAAGCGTAGCCTTGTACGAAACGAACAAACGAACGTATGTACATACGACCGTCTGCCTCTGACCGGATTACATGCACCATTTTTTCATATTAAAAATGACAAAGAATATAGCGTACAAACATTGTAACACAGTAAATATCAACCTGCCTGGACTGCCTATATAGGTTAGGCGACTGACTGACTGATTGACTTGGCATTTTGGCCTTTCTGTTCCCCATTTGCCTGCTCGGTCAGCCGTGTATCGCTGGCCGTATGCTACTAGTCCAGATTGTGTTTGTACAATGGGACTACGACTATATTATCAGTGTGCGAGCAAACGTAAATTATCAGCAGAAGTAGCACTTGCCAGAAAACAAGGGATCTGGTTGAGTACAAGCTGCAAGTCTTCTTTCTTCTTCGCGCTAACTTCGGCCTTTGCCTGCACACGGCGGCCGGCGGCAAAGCTGCGGAAGTGAGTTTCGCCCACAGTCATCGTTTCTCATTCTGTGCCCCTTGTCGCTTTGGTCGGCATACTTCGACACAACCATAGAGGGTCGTTGTTTACTGCCTGCCTCAGCTTTATCCGTCAGGTTTATCGCAAGTACCCTAAAGTTTCCTTTGAGACCGAGGTAATATTGTCGAAGTAAACAACTACGTATCAGAGGCAGAAAATGGTATGCATTTAAAGGGTACTGCTGCAGTTTGGAAATGCTGTTCAAAGCTCTAAATTCTCGTCGTTTAAGATTACGTGGCAAATACGGACACTTGCTACACCCAATGGAAAGTTTCGCATTACCTTTATTGAAACATTACCTAAAAAATAGCAGTATTAAGGCATCCTTGTGCTTTATGTCGACGCCGTATGTACACCACCTAGCACATATCACCAACAAGTGGCACGTGACCGATTGATAAGCATTTTATGTCAGGTGCGTCTGTTACACATATCCATACGTGGTTACGTTGTTAAACGCGTTACCAAAATGAACGTCTATGGAAGTCATCTACTTAATTATAATAGTGTTTTCTAATCTAGTATGGTTTCGTTTCGCTTTTTCCCCCATTAGGCCACCTGCATAAATCTGTATCTCACGCGAAAATCAGTCAAATAAAAATCATGTGTTTCAAAATGCAAGAGAACATTAGATTAACTGTGTTATTGAACCTCGTGAAGTAAAGATACGGTTTCTGGTACCAAACAGATGGCATTATTACCATTACTGATACAATTGTTACTATAATTATTGTTTTTATTTAATCGGGCCATAAAAGATGACCCGACAAGATGATGATGATGATGATGATGATGATGTCGAAATAGAGAAGTCTTCATCAAGAAAATCAATGCAATAACGTCTTTCGACACCGCATTTAGTGATTCTGTTGGCTGGCCAATTAAGCTACCCTTCCAACACGGCAATAGGACTTCGTTGTCTAATATAACGATTGCATTTAGCAACAGAGCAAACAGTTTACTTACCTGATAGTGCGGCCAACGCCATGATCAATTGTGTGGCCTATACGGTCCACTCATGTTCATCCCAACGCACTCACACATCAGCAGCATTGCCTGCCAAAGAACACTCGCGGCTGGTCAAGCAGCGTCGGCGCCAGCGGCATAACATTATCAAAATCGGCGGCGACAATAATAGCTTCAGATACTATCACGTTTACCAGGTACTACTCCTGCAGAAACCCGCTTGTCCATAGAAGTGCTGCTATCGTACCGACGATGGTAATGATGACGGCGGCGACACCGGCAGCGCGGGAACAACACTCAAGGAAACCGCTGTTTCCGCAGTAGTTGAAGTCGCATCAGTAATCGACGACCATCAAATGTGTTTGGCTGTTACCTTTTTCGTTGTGAACACTGCTGCTCTTGGTAGTTGATGTCGACAAAACTCCCCTAGGTGTTATGATAGCTATCATTCGGGAGCAGCTATAGTAGTTACGGTCATGGCGGCAGCAAGAGGCGTACAATTTCGGCACGG
Organism: Varroa destructor; assembly: GCF_002443255.2. Lineage (NCBI taxonomy): Eukaryota > Metazoa > Arthropoda > Arachnida > Mesostigmata > Varroidae > Varroa > Varroa destructor. The sequence continues at coordinate 14,235,277 of NW_019211456.1, forward strand.
TAAACGAATTGCAAATTTTATTGCTTTTCCGTTTTGGGCGGCTGCAGCTATCAGCGAGCCTGTCACACATTGCTTGGTGCACTGTCATTCGTTGCGGTTCGCCTATCAGTATCGGCGTAAACGTCCGTAAGCGCATTCACGGCACTGCTCCTGCGCTGATTGCCCTAATACTCGTTATACACATACAGACGAACAGGCAGGCCAAGCACATACTCATATAGACCGTCCCGCGTACAAGCGGCACGCAAAAACAACAACAACAACAACGACGACGAAATAACAACAGCACGCACAACGCCTGTTACCTCAAATGAGATTAGCGATCCTATCGGCTTCGGCCCTCAAAATCAACCTTTAGTCAACTTGCACAATGTCAGTTGTCAGAGACTGACGAGAACTTCTTTTCAGACTGATGCAGTCTTTAACTCAAGGGTAAATTACATTAGCCTGTGGGTATGTCGTCGTCGCGTCTACGTCCGGGAGCGTCACACAATCCACAATAACTTCTCAACTTGTTCCAACCACCACAACACCTACTATTTGATTTTTTTCTCTTCACGCACTGAACTTCCTTTTCGACCGGCTCAATATTAAACACACTCACGCACAGAATCACAGAAGCCGAGGGATTCTTTCCAGCAGTTTCGCGCCACTTGACTGCTCCCGGCTTTAATCGGCGCGCTTTGCTCCGCCTACACAACGGTTGTAGCAGCCTCAGTAGTAAGTTACTCCGTTGTAACAAAACAAAGTTAGAAGAGTTTGTCAAGTTACTGGGGCTGAGTGAGCAAAAAGGTGAAGGTAGGTGAAAAATGGAAAGTTACAGCGACGTATCCCATATTGACAGTTGATATCCTTCAATGGTCACCAACGTGCAACTGTCAAGGACTCGTATGCACATACCTATATGCATGTGTAGTTTATGTAACACATGATATGAACGCTAAACTGCATTCTACGGCAAGTGAATACCACCTGCCCTAATGTTTGGTATGAGGCTACTGTTGCTGAAGGTAGCCGAATACAATGGCTAGCGGACAAACAGGCAGGCGTCCAGCGCGACAAAGCAATCAAGCAATGGCACTTCACTAAAATGAACGAAACCAACCGCACCACACTGTATGAGTACGCACGCACGCACGCACTGTAGTCCGATCGCTGCTTTGGCTCCCTACCGACTGATAAGGTGACGGTTGTTCCTAGCGTAGTGGGCCACAGTGGGGATTCACTATGCCCCCGTTGGCCGCGCTTGGGCCGCTGGGCCAGGCGGGCAACAAAGTGAGCGCAGCGCCGTCTCGTGGGGCCTGCGCATGCGCCATCTCGACCATCACCACTAGCGCAGCACACTAGGTTTTCGTTGTTGTGGGGACGGGCGTGCCCTGTCGTCGTGAGGACCAGCATGGCAGCAAGGGCCTCTCGTACCAAGTTGGACTGGCTAGGGACAGGGAAATGAAGGCTCTCTTCTTCTGCACTGCAAAGGCCGTGCTGCCAGAGAAGCGGAAGGCCGAACAGTCGGTTGGGCGGCCAAACGGCAGCGGTTGAGTGAGAGAGGAGTAATGGCTTGACGAGAGTACAGGTAGACGGGCAAACGTACCTCTCTCCACTCCCCCTAACGGTTTTCCCTGCGAAAGTGCCCCCGCATCTCTATAGACAGGCAAAACAGTGGGGATGCCGATGCTAGGTCGGGAAGACTGACACCCGTCTGCGGAATCGTCGGGCTAGTCACGGCTGCTACTGCTGATTATGGCCCTTGGTCCCTAGGCATGCGGGCTCTGCGCGATGCATACAGCAACGAAATAGGAGAGCAAAGGTGGGAAGCAAGGCAGCCCAGGCAGGAGCCGAAACAGAATAGGCAGCAGCAACACCACCACCTCAAAAGCGACGCCGCTATCGGCGCGCTTCAACCGCTGACTAACCGAGTGACGGACCCGCCGATCTGGGCCTAGCAGCGCCACAAGCGCATGGCTCCGGCAGTGGTATGGCTGCCGTGGTGGACATCTAACGGGAAGACGCCAGACCCGGATACTATCCTCAAGCTTGCAGCCAACGCAGTAAGAGTAGCAGTGGTTGTCGTCGCCGGTGGAGGCGGTCTCGTCGTTCTCATCAACGTCATATCCTTTCCGTGCACTGCATTGGCAGCAAGTGAGCCAACGGGCTTGCTCATTCGTTTACCTTGTACCTGAGTGCTCTACTGGCTGCTGCTTTCTTACTGTTTGCTTACTGCTGGCTTGCAGACTGGTCCAGTTAGAGACTGGCCTGAAGGCGGAGGGGGTCGGCACACTCTAAAAGGCAGACAGATAACTTGGCCATACCAGAGCTTTATGTCGCAAGCAGATGCAGCAACAGGAAAACGATAGTTCATGCCGCCCTACATGACCTGACGCCAGGTCTGGATAAGTTTAGATCAGCCTGGTCAAAGAAAGTCAAGGGTAAGCTTAGCTACTGACGGCTGTTGGTAGTAATTAGGCGGCAGGCGGCGAAGGCGGCAGGCGGCAGGCGGCGGAGGCGGCCTGTGAAGGCGGCTACGGCGGCATGGGTCACAGGTCTGGGGAAGATAAAAGAAGAGGGAGAGGGCTATAAACAACAGCCCACCTCGCTGTTGCGATATCCACGCTTTAAGAAGTAAGAGCAGCGCGAATGCATATAGCAGATCGCGACAACCGCTAAGATGGAGGTTCACCTGTGGCGTTCCTGTTGTTGGCCTTATATTGTCGAAAGCGAATATGAAGGTAAATGGTTATTTAAAGCATATAGCATAGATAAGGCTTTGTTGCGTCCGAATAAAACGCTGAAGCAAAGTGCGAGCAACTAATTTCGTTTTTAGCTATATGACTAGAAATTATTATACGAGAATTTCTATTTTGTGTCTTTAGCCTTTTAGTTTACATGGATCATCATCATCATCATCATCATCATCATCATCATTTATTACGACTTCAAATACTTGTAATCATATGAGTAATATAACGTCTAACATATACGCAAGCTTCTATCTGTCCTGCATTACGACTGTCGTGCAGTGAACGTCAGTTGGAAGAGATTATGCTTGGAAGGCCGCGTTTTTCAAATTCGGTTGCGAGTGACAGAGTGTTATCTCTGGAGTGTAATCTCTCAAACACAATACTGGACTGAAAATTGAAAACATTTATTCCATATATTTATAATATTTGATAAGTTAAAATCCATGATGGGTTAACTTTCCTCCAAAATCAAAGCTTTACAGAGGAACTATTGCGAATCATAGTGATCTCGACGCCGAAATTACCGCATTACCTGACATATCAAAATGGCTATCCGATTATCAAAAAATAATGGTTTGATATGAATCTGACGGTTTCAGACAATGTAGAACGCATTAGCTCCAACGTCCTGATTGACAGGACATTACAGGACGTGCGATCAACAGCAGATTGCGCAGTTAAGCGTGACATGGGCAACAGTTGGTTAAGACAGAACGAATCTTGCGTCGAGGAATCAGCGAATTCAGCAGAAAATTCGCCAAGACCTGTTATAATGCCTGGAGCAAAATGACTCTGAATACGCAAAGGAAACAGGTGAAGACGCGCTACAGCAGACGAAAGCGCGAGTATAGCCTTCCGAGAAGGAAGATACTACAATTTGAAGGACACAGAAAGACCTGCGGGCTATAGAAAAGAGTTTGGGAACCGGCACTAAAGCACTAGAGGGAACAAAGCAACCTATTATAGACAGGTGTGTTGTCTAGAAGAACAGATAAGCTAACCAGGAAGGTTGACGCTTGAAGGAAGTTGACGAACTTAAGAAGCAACGTAAAGAAGTCTCGAAATTGTTTGAAGTAGTTAATGTACTAGCCTTTCGACGGCCGCATTCTTATAGTGCCAACCAAAAATGCATATAGCTCCTTTGGTGATTTATTAGGTTGTTACATCGATTATGATTAGGCCATGTGATAACCGCTCTCCACAAGGGAGGAATGGTAACAGCGCGACGGTGAAAACGTAAAGCTGGTTGCTGACGTTTGAGCCGCGTTATTTCAAAATGAGCCATTGAGATGATATATATATATATATACGCAGACAAAAACAAGTAGTATATTTGCAACACGCAACATTTTTTAATGTTCTTCAAGGGCTCAAGCCTAGCCTGAAAAGAGTATTTGTTAACATGTGTACAGCCAGATTCTTACCAGCCGTAATCGTGACACATGTCTATGTATGCACGCATAGGGACGTGCATGCACGATAGTTAATATTGATGAAAATAATGAAATAACCAAGTGGAAGTTTATCGTGTGACACACTTTACAAGGCCGAAATAAAATAGAAATTCAACTAAAACGAATTTAAGCAAAGTTTAGAAGGTACAAACAACATGTAGTAAGGTGCATACTAACTAGTTAGGTCGACGGGCGCCGCCCGCGAACTGCCCATACGATGGAGTTGGAAAGAGCTCACTACGTAAAATTGGGCCAAGACTGCTTTCATTCATAACATACAGTTATCACAGTGATGTCGAAATTTTATAAAAATTAAAGTAAAATTTACCATCTAAATTTTACTTTGATTTTTATAAATTTACAAAATTTTAATACCACCAAAATTTACTTCTATCACCAACGGTGTCAGATACCGTATAGTGACTTATTTAACGTAAACTACCTTTGCTTACTTGAACATGCATCTAGCTTAAGTACTGACTCTAAGACGACGTCACAAACGTCCCTAAGACATTCATTAAGTTTACATAATTCCCGTGAAATACAAACGGTTCAACACCAAAGTGGAAATTAGGATACGCAATAGCATTATATTATAATAAACACTAGTCTGCAGATACTTAAGTAATTTTTGTACTGCAAATTTCTTAGAGTTTGAGAAATAAGAGCGTCATTTGAGGTACATGGAGTCATTTTATGAAAAGAAAAACAAATAAATAAGTTCTTGTGTCTACAGTTTTTTTTTTTCATTGGTATGTTAGGTATGACTGTTTTATATGGGCCATCAAACACGATAGTAGTATACTATTTATGGACGATAAATAAAGTTTAAGTAAAACATCGTCTACAGCTACTCGACCCGTGTGGTAGCCCTGTACGTATAGAATTACAGCCCAGTTAAGTAAGTTAATAAAATTATGCGTTTTTATGGACGGATACATACAGGATGGGGCATTTGCGTCCAGGCGCTGTCTTAGGTGTTGTCATTTAAACTGTATCTAAACACGAACAGATAGTTTGACAGAGCTTTTTGTATTTGCTAGAAGTGTCTAATTTGGCGACCATGTTTATTTACTACGACCATTATCCACCGAGATACAGTTTCGATTCCAAAGCCAAGCCATTAATAAGTCATCTTCAAAATATCCCTGCCGCAATCTGCTAAGTACTTTTTAAGCCGCGTGTCAAGCCGCTGTGATAGGTATAAACACGCCAAAATATTGCTCAGATAAACTACTTACAATAAATCTCAACGAAGTTATATTTTAAAAACAGGCCAAAAGTGCAAGGTTTCAGAATGGTCAAGAAGTTTTAAAAGTGCAGAGGGTATCAGAAAGACTGATGGTCGGAGCTTACCTAGGCGATCTTATTGGCAATTGATCTTCTCCTCTCCAAAATAGCCTTCAATTTTAAAAGTCTAGATGTATTAAAAACGGCGCTCCGAATTACTCTGATGAATCTTGAAAGTTCGGCAGTCTAAACGCTGTTGAAGATCTTCCGGTGTGTCTCGTATAAGTCTTCTTGAATTTTGTTGTAATGTAGTCTATTGACTTTGGTCAGATGTTTCTAATCTAGATATGGGTTTGTTTTGCTTCAAAGGATTATGTAATATTTGATCTTGATTCTAATTCTAAAAACGACGTTTATTGTTTTTCGCTGTGATAAGCTCGTTATTTTTGTTTTAGAATAGACCGGCATTCCTCCTGGACCAAAGGTAGCAGGTAATTCCATACTTACAGACAGCCCGTCAAAGGTTTTCCTATTTACATATTATAAAAATTATTTCGAAACAGGAACAGCAGGCTGATGCACTTGGCCATTTCTCTTGTAGACCGGATCCGTAGTGCACACTGGACACTACCCCGTACTATCTGGGTACTTTTTCCTATCTAAACTAAAAAGACTTCAGACCTGGCTTGGATTTCTGAACCTGATCTCGTTGCGGTTATTCTATTATCATATAGCACTGCTTGCGATACTCTGACCGGTACAGTTATGTTCTCGGTCTCGCTGAAACGTCCCTGTTTCACGTTTCCCACCACCTTGTTTCAGTAAATCCAATATTTTGTCCTACATATTTCTATTTAGTTACTCTGATATTTCACTATTTTATGCCAAACGGCAAGTTAAAGTTGAGTTTAAGTTAAAAAGAAAGATCTTTCCTGAAAAAAAATTCGACAGTTTGATAAACTTAGGAACTTACATGTTTGTTATATGTTCTATTGTATACACCAAATGTCTCTTAAAATTTGAACGGTTGCAAAAATAATTGTTCGAAAGTTGTTGTCTGCATCTGTTTCGCGAAAAGATTTTCCACCTGTCAACCCAAACCTTCTCGTCGGAACAAAGCTAAGCACAAAGTGCTCCGTTACAAGCCCAACGTTAGACAGTCCATAAAATATCTTTGCAAGAATATGTCATTAATTAAAAGGTACCGCCCCGATCGAGAAAGTATTGATGTGTACATAAACAAGAGAGTGTGCGACATTTTAGATAACTTAATTAGGAATAATTAATAAAAATAGGCAAAATAATGATGAATTTCTCACGTCACGTTTATTTTTTTCACTTGAGAAGGCAGTTGCTTAAAAACTTTTCATTATGGTCGGATGTCTGGCGGTAGCTACGTAAGACTTAGAGCCTGCCTTTTTTTTGAGTTTTGACTAAAACACTTATTAGGAAACGCCGAAGTAAGTTCACCTGTGTAGATCTATAATGTACCATTCTGCGATGCAAGCAAAATTCCCAGAGAAACAAAAAAATAATACATTTTTTGGTAAGGTCATCTGCTAGCGTCATAACTGATGATACTGACGAAAATGAGATATCTGGAATTTCCAGCAGGTGAAGACTACTTTTGCAGAAGGCGCTATAACCAACGGGTATTTCGAGAAGACAAAAGAAGCTTTGTAGACTAGACTAATCTTTTTTTTTTTTCTTTAATTAATACCAAAACTTGCTAACCTTACAACAATCTTACTTATCAAACAACAAATTCCTCAAAACAACAAATAGTACCAACTCGAAAACGAACCTCATGGCTCGTTCGAATTGGTGCGATAGACTCGAGAGATCTATTCGATAGATGTTTTGCAGTAGTAATCTTGGAAATATCTAATATCTTTAAAAACATTTATCGCTGTTTCTTCGTGGGTAAAGTAACTATTGCTATTTCTGGCATTTGTGTTATATATATATATATATATGTGAAGAGCTAGATTATCTAAAATATTGAGTACTTCTTAGAATTCTGCCTAAAAATTCAGCTCTGTTGAAAAGATGTTACGTTGCTAACCTCCACATCTGAAGCTTCTTTTAGAGCTTCGCTAGCTTCATTGATGTTTCAGTCGAGTGAAGCTGAAGAGTAGTATCCTAACTTCGCGCAGACGTACACGGGTTATCATGTGCGATGGATTTTTGCACGTAACTAACTTCTTTTTAAATCGAGCGTGATTAATTTGATTTTTTTCCCATTATCTGATAATTATTTCCAGTCAGTAAATTTTATCTTCTATGCTTATACCCTCACTTTCTTCATTAAAGCAGCGCTCTTCAAATAGCTATTTACTATGCTGAATAGTGTTCACTACATCACATCTTTTATAGATTTTGTTTTTCTAACGGTAATATAATTATTAATATCCCCATGGTAACATCGCAAAAATATTGCGGCTACCGTGGTCTCTCATTGTCTTCAAGAGTTTTGAAATCTCGCAAAAACTATCAGGGGTTGCAAGCAAGTTTATTACAGAAATACATGTCAGTTCTTAGTAGAGGCTTCAAACAGCGGTCGTCAAACAAACTGATAATCACAGAATATCGAAGACGGTATTTGATGAGGTTCTTAAGTGGACTAACCTTGGATTTAACTTGCTACCTATATATCCTAGTGTATAGACTATTCATCCTGAGTTTCACCTTTGGATGCTTGCAACACTAGTTTACAAATAAACCTGTGGAGTTCTTGTAGTCAGTTTTTGTGAGGAACTATGAAAAACATGCGTCAAAAAAGCACTATAACATAATTGTTATGTCTGACTTGGATATGTGAAAAATAGCAGGTTTTTCAAAAACACGTATACGCAAAAACGGACGCTCGTACAAATATGCTTTCTATTACGTACGGTAAATATTAGACAAATACTCGGTAACGCGTCGAGGTCAATAGTTGTTCGAGGCCCAGTGTTGGACTCTATCATATTTTATATACACTTTTTTTTTCCTGCAGTCCATCAATGCACTTTCAGGCCTCGAATTTATTGTTGACACGTGTTCTGTGAGACTATGAGAAACGGTAAACTTGCGATATACAACTACTTAATTGTAGTCAACAAATAAATAAACTATCTTCTATTGCTTGTTGAAATTGAATCTTTCGCCATCATCGATCATTGGCTAAAATCAAATAGTTCCGGATCAGGGTCACTAAATTTACCTTCCTTTTGCAGATGACACGCTATGCAAGGCCTTGAATACAGCCTTCTACATTCTATTCGTATACTAGGTCGTAACAGATGAACACCTGTTTCGTTAACTTGTTACGTTTTACTTATGAATTTATCATTTTGAGAAACTATCATCAGAAATTATCATTTTGAGTACTCTTTGATTAGACCCTTTCCCAATTCTATTCCAGCATTCCGACAAGTAAACAAAAAAAAGTACTTGGCTGTAGATAGAAATTATAAAGTAAATCCGTACATCAGTCTCGCACATATATGCCTTGCTTTCGAATATCTGTAGAGAGCGTCTAAACGCGATGGAAAACGTCTCTTTACGCATTTGGTGGAACGTACCCATCGTTCTGTATTATAGAACGATCCGGTTCGAAGAATTTGATCGAGTGCTAATCTATCAAATCAAATTCGATAGGAAACACCAAGTAGTAGTTGTTGGCAATAATTGCAAAAAAAAATCTGAAAAAACACATAGATAAAAACAGAGTCCACGTAGTGATTGCAGTAAGTGTTTGTTTCGACTGTGTTCTAGTTGTGCTTCAGTGCTATGAACTTCCCGAGCCTCCTCCTTCTGTCTAGGTACTAGTGAAAGGATATACGAAAAGAGCCAATTTTAAAACTGTCAAAATATATGTGGCTCGCTAATATTAAAAAGAAATTTCTTCTTGGTAGAGCTATTGGATCGTTTACAAATGCACATACCTGCTTCTAATCCCCCCAATGTTACCCCATATCGTGTCCGCCTACCCAGTCTGAGAAGTAGGAGATCATTTGCTGCTTTTCTCCACTCGATAGTTGGCGCAAGCGTTTAGAGCGAGATTAGAGTGGATACGTTCAGCGTTCGATAAAACGAACGTGTAGATGTCTCGCGTTAGTAACGTGGAGATTTATCAAGTAATTATTCATCACAACTGCAACTCCCGCAGTCGTTCGCTTGCCAAATAAACCTCCTTGCGAAATTTTCGGCCATCTCTTCTAATGTAACTTACCCATATAGAATTGTTAGAAAAATGTATCTAGTTTAGTCGTGTGCGTCCATTACTCGGAATTGGATGGTCGTGCTTTTGTACGGGGTGGCTCATAATCGATACGTACTATCGACATACAGCCTTTCGGGTAAATACGCCATGAAAAGATCGTCGTTTTGTGCATTACTAAAAAATGCATCGATACATCGTAGAGAATAACCAGTAACAACGCGCACTTTTATTAGTGGAAAAGTAAGTGTTTATGATAAGTTCTTAAAGTATCGTCTCTGACAGAAATGTACAACTTAGCCACATTTAAAACGCAATAAAGCGTCTCCGAAAGTACACAATGTTTCGAGTGGCAAGAATCACTATCGTTCCTGTGCGAGCTATGATAAGAGGTTCGTCCCTGGAAAAGTGTTTTCTTTTGGCAAAATTTTTACTATGCAACGACATTTTGATCATAAGGCAATCTGGTAGATACTTGAAGAAGAAGAAGAAGGATTTGCTTCTCTTATAAAAAGAAAAAAAAGCAATTTGCGATTTTGAACAATTGGATTGGATTGGAGAGCTCTAGAAAAGCGTGTTAATTAAAAATTTCGTGGTGGTAAAAGAGATTTAGGTTAAGCGGAACTGTGATCAAAAATTCGTTTGGCCAACCTTTGGTGCCTGATTATCTACGTAACGTGAAGTCGCTTTAGATATTTGCGTTTTACTTAATTAATTATTTGTTGAAGTTACTGAATTAATTTCGCTCCCAGTTAGCTGTTGGTCCCTATTGTACTGTAAGATTTCGTTATACTAATTTTCTTAAACAGATGAAATTCAGCTTGCGACAAATACTGAGTGTAGAATTTTGTTTGTAAAGCTGTACTCACTCGATTCCTTATAGATGACACTTTCAGGAGCTCCTTTGGTGAGCTCAATTACCGTCAACAGCAACAGGCTTTGCGTGTAATCCTTTGGTTACGTGGCCCTTTAATTGCTCACGCAGGTCGTAAAAGTTTACAGGATGGGAAAAACCTCACAGTAGCAAGGAGGAAGCTGCATGCCCTTTCATCCATAAACGCTACTCAGAACTTTCAACAAACAATTCACAGCCATTTACGGTGTGACGTCTAACCTTCTATATTTATGCCATACGTTTAGTGGTGCATTTGACCTGAACCCGAATTATATCAACGTTACTAGGGTGCGAGCGTGTGATACGATACCGGCGACGATGGAGGTACTGATGTGGAAGGCCGTTGTGATGTGACTATATAATGCTAAACAAATTAATAGAACATAGAAAGTTCACTGCATTGCATTGTCGTGCTTGGGCGGGTACACTTGTTATACTGGTGTAGATCTTTCGACGATCTGATGATTGCTCTTTTACTTTCACATTCAGTACGTTGAAGTTCTGGACACCTCAGCACAGATCGTTCTACTAATGGCAACGAGCAAAAAAAAAAAGGGTTGTATACCAATATACATGTGAAGCTAAGCTTAGCTGGATTTAGACTAGCAGCATCAATCGGAAGTGGAATAGACTTAAACAAAGACCTATTCGTTAATGTATCCATTGAAATTATGCATTATAATGCAGTGATAATCGGGGTAGATAGGTTGGTTGACGATCAAAATATATCATTTTTTGCTTTTGTGTTACTCGCCTTCCTTTGCATAAACGTTTAAGCATCCCATGACCTCAAAACAAGGGTCAGGAAGGCAGAGCAAATGCGCGGTTTGATATGGACCTGTTACATAATAATATCGTAAATAGTGCATGAAATCGCATGTCTCAGGTGATTCAGGTTAGTCTATTCAAGAGCGACGCACATACTGGAAGCACGTATCTGCAAGCTCGAGTTATTTTTGTGAACGCTCAGTTTTTGATGATCTTGCTATTTAAATAACTTGTTTTAAGATTAAAGTAGGCAGAATGTAGCGAATGTATGTTAAAATAAGAGTAGGTCGTAAGAGGTGCCTTGCTAATCTGGCTTACGTGAACTTTGTGATTGAATATCCGCTTGAAACGGACTCTCTCCCGTATTCTCCCCTTTTCTGTGCTAGAAATGTAGCTAATCAGGATTTGTTTGTTACTCATGTACCCGTCATAGAGCAGGCCGTGTTAGAGTACGTATCCATAAATCCGGCAATTTCCATGGCGACTAGTTTAATTGTTTTGTACAGCTCCTTCTACACTGTTATTTATTGCGCCTATTCTGTGCGTCTGGACCCAGTCCCACTTTCACTAGGATTTATACTTGTCGTAAGTAATTGTCTTACCCAACACCAAGGTACCACGGCCTTAATAGGTTTATCACATTGTATTTCTGGTCATTTAGAAGAAAGGGCAGCGATGAGTTAGGGGTCGATCAGATATCAATTCTTACATTACGCTACTTGGTACAGTGCGAAGATGAACGTTTCTGATTAACCACATTATGAACTAAGTTTTCCTCAGTTGAGATTTTACGACGCCCGCATTATTACTGCTTTAACTATAAATGAAGTTAAGTTAGACTGAAGATAGTTAAAATGCGATACAAGACACAGTTGTAGCATTCAGTACTTTACCGTTCTTGTCGAATCTACAAAGATGTGTTGACATTGTTTTTATTACAGCCCACGCTGTTGTCAGAGCTTCAGGCCCTTGCAAAAGACGTCGGTCACCTTCTTGAATCGGAAAAATTCGCAAACGCGATGGACGCCCATGATGAACTGAAACAATTTCGATCAGAATTCGTTTACCCTAAAATGAAGGTTACAGAATCTAGTACCGTTATACAGCGTATAATGCGTAGCGATTCTGAGAAATTTATTTATCTAGAATCAACTTTTATTTTTATCTTAGCAATGAATCTAAACACTTTGCGCTATGTATTTTCATACAGTAGCCCTTTTATTGCTTTATCAATGGGTATATATTTCGAATAGCAATATGACCTTTTTGTATAGAGAGTAATAAGAAAAACCTATGGCCCATCTCGTTTTAACGATAGGACCTACCTTGCACTGCATCGAAAACGGACGAAGACAGCATCTATCTCTGCGGTCATTCCCTGGGCCTTATGCCGAAAAAAACAAGGAACAATATCAATAAGGTCCTAGACTGTTGGGGTCAAATGTAAGTTCTCGTATCAGTGACATGCGCTGTCGTAACATCAAATGCAATTGTCTACAAGTTTTAATAAGCAAAAATACATGACGCTACTCGCATCTATGATAATATAATTCATTAAAAGATTCTTAGTCTGGCGATGGTCCCGAAAGGAGTATCGGCTGTGAGACAGTAAGGAGCAGTTACCGCTCCTGGAACCTACCCTCACTTAATTATTTCGTTTTTCAATGATTATTCTTTCAAGCTCTTTGTAACATTCAGTATAATACCTTTTTATTCAGTTCTGTATAATACCAGCAGCAATTGAAAGTTTGTTAATTCATTTTAACCGTCTGACAGTCTCAAGTGCGGTAGGACGTCAACAATGAGTTGCGCCACTGGCAATATGCGTAACAAACGTGTGCATCAAACGTTTATCATTAGTACCTATATTGCCGTGGTGTAGTACTTGCTGTAAAAGCTCACACAAGCACGTTAGTTTAAAATGATATGAGTTAGGTACTTCCTTTGAACTCTATAACTTGTAATCAGCATTTTATAGAGACACACCTAATCAGCCTCACATGCCACCTACAACTTGGATCTCGACGGTGAAATGCGTATGCTTTGCACTTGTGGCCAAGGCAAGCAAAGAATTGCTTTCAGTCTTTTTAGCGTTTTTCAAAGAATACGCTCCTCTAGACGAGGTTTCCCTCGCGGCCTTAGTCTCCCTGTCCAGCCGTAGCCCACGAACCGTCTTATCTCTGACCGAAGGTCCGCGAGACAAGCACCCGGCAACGTTGCTCGAAAGGGTCGCAGCCGGTCATTGATGGATGCGTATCGTCTGTAGGCGTATGAGTATAGGTCTGTGTATGCCTGTGACCTGATGGGTTGACTCTTTTTGTCTGCCCATGTAGCTGTCGCAGACAACGCAAGCTATACTATATGTAGCCTATCATTGTTCGATGGAAACGCGCCAGCCATGGCAGATAGCAAACCGCTCAGTCGCCGGCTAGACGAATTATATAGATGATAGAGGAACAGGCACCCGCTGCTTTTAATAAGATAGAAGGCGATTAAACATTTACCGAAATCAAATAAGTAACGTCTGTCTACCTCCTCCATTCGCTGTAGTGCGTCTATGAATATGAACCGGAACGATAGATAGTGTCTCTTTTCAGGAGGGTGTTCATTTATGGCTGTACACTTATCTGTATAGATTCAGTGCGTTCGACCGACAAGTTTACTCAAATATGTATTAACCAAAAGCGGTGAAGAATCTTTGCCTAGTTATTAAAAGTATTATTCGTACTAGACACAATGATGGGTTTGTACTGCATAATCAAATCGGGAACATTCAAAATAGCTTGTTTTGAATTGACTTTGATGTTTGTTGAATATTATCAGATCGGTCAAAAAGTAGTTAGCTTTTTTTTTAGTTCAAATTTCCGTTTCCGTTTCACTTCTCTATTGTTTGCCTATTTACATATACTACTGGAAAACATTCGGTCTCCTCCATTCGCTTGTTGTATATCCATTGAAAGGTAAACGGAACTTCGTCCCGAGCTCAGGCCTCAAGAATAGAATATAGGCCAAAGAACTATTTATCATGTTTATACTGTATACAGCGAAAGCCTTGTGGCGAAGAAAGCATCTCCTGAATTGTAAGGATAGGAACTTCTTTCTGAAGAATGCACCCTACTCCGATCGACTATGCGAGTTCAATGACGATCTCGAAATGGGGCATCGGCGCTTGACCATCATTAGTTATCTACAGGATTTTATCAGAAGTTAGGAATTTGGCTGCCTCATTGAACGACAGGCAAAAGGAGGTAGGGCCTTTCACTATATCTGAATGGTCAGAATTACAAATTCCTGCGCAGAGTGGATGACTAGAAGTGGTGTTTCTACGTCAACATGGCGCGGAAAAAGAAATGGGTAATTGTAAGAGACCTGTTGATCTTTGTACAAAATTAAATCGTGATTTGCGTTTAGTCGAACAGGGAAAATCTGGCAAACAATTGAGCCGGTCAACAACGATCTGTATATAGCTTAGCTGCATCGAGCGAAGAAAGCTATCCGATAGAAATGATGCGATAGAAAAGGCAGTGCATTTTTTTTCCCTCCACGAAAATTCCAAGTCACACGTGGCAAAGATTATCGAAGTTTCGGTTGGCGATGAAATCTTGCAGTCACAATGGAAACGCTGGACTGAAAACGTCTTGGCGCATTGCGCCATACGCCGTGATCCGCTAACTACATTAGCTACACGGATTTGCAAACGATGCCTGCAGTGGCCCTTGTCGTTCGACGCTAACGATCAGTTTCATATGCTGTGCTAATGGCGTTTCGCCTAAGCCCAGTCATCACCTTATTCAGTCATCAGTCATCACCTTATTTTGGAGCTTTTCTAGTGTTCATGCGGCTTCTGAAAACGTCTCTCATATTCTAACTATCTTCGGCAGCGAAGTATTATAACTCTGAGTGTCCGTTCTAAATCCTTGATCTTCTTTTTTGATAAAGTGCACAGTGACACATGTTATGTGTTGGCAACATGCGACCATCAGTCAGCGCGAAAAACTTAGCACGGAAGTTAGTTACGGAGCGATAGTGTCGTATTAGATTATTTACTCCTTTTTTTGTGCCAAATCGATGCGTAGAAATTCCAACAAGTCGACCACCCTTATACCGCGTAGTTAAGTTTTGCTTTTTAATTTCAATATATAGGGTGAGAGTCCAGGTCCGACTAGTTTCATACAATGTGTTTATGAGACTGTGTCTAAACAAAAGCGCGACTACATCTCCAATTTGCGGCGTAAAACACTTACTAAACATTTCAAAATATTCCATCTTTACTATATTTATCATACATTTTTTCATAATAACCGTACGTTAAGCAATATTGGGAGACGTAAACTCGTTAAAGCGTCATGCACGTACGCTAGGTATAAAAAATTCAAACGGAATTAAATTTTAGGATGATACCAAACTAACTCATAAAAGTGCCAGGGCTTTTAACGAACAATAAACACAAAGCGTACGAAACAGGTCAGAAAGTCTCAAAAAGATTAATCGATGGAGTTTAAGCGGACGATCCAACCTGCAGTTGATATTTCGCTCTTGAAAACAAGCGTCAATTTATGTAAAATATTTTTGAGCCTTTTTTTCTCTAGCCTCTATCGAGTATCCCTGTAGGGGGTTTTTCAAAGGGCCTATGAAAAGTGGCAATAATGGAAACCGTCGATTTCGGGTATAGTAGGAAGTTTTTTTCTAGCACCTCGATGGGGTTTTGGCTTGCATAAAAACAGTAGATAGTAACGAATCTCCGTATGAATTGCAAAAATACCTGCGACATCCCCCTACAACAAGCAGCTTGCCAAAGCCTGTCAGATTTTGAATCTCTAACCCTATATGTTTATAAAATTGTCTGTTAGGGGAGCGGAACATCACTACAATGGTTATCTGCCTGCAGCATTCTGTGAACTTTACCCAAAGGATGAAATGGCTCGACTCGCAGGTGTGTATAGTTTATATTCTACCTTACTTCTCTTTTATCTCTTGCTATTGCGCTCGTTTGACATCACCCAAAGTTGTCTACTGGCTTATTTAATAGTTTCCTAACATGTACAGAAACACAACAGTAATTTTTTTTTATGTAACATTGAAAAACTTAGAGGTTAAGTGGCATTAACTTTTACACTTACCATTGGTCTTAAAACAACAGATTCTCTTTTAGAAGTTGCCACCTTTAATTGGTAAGACCCTGCTGCAAGTTATGCTTCACAAAGTAACTAAAATAGATGCGACGGTTCTGTTTACTAAATGAGGAAAAATTTTGTTCATATGCTACTGATAATTTGTTTGACCAGATAGGAAGTCTTTTCTGTCGTTCAACGTCAGTAGAATAACAGGGACTTTTCGTTTGTTTGCTCCATCCACCCACCCACTAGGCATTACAAAATTTGCTTGTCGCTGGCCGATGTTCTTGTGGCGATGAGCTACCGGCCAAGCTTTCTAGACAACTTCTCAGTTGCTTCGTTTTTGCTTTCATTGTCTTCGAGAACACGCCCGTATCATATACTGGCTGAACGCTACAACCGGATAGCGCACGCAAATTTTCTGACCAGCACGTGCTATTACAGACGTGCTGATCAGAAAATTTGATCGACCCGATAGCAGTTGCACGCAGCTGCTCACTGGGCATTCCTAGCAGGCTGGAAAACTAGTGTGTAGGCAGCTGTGGCCAGCTGCCGTCCACGAGAATAGAATGAACTACAAAGCTTTTCAGATACAACTGCACCACCGGCCACACCACGATGTCTGACTCTTTTAGCCTCTGGTCTAGCTCGATAAATGTCAGGCCGCCAGCAGGTGCACGCGGTCTGCTTTTGAGCATGTCTAAAACTGCTGGCGCTACTTCTGTTACTACTACTTGCTTCTGCTTGCACGGTATCACTGCTGCTATATTTCAGCTCGATGAAATCTTCTTGCGGTGCAGGCCAACCGGTGCTGACTGTACGTAGATGGTGTACTTAGCTTGTCTGGTGCTGCGCAGTTTGGCTATGTTAGGGCTCTAGATATTTTCGACTGTTCTGTCAGCAATGCGCCAGCGGCAGACTTGACGTATGTTTGTCCTGACAGAATAACACGCGGACGTGCGCGTCAATATATCTTCTGTATGTGTGACACGAACCGTGTTTCGAATCTACTGCTGTTCCTCCATCTGTGTTTAAGCTGTCGCCACGTATGATTAAAATTCAGTCTACTTTCGCGTGTCACATAAAGAAGATATCACACACGATTGGTTACATAGAGTTCCACATAGAGACCTTCGGAAACAAAAGACTTCGTTCGTTTTATCCATGTCAGAAGTTAACCTATGCCTGATATAACATATTATCTGGTAACCAATAGCCAATTAACAACGCAAAGTGTTGAAATGTTAACTCATCATCTATTCTTAAAAAAAACTAACACGTTCGCTGTTCTAAGCAGGATCCTTGTGTCTAAGGGTGTATAAATGTGATTGCTAATAGAAAGTTATTTTTAGGTTTTCAATTAGGCCTCGTTCCTTTTCTGCCGGTGGTCTCCGTGGGTTTACCGAATTACAATAGCCGTGCTAATAATCTAGTCCATGGTACCGGGTTCTGGAAAAATACTTTCGGTTCAAATAGCCACTAATACGGATAAATGTAAGACGTTCAGAACCCAAAGGAAAGCGCAGAGGTTCCTTAATTGGTACCACTGCTGCCGTAGCCCGCAATACTGAGGCCTACTGGCGAACATTTGTTAACACATCTATCATAGGCAAACCCCTGACGCGTTTGCATTTAATATTTTTGCTATATTTTTTTATATTTTACTTTAGTTTTTAATATTGAGTATATTTACTGGGTAAAGCGCTTACCAGTTGTGTTTCGCCTGCCCATACATAGAGTTATTAGCCATCATTTGTTCGTTCGCAACGTATGCACGTATATGGACAAATGCAGCCTGCAGAGTATTTTAGCAGGACGAAAATATTTTGCACGTACGTACATGCGCCTATTCTGTATCGCGGCGTCTATGCAAGTAATGATGCATTACAATCAATTAGAGAGACATACTCAAACATAGTACTCATATGCACCATGACCATTATCTCTCATTGCCCCTTTTGTTGCTTCCACCGATGTTATATATCTCAGCACAGCAGTAGCGCCGCTGTGTACATCGCGAACTATGCAAACGATCAATGGTCACTATATTCATTTACTTCAGCGTTGTGGCTATTGTATCTTCTATTGACCCCTTTCCTCAGTGTCCCCACAAACCCCACAATAAATATTGCAGTGCTCTCTTCTCCCATATCCATCCACGTCTGACTATAAAAAACCTGGCTCAGTCTCGGATGCAATTTAGTCACCGGAGATAGAGCTTAGTGCATTAAAGAAGTACGACGATTCGCATCACGATCGTAGCCCCTACAGCGGATAAGAGGAATAAATCTCAAGGCGGCATTTATGTTAAATTTAGAGGCCACGTCCAAGCGCGTAAATCTGTTTCTATAAAAGGGGTTCAACTGGGTAGAAAAAGAGACAGGAGAAAAATCTACTGCATGTCTCCGTGATGTCTGTCGACCCGCCACGAAGGGGTCACTGGCAGCTTGTAGCCGCTTGCCGTACGCCCCCGAAAAGCGCCAGCAACACCCGCCAAAAATACGTTCACGCTTTTCGTAGCGCTTTAGCGAAATCTTCACTATTTCACTGTTGCATACTCGCTTCTTCACGGACGCAGTTAACGTATAAAAAGTGAACACTCTGGTAGATGACGTTCAGATCGTAACAGTGTTTGTATACATAAGCATATGAGCAGGGCGCACGAAAAAGGGAACCCGTGGAACAGATTCAAAGCGGACAAAGGAGGGTGAAGGAATAATAAACAGAGTTACTGTCGGCTGACGATGACTCGGAGGGTAAACGAGAGCGTTTCATTCTGGTGGTTAAAAGCACAGCCGAAAAGTCAACGAGCAGATGACGAAACTAGTGAAAAAGGAACCGAAACGACAAGGGCCCGCCTAAAGGTACCAATCGGACTAAAGGCAGTGACAGCAACAAAAGTTAAGCATATGTAGTTGCAGTCAGAATGCGTCCTGATGCAGTTATATGTCAAGAACAGCAACTGCTAGGTTTATGGCCTTTCAGTTTATTTTCTTGCTAGCAAACTAGACTGACGTCTTCTCCAAAGAGTCTGTTAGCATAATATCGTAAAGTCCTCCTCAGGTCAACCCTCGTTTCCTGAGATCCCACGATGTCCGTCTCGGCCCTTCCTTTCTCTTTTCTGCTCTCTTACGTATGCCAGAAGCGTTCATTTGCTGTGACTTGTTCTTTCGTCCTTTTGGTGAGCACCTCCCATTATTTCCCGTTACTCCCACAGTTGCTCCATGCCTCATTTCTCATCCGATTGGCGTTGCTATCGTTTGTTGCTGGTGCTGCGCCTGTCGCTGCTGCTGCTGCTGTTGTTGTCTTTATCCTTGTTGTCAGTGTGGAATCCCTTCATAGCCACCGTTGGAATTCGCAAGTCCGTTTACTCTTCCCGTCCTCACGTCCATAATACGAGCCTCCACGAGCCATTAGTCCGTTAAAGTAGGAGTCAGAACATGATTCACGGTGCGCCGGCTTGCCTCCATCCCGTTCGTGTCTTCGTTGCTTTGTTCAACCCTCCTACAGGACAAAGCCTGCCCGTCTTGGACTATCGTTCGAGCCGTAGTTTTGACTCCAAGCGTATACTCACCTCGTTTGCTCGACCTCGTCTCGGTTCTTCGCCTTTGGCAAACGTCAGTGGGAACAAATAAACAAAGATAGACAGACAGACAGACAGACAGACATCTAGTTCTTTTCCTCTTTATTCCCCCTTCGTAGCCAGGTCCGCAGCTACAGCTAACGTATGTTCGTGTGGCTAGCACTGCGGTTGTACAGGCAGCCAGCCCGGTCATCGATGTAGTTATTGTACTACAGCGCCTACTTCTGCTCTGTACTGTTCGCGACGGCTTTCCATTCCTTAACGTCTGTACCGCTGCTGGTCTGGCTATGATAGTGACGTTCGTAGTAGTGCTCATGTCTGCCCACATACATGTCAGTGGCCACTCTCAGTCGATTTGTTTTCGTCAATTAAGTAAGATTCGCCGGCTTGGGACTCTGAGTCTGGTTCTCTCAGAGTTCCAAGGAGGATAGAGACACTGATTGTCCTAATGGAGTGAAGTACATCCTTTGCGCTTATGTTTTACCCGTAATAGCAAAGCTGTCCTGCTCTATAGGTCGAGCACGGCAAATCTTTAGGGGTATGAAAGAGAACAATATATATATGTACTAAAAAAATACAACCTATAGTATTTGGTTGTTTTTCGCTTACGGTATTTGAGGTTATCGTGCAGTGAGTGAATATGTTACGATTCGTTTGAAGTCATCGTTTTTACGTAATTCAGGATTTTAATATCAGCTCACCAAACAATTTTAACTGCATTCGTTATTTGTGCTCTCATATACTTAAGTAAGCCTATTTCTTTGTTGTTTTTCTATATTGACATCATTACTTCGAGAGGGCAGCGTTATAATACCTAAGATTCTATTTGATTTTCTAGGGTATATTGAATATCTATTCGTGCGGTCAGCACATATATGGTAGACCAAGGCTGGATGAACCAGTAATTTAGTCAAAAGACGTTACGCTTAATCGTCACATAAAATAAGGACATAAATATTTTCTCCTACTTTATGGGCCGAACAAGAACTACTTCTAACAATATTAGAAGAGAGCTGGATAGCCACTTTCGTGGAGAACGCGTTGCCGTTCCGAAGAATGGCCCGCCTGTTCTTCGTGAATATTTGAAGAAAACGTGCGCCGAATCCCAACACACTAATAACAGAGTGTAACTAATTTATATATTAAGAAAACAGACAAGTGATACGGTTAGCTACAATAAGAACGCTAGAAAATTTGTACCTTGCATTTTATGAAGTCCCTATGATAACAGAGGTAACGCATAACAAACTCTGTCAATCCCATAGCAGAACAAAAAGTTCGGTATTCGAAAATAGTATATTTGTTACTCTATAAAAGAAATGGAAAAATACTGCGCGACAGTTTTTCTATAACGTTTACAAAAACGATGTAGGAAGATAATTTGGACACGAATTTAATTTTACTTTTTTTTTTTTTTGTTTATGTGAAATGCATTTATTTACAGGGTGCTTTCCTTATGAACTGGTGATCATGAACGGTCTCACGGTCAACCTTCATTTACTTATGGTAAATACAGCAGAGATCAGGCAGATTCGTTCGGGTTATTAAACACTTAAGGTCATTGTTAACACTTCGCGATATAGAAAAAGGAACCCTTGAACTGAATTGTATAACCGTCTTTCTTAAGGGAGCATATAATTGATGTCCTGGTAACGTAGTAGTAATCTAGAGGTATCGTATCGGTAGAAGTAACAAATCTATTTCTAGAAAAATAAACTTTATGGATAAACTATGGGATGATATGTTAACAGTAAACAAAATGGTGTGATATTTCAGTTAAAGTTTTACAAACCATCAGGCGAACGGTACAAAATTGTGATTGAGGAAGCGGCATTTCCTTCTGACTTGGTAAGTCGAGTCTTAGCATTTGAAGACGACATAATATATATACTAGCTTGGGTTACTAATCCGTATTTGTCATTAGTTCATTATATTTAGTAGAAATAATCACAAAACATGATCATCAAATGTAGATAAATTTATTTTTTGTGTAAGTATAACCCAGTATGGGTAGAACTTGCATGTAGCGTTACTAGACGTAAAAGGTTTTAATAAGTAAATTCCTTATATATCGCATATTTATGGTCTGTCTGTGGATGTTAATATCTAATGCATTATGTTTCACGTTGCTTAGTGAAAAAGAAAAAAACAAAAACAAAATAATATATTATAAGATACCTCGCTATATTTTTTTTTGACTAAACCTACTCATTGGCAGCCTCAAACTTGTCTGTCTGTTAAATGGAGTAGTCAAATGACGGTTATTCGTTATGACTTATTAAGGTAACATGGGATACTGTAATAACTTTGAAAATAATAGCTAGTTATTCAATTTATTATATACCGGTGTTTTTGTCTATTATAGAGGGCCGCTTGTCTCAGTATGCTTGTCGAGTCAACTATACTACGAATTGCCCCCGAAATCGTACTACACACAACACTCAACAGGCCCAACATATTGAAACTCACTCTTACTGTCGTATATTTAGTCTTTTACAGTTCTTCATATGCGTATGATGTTTAGCATGAAGATTACTCTGACTTCTCTTATCGCTGCTGACTGTTTTCTATCGCTATCGTTGACTATCGCTAAAACGCTCATCGAATCACACAGAGATCGAAGTTCTTGATCGATGCAGCTCTTTGTTCACCTTGAGTTTGCCTTGTTCCACCCAAGAGCAAGCTTTTTAAACTTTCAAGCATATCGTAAGGCGAGATCAAACTAAAATACGTGATGTAACTAGCTGAAACCGTAACATATGTGCTACATATTATAAGCACCTTGTATTGAAGAGACACATCAGAAAAAAACCGAACCAATGCCTTTTCGTACATCGCAGTAAATCGGCTAACTAGACAGTTCAAGGAAAATTCCCTTAACCCTATAGATTTGTTTCGTGGTGGCAGTTATCGTTACTCTATATACAGTGGTATCGTATTTGCCTACTGAACTTGAGCATACGTTAGGTGGTCATTCGTACTCCAGGTTTTTCCCTAGCTGCCTTAATCAAGCTAAAAACATCTGGTAGTTGTACCACACACAATAAACACACGTCTTTGCGTAATGGCTAGCGCCTGTATGGGCAGTCTGATTTCATGTTAACTGTGTACGTACATCAAACATGTTTTACTAAAAAAAAATGGTAAGAAAGCTTAAGATAGTTGAAAAGCGATTTTGTGCTATCCAAAGGGCAACGTACGTTCGTTAGCTATATAAACGTCAACATTTAAATGTGATGCTTAGAAAGCGTATGCCAGCATCGACACACAATTCGCCCCGTAGCCTCTTCGAAGACATAGAACAAAGGTTATGCGTTTCTTACTAGATTCCAGCTCGAACACTTGCTAGACCGGGTTCTGAACTCTAAGTAAATAGATAGAAAATTGCTATTCTGTTACTGAGCGTCGTAGGCGGGTCGAACAAACTTCATATCCGTCCAAATTTATTGTAAATGAACGTCCTTTGGCCAATGGGAGGAACTATTTCGAAAAGTTCATATCTGTGGTGAAATGAACTTATGGACTTAGTCGAAATTTGCCTAAGTATTGTAGACCAGGCGGTTAGCTCTAAATAGCAACATAGCTTGAGTTTATATTACATGTAACGTAACTTTTACGCAGCATTTTTCTCTGCGCTAATTTGGTACAGACAAACAGAGGAAAAGCATAGTAATAGAAACAGATGATTATTTCCTGTTCTCACATTTCCAGTATGCGGTCAAATCTCAGTTACAGTATTACGGTTATACTGTAGTGGATGGACTAATTGAACTAAAGCCACGACCCGGAACCGAAATTATCGAAGAGGACGACGTACTCGAGGTATATAAATGCTCCCAGCAAGCTAACGGCACCGCACTGAATCGGTGCCTGAATTAAAGACAAGGTATTTCCTGCAAAAGCTGGGGTTTTTTTTCCATACATTATACGCATCGTAGTAACTGAGAACAGACAGCTGAAATTAGCTGACCCCATAATCGCAAGGCTCTGCTAAGACGTATCGCTTGACAACAATCAAGAGCAAGATCTTCGGAGCGCCTACACCTAAACGTAAACATGTCTAGGTCCACTAGGTGTTTCGCTCAATTTGTTGGCTTGTTCCTAAAAAGGTATCGTTGTCGGATCACCTACTTGCTGCGCCTAACAGGTAATTCGGAGAGAAGGTCAATGCATAGCATTGCTTGTTTTGCCGGTTGTTCAGTACTACACTGGTCAAGTGTACGATATAGGGACTCTAACGAAAGCTGCTCACGGACAGGTAAGGGAAAGAAAATACTACCTGTTAATTTACAGCAACCAAAAAAAATGGTAAGTTGTACTAAAAGTCACACCAGTGAGCAAATATTAAACTACTATCAAATAGAAGTAAAAAGCGGGTCCTGAATCGATATGCTCTTAGCCTTTATTCTGCGATTTCTTCTTCTACGAAGAAAAATTAATATCGAATGAAGAATACTCCCTGAACATATGACAAGCTTGTTAGCAACCTATAGTTCAAGTATCCGAGGTGCGGATCATCGCTTGTGTGGTTAGCTTTAAGCTGGCCGCAGATCAGAACGGCTTCAGCAAACGTGCCCCACTCAATAATAGGAAAAATACTTGTGGAAATTTTCCAGGGTTGCACGGTTCTATGTGACGCGGCTCACGCTATTGGAAACATCCCTGTAGAGCTGCATAATTGGGACGTTGATTGCGCTGTATGGTGTTCATACAAGGTGCTAAATTCTCTGCGTATATCCATAACTGCATTTGAATAACGCTCTGAAAAAAGAAAATATTGCAACGTATATTCATCTATATTATGTATCGTACAATCAACCTCGATCACTTGTGTAGACTTGCGATTTTAACTGATGCAATAGTTTGTGTTGTTAGGCATTAAAAACAGTTTTTGGTTGTTTTATTCGAGCAAAATTTCATACATTATATTGAGAGACTTAGAAATTTACCGCTGCAAAAGAAGAATCATCTTAGTTTTAAGGTGTCTGATATGATAAACTTCGATATATGAATATTTAGGCTACGGCAGACTCATGCTTCAGGCGATTTCGCTGTAGACTCTATTCCCGCCAGAATAAAACACTCTTTGCCATTTAAACTTTCAAGTTTAAGTTTAATGTTGATTCAGAAACTCATTGCATTCAAGAAGGCTTCATTTGACTTCAGCGATAAAAAGCATTGAGTATTCTGTAAATAGTCACAATATCTGATTGTGGAACTCGTCGAATCATAGATGTTAACTTACTCTTTTGATACAATCAGTATCTGAACAGCGGTGCAGGCGGTACTGGCATGGCATTTGTTCATGAGCGTCATCTCTCGGAGCTCCCCGCGGTGCACGGCTGGTGGGGAAATGACACCAGAACCAAATTCGAAATGAGGAGAGGTACGTTTTATACGCAGCAGCGAACGCACAATCATAAAAAAAATGACTAAGTATTATAGAAAACAATTGATTATTCTCTGGAAAAAAAGAAAAGACAAGAAAATGCATGGCCAATCAACGGAGGTGACCGTCGTTGAAAATTTGTGAGTAAACAAAAAAACACATACTCATTCTGTATTTAGGAAAATGTATAGACGGCTCATAAACGTATCATCAATATATTCTCTTATGAATTGGTCATTTATTGTAACATCCTCGATTGGAATGAATAATTCCGCAGAATTTGAGCCCGTTCCGTACTCGGCTGACAGTTATAAGCTGTCGAACTGTCCGCCTCTTTTGATAGCCCCCATCATGGCTTCACTGGATCTATTTAGCCGCGCCGGCGATGAAGCTCGTTACCGAAAACAACGCATCATTACAGGTAATAATATCTAGCAATATTAGATGTGTTTGTTCCTAGCGGCCGATGATGTGCTCTGCGAAATTGACTTACCTTCTCCGTCAAGGCATAATTAAATCGATATAAAGCATATCGTATCAATAATGACTCGTTCATTTTCAAACTTAATTTACATATCGTAAAGTTAATTAACGTAGAACATAGGAAGTGAGTCGTCTTGTCTATATATTTAAGGATTTTCTTCTAAATGGGGAAAACTTTGGCGGGCTAACTGTCCCCCTGTTCGTATAGTAGGCGAAAACCAGAATCAAACGCCAGATTTGTCACAATAAACAACAGTGCGTCGGAGTTCGTGTGAAAATGATCTATTATTATCTAGTTTTTCCTCACTGGACAAGCCTTCACCGACCTTTTTGACCAAGATCAACGGTTTACGCTATTGACAATCTTCATGCAGTCAGGCAAACTAGAAGTTACTTAACTAAGTTTAGATTCGAATAGCTATTTTTGACACAACCAGCCTTTATTTTGATAAATCAATGAGACAAACGGCCGTTTTAGAGAAACTAGTGCCAATTGTCAATGGGGACGTCTTGAGACTTTTTACACGTTTTGAAGCTGTGAGCCATTTTCAGACCTTTTGGACGAACCTTTTGGACCTCCGACTTCATGATTAGCCAAAAGCTTGATCCCGCTGAATTTTTCTGTAGGCGAAATGTCTGAGCAATACTTCAGCGAGCATTGCTCGCCAGTATCGTTTGACACGCATTTACTATTTTTTGCGGATTAAAGAAAAAAATATTTTTTAACTAATTAGTTAATGGTTAAATCTACGAAGCTGCGGTCGCAATAGACGGTCGTTACATTGGACGAACACAACCGTTAATACTTCTTATAGACGCAAGAAAATTTATTAACATATATACGTTTGTTTTGGACACAGCCTTAGAAACAAACAGCCGAAAAACATCTGAATTTAGACCAGACATTCTGTATATATATATATTCAAATCTCAAAAAAGTATTGACCGTTTCAATCAAAACCAAATTAAAGCAGGTACTTTTTATGTCTTATAAAAAAAAAAAAACAATTAAATTCAATACGCGCTGTTTTGATCGATGATTTCGTGCCATTTCTCTGGTGACACCATAATCTTATTACTATAGAACTTTTGCGATTTATAGGAGACAAATGATACACCACTAAGGGATTCCTATAGAAACTGAAACAGACGAGAGTATAAAACATCAACTATGTGACAAATGTAAAAGAAAATTCATGTGGGCTCTCTCAATTTTTACCGGTTAGATAAATTCCTACTCGCTAATGCTGTTCTTCAATGGCTTGTTGTTACTGTCTGATATTAGAGGTCTGAATTAATCGTTTTGCCTAGCGATAGCAATTCAAATGCACGATATTTTTTAAGTCCCATCAAATACATAGCATCTTGCGCGGCGCTGGTCCGATTGTGGCTTATAGATTTTCCCAATTGTACATTATTGTCGTATGTGATCAATTTTCAAATCAATCGGCGATCAATCACTCTAGTTCCGTTTTTATGAAGCTTCACAGATAAATTTACGATCGAGCAAATCACTCAGTTCCTGTGTACTCAAATATCGAACTTCACTGCTGGATGTTTAATTCGCTCAACTGTCGTGGTAATTTCACGAATTAATTTCGTAATACAGGGAGCATCTTTCGTATCGAAATTCGTAGAACGGAAGCGATGGAATCACAAGTAGGCAGTTTTTTCTCACTAACGTACGTTCACCAATTTGTATGGACGACACTGTAGTAACTTTTACAAGTTTTGTGTCGTCTAGGCACAATTAATTTTTGCAGCAATCTTTAAGGTACTCTATCTTAAGTTTAAGCGAAGGGATCTTAGCACGTTTATTACTTCCAGATCATGACCCTCAAACGCCATCGATGTCGATCTGGTACGACTCATGTCACCCGGCTTCAGTGGGAAAATGATCAATACTTTTCGGTAGCTCAATAGAATTTCATAAATCAACCTTAACCCTTGTTCGATTTTGCGTTTAGGCTATCTTGAATACCTTTTAGACTCAATGATTTCGTCAGGAATACCTCTACAACAAATCACTCCTCGATGTCTACGTCGAAGAGGTTCAATGATTTGTGTCAAGCTCAACTCGAATCCGGTTGATCTACACAAGAAACTTAAAGAACGAGGTGTCATTGTGAGTAATATTACAGCTTATTCAATAACTATACCTTTGCGGTAAACGCTTATTAAGTAGCAATAGTAGTAGCATATTAGATGGCTACCTATGAAAAAGTGTTCCATTAGCGAATTGTATGTAAGGATATAACCTATATAAAATTTGCACGGTTTTTGTTAACTCGAATCATCTTCTCAAGCAGTGCGACGTTCGAAAACCGGGAGTGCTCCGCGTGACACCGTGCCCGCTATATAACTCATTTCGCGATGTGTGGCAGTTTGCCCAGACACTTAAACAAGCTACTACAACCTGATTAACAGTGATGCAGGAGAGACGTCTGGGGAAGGCCATACGCAGAAAAAATACGAAACGCAGAATTACCTATGGACAAGGATAAATACGACGAAAAGTAATTCACTGCCACCTAAAGTCTGATATTTTCAAAATTTCCCCATTTGCCTTAAATTCTCCATTGCCAATTAGACGGACAAAGTGTATGCAAACCAAATCTTATCTTATGAATCTGTTTTTGATCTGCTTATGTCAAAGTGTATAGATGACGAAACAAAACTTTAAAAATATATTGTACTACAAAATTGGGTATATATACAATGACAAACGAAGGGTACTGAATAGTGTTTCCAGCGCGAACTATTAGTCGGCGAAAGATTTACCGATTTTCTTTTGAGCCATACGCAATAAAGATTATACAGTGTTAATATACTACTACGTTGACGGTTCGCTCTTGTGTGCACTCATCGTAAGGTAATGCTCTAGTGAAAACGTCTAGCTTTGCAGCTATTCAATAAAGTGTTTGCGTTACTCCAAACCCATGCAACCCTACATCTAAATAGGTCCGTTTACATACATGTTCCTCTAGAACAACACTTTTATACCAGCAATTACGAATTAACTCGTACCGTCGTCGACACGGCCTTCCTTCCAAACTAAACTTATTTACTTAATTAGTAACCGTTCGTTCGGAGCTTCAATAAACTACAACTGACTTTAATTCATTGTTTTTTTTTTTCATAACAATTTTTCCTATTCATAGCTAACGTTTTCCTTCCATTCGCAAGAAAAACAAAATGCTCTTGACGTTGACAGATCGTAGGCGGTCTCGGAGAAAGAAAAAAAAAGTCAATACGAAGTTATCCTTCTTCTCTCGTGGTATTGTTCTGCTGCGATCGCGAACTATAGAATGCTGGTTAACTCTCTAATAATATAAAGAACTGAATCTTGCTGCTCCAAATGATTTTACTAAACGGCGTCCGTGACCAGATTGCTTTAGTAGTACTTCCTGCAGTGCGGTTCGAATCTGCCGGTTGCAGGTAACATTTTGCACAGCTCTTTATAGAAACAAGCTGTTTATCTGTTCTTTACAAGGGTTCATTCCTTTCGGCGGCTTGAAGGTGAAATTCTTGTCGAATTTACGTCTACTAGGCGCTGCGGTCTCCACGGCAACGCCGGATTTTGCTAGAAACAATTTCCCATCATGTTGTATCATTTTCCGCTTTTTTTTTTTACCAATTCATTAAGCAGTCCTATATTCCCACTTAGTCTTCTTTGGTCGACATTGGCGACTATCACTAACTCAGTCTTCTATTTTACGCCACAAGTTCTCATAGTGGTTGCATTATGATCGGCAACGACGTTGAGCTTACGTATAATACAGCGTGAGAGTTTTTGTGCAGTATGAATTCACAGGAAAACTTTTGGACAAGCACATGTGCTTTCGGATAATTTCTCGAAGGACCGATGTGCATATTGTTTTTCCGACGGGCAGCCGTATGTCAACAGTATCAAATAGAAAACACCGTTTCAGAATGTCCTGTTCTCTTGTCCTATGTCGAGCTCAATTACGCGTATGATCTCCCTTTGTGAGTTGCCTTTTTGCCGGTTTTCGCCGGCGAGACAATGTACAGTCTGTTTGACTTTTGTTTTAAGCCGGTCATCTATCATGGCGACCTTGACGTGTGCTTATCGCAGGACTTCTCTGTGAATACATTTAATAACTCTTCCCTTATTCGATGTGTATATATTTAATCTCTTTCAACTGTTTGTTTCCTTTTTGCTTTTTTATATTTGAAACGGTACGATGGCTATGCGTAAATGATTTGTACTGGATTGCACGGAGCCCCCGGTAACTCAAAACATGCGCCAAATTCTTAGTTTCTCACGAAATATCATCGAGATAATTATAGTGTGCTTATTTAGCGCTTAAAGAATTAACCAACAAGTGAAAAATCGCAAAAACATGTTTTTACTCGAAAAAAAAAAAAAACAACGAGCTCTTGAGTAAATTTTCATCAACCAGTTTAGAAATCCATGACAGCAACCCAGAATACATATATACGACGGAGATCCAGTAGCTGATATTACTAGTCCCAAGTGCTTACCTGATTTAAAAACGGCATCTTTTATTGAAGTAATGCACTACTCTCGACTCTAGCTCTCGCCTACTAAATATACAGGCTTGTGATGTAGCCCAGGTTCGAAACTAATCACAGATACGTAGCGTTGCTTCGTGCTGATGGCCAGCCGTCTGAAACGATACTTAATAGACGAACGGAATGTAATGATTGAAACATTTATTTATTTCGCTCACACATGAAACTTTACAAGTTATGTTACTTGAGCTCCTTACCTTTGGTACTGTCAGCAATGTTCCCTATGTAGGCGAGTCTTCGAACAACGAATGAACTGTTCGGTATAAAGTGAAAAGCCTGCCCCTAGAAGACCTCTCTAGGGCTGATCTTGTTGAACCTACCCGGGATTTCTCTAACGTACCTATGAAATAGCATGCTAACTATATAAGCAGTACCCATTGGCCTTTGTCCAATTCGCGCTACTTTTTTTTTATTCAGAAACAATGTCTGCCTATCTTTGGTTCTCTTGTAACGATGTTTTTTTCAAGGTTGTTAGTTAAAAGCCGCATACCTGTGCATCGTTGCTATGGCAACACAGTGAATGAGATGCACACAGCACGCTACCTTTTTTGTCTCTGTGATTGACCTTAATTTAATGTCGGTATCGCAAATTTGATATGCCCGTTTTTGAAGCCGATGTCAGGGTTAACATTTGTCACGCGAACAAAACGATGGCAGAAAAGCTTATCGATATGCGCAAAATGTCGGGAACTCGGTCTAGCTTTGAGATTTTTCAAAAACTCTCGTGGAAGCCTCTATCAGCCTATAAATAAGGCAGATAATAATAGCATTATCCAGTGTTTTTTTTTTGTTTTCGGTTAACAATTGAGTGAAGGCCATACAAATACAATTATTGTGAGAATCGTGTGGTAACTACGCTTCAGGCCAATTATTGCTAAACCTTGGCCAATCAAAGCAAAAACGTTCAAATTAAATTACGAGGGAAATATCGCCGTTATATTTTTTCATGGGTATACAGATGGACGGCTATATACGGTAGATTACTTTTTCTTACCTTTAGATAAGTCAACATCAATCTGGTTTATGTAGGCTAGGCGACGTTCGCCAGTGAATACCGCAAGGATAGGAGTATCGACCGCGTCAGATACCCGTGCATCTGCCTACTGCAACCTAACGTTTTAACGGGTACAACATGACAAGCTGTCTCTGAGTCGGTGTTGGCGTCACGCGAGCATGCACAGGCGCTAGGATCGGACGTTTGAAATAGTATTGCCTTTGAGGTACTCTGTAAAATAGCAGGTTTCGGTTCTACCACTTTGTCCTTAACAGGTCTTCGGGTTGCAATCAGTATTGATCGTGGTCGTTCCGAAATCCAGAACGTGTGCTAGAAAATGACATAAGACAGTTTGTTCTTGAGCAGAAAAACAGGCAACAAAGTCAACACAAGTTGACCCCATCGTATACACGTAAGGATAGAAAAAGCAAACTGATGTTGGTGTCCAATAAGCAAAAGTTTGTGAGAATGATAGAACCTAGTATACAAAGCTCTTTTCTCAATGGAAACAAAAAGAGCTGATATTGCTTGGAGCATTAAAAGCTGAAATTTATGAGAAAAATGATTTTGCAAAAAATTTTATTCGATTTATTCGTTTAGCTGGGGAATGATCGCCCTATCATCAAAGATTTTTCGTTGCCCTCGGATTCAAACTCGAGTTGTCCGACTAGTTGGCAAGGATGTCACTTATGCGCTAATTCACGCAGGCTAAATGGAAAAGGAAAAACAAATGGTAAACGCTAATGAGCCACGTAGGGTGGAGAAAGAGAAAAATGGAAATTAATAATAGTTTAATCAATTTAAAAAAATAGAAAAAGATATGATGGAAAGGGAGAAAAGGTGCCAAATTGATGGCAAAATGTCTTGTATCTCTGTCTTTAAAAACGATGGAATTTACGACAAAAAGTGTGAAAAAAAAGAGGGGGTTAAAAATCGAGGCGCTTCTGATGACGGAATCATATGTGTTGTTATAGGGTATTAGCTTAAAATGTTCTCTGATTTTCACAGCAAAGATCCCTGAAATCCGGCCCGGTCTATATCTCAATTAGGTTTAACCAAAGGGTTCTACTACATAATGTTCGTTGATGGTGACATTTCTCAGCCTAATTGAGTAGTTTCGTTTTTCAATGCTTACTGTTTGACGATGGGTATTTACCGCACAGCTTCTGCATACGGTACCTTCTCCGACACTTAACTATAGGAGGAGACTAACAGATATCAACATTTTCTTGACCTAAATTAATTGTTCAAGTGGTTCACTTTCTGGTTAAAAATTTCAGACGTAATTTTCAATAAGATCTATTGAAAAATTTCATGATGAGCAAATGTTACAAATGCTTAATGGTATATAAGAGTTTGCCACAAATTTATCAGTGCCGAAATTGCACAATGCAATACAACGTCCGAGAGACATTAACGAATGGTACCGTTTTCGAAACATAGACACTAGTTTTTTTTCCTTATTTTTCCTCAATTTAGTACGTATTCCGTCCGACAGAAACCTTAATGCTAAGTAAAAGAGGTCTCGTTCGTTGTCTTCTAAAATCGATAGTATTTGAGTTATTGGAAAATGTCTGTCGGTTTCGAGTTTTTGAAGTATGCTCGCTCAAAATTTGGACTATAACTAATAAACGATGAGAAATACAGATGGATACCCATTTTGACTATTTGGCTATCAACTAGGTTCCGCTGCAGCCTTGCTTATGGTTTTCCTTTTCTAAGTTTTCATTTGTTGATAATTAAAGTTTGCATACAGCGTTAAAATAAGAATGAGACATAGAATAGTTACTTCTTCTTTTTAAAATTGTACTTGGACTTGGGCCTTCAAAAATGGATATGTCTGGTAAAAGAAAAATTGGTTTGCGATACCGACTTCTTGCCGATGGCAGCGATCTGCGAAAGTAACGTAGGACGTTTGTTCCGCTTTTGGTGGGGACTCTATGCCATTCATTACATTTGTTCCCTTTAAGAGTGGCTTACGTCGATTCTTATTGAACTCGAAAAATCGACGACAGTACATACACTCTTTACATCGAAAGCGTCATTCCTAATAGTACTGCCACCTATAGAACACTTGCCACAGGTAGCTTGAGCTGTTTCGGTGCCTTCCTAACCTAGGCTAAGAATAAATATTGCATACCAAAAGTGCTGCTTCCTTTGATCTGGAATCCGAGTTCAAGGTAACGTTTCGCCACGCGAATAGAAAGAACTATGGCCGGAGTTCTTGCGTAACAACAGAAGCAGCTGTCAAACTCTAGTGCGGTTTGAGAAGTGGAATATCCACGGGCGGAACTATAAGAAGAGTGCTCAGCTACGCAACATGGGCAAAAATGCCCAAGACTTTATCCTTATTATATTACTAGACGTCAAGAACGCTCTGAACATAATAAACCGGAAAATCATAACGGAGGCGCTGGAGCATTAAGGCCGCCGAATACTATCGTCATATCTAAGAAGTAGGTAACTATGTGGGGAAGGACAGCATTAGTGAGTTACTGCTGGGTCCCGCAGAGTCCGCTTCTTGGGCCGACATTGTAAAATCTAGTCTATGAAAATACGGGAAAAAGGGGTTCTATCTGGAGGTCGTAATGTATACAGAACTCATTGGCTCGACGCGTATAAAATACGCGCCTGCAAAGGTCCATCGGGCTCTGATCTCGAAAAAATTCCGCCAAAAGTTGGAGAAACTGAGGAACACATTAGAAGGCTGTTTGCAGCCATAGCGGAATTCGCGACGCGTCACGCCTGCCTTGTGTTGGTGGACAGAGCCCCGGCGACGCAGGACAGATACATTCGGTTATCGGTCATAAGAACAATTGCCATGCGGAATTACAAGAATGACACAATGGAATCTACTAGCACGAATGAGCGGAAAGAGCACTATGTGAGGAATGGGATCTTATCTCAACAAGAAGGTCTGTGCTAAACAAATAAAGCAAAGACTGAATCGGCCAGTGGTGTCTTAGTCAGCGTCTTTGTTCACTCAGGCATTCAGATACACGGGCTGAGTGGACTAAAACACTGATCCCAAACTTGGCGGAGTAATATGCTAAAGCCTTCAAAGGGGTATTGTCACACCTAACCCAAATTCCCTCTGCATGTGGGCCACTTGAAACATATTTGGTACGGATTATGGAAACGTCTGTCGATGCTTATGTTCTATACAGCTCCGGAAACATGGACGATGGGACGCAAACCATCGAGAAATGCCGCCCTTTAAAGGTGGCTCAAGGAGACGCTGCGCACGTGAGGTTATCGCAAGCTCTTCATAGCATCTGAACAAACGAGACCTATTAAAGGAGTCACACGTTGAAGTAACGCAGGTCTTCCGATATCTTCGCTTTTTAGAAGGCTAGAAAAAGCCTTTAATCAGGTTAGGATTATAAAGTTTAGTGGCTATTGCCGTAGCGAGCTTAGGCTTTCGCACGGCGTATTTTCATATATTCACCTGCGTCTTGAAAAAGCAGTAACGTTCGAAATTTAGTGTGAACAGAGCCTAAGTATAAGACGTATTAGAATAGGATGCACATAACCAAAGCCCCGTCTGCACAATGATTAACTATAAAAACAAGTTTAATTTTGAAGGCAAACAGCGTTGGCCAAGGCAATAGCCAATATGCAGCTGGTTAGAAAAAATATAAAAACTTGCACTTGAGGAGAATAAATAATGTGAGTGGATTTATACCGCTGTTAAAAAAAATTTTAATTAGTAGTATCCAGTTAATAGGCTAGCAGCCAATGTATATTCCATGCATATAATGTATTTTTTCTTGTACATGGAAAATAACCGTAACATTATCAATAATAAACAGCAGACAACAAGTCTAGAACGATCCTACATACAAAACTAAGTCGTACATGCTATTTCTCTATCGTATGCATTGATAAAAAGACCTCTACTTTATTAATCACATAACAGAATAGGTACATTTTATAGATAAGGCAAATTATTCACGCAGCCCCTGTAATTTACTGCCTAATTCACAGCAATTGCGTATTGCCGTCTTAGGTATAATGAACGAAACTGGATTATCATTAGTTCATCTAGAAGTGTTTATAATAGTCTTTCTTTATTGACCCCGATTTGTGTGTGATTCACGACGGTAAATTTCACTATCCTATGGTACTTTTTAATAACGTTCTTTTTATTGCTGCTTTGGCAGCTACGTTTAAGTTGCTCTTATCGAATGAATTCTAACATTGAACAGGGTAAATTTTGCTAGTTTCGACAGCGATTATCATCCACGCTTTCGATAAACTTCTTTACTTAATAACATAAATCAATTATAAGAAAAAAGACAGCGGTATTGTGACTTCTTGTACAGACCGACAATAATAAGTGTTCTGTCGATGAAAGCGATTCACGAACCTGACATCAAAGATATACATTTGTGCCTTCATTGTTCCATTGTTTGTAAATATGAAAATCTTTCTTTCAGGAGCTATAACAGCAGTTCCTGCGTTTTCCTTTAATGGCCCAGCTTCCGATTTCCGTTAGATTAGGGCATCGTTTACTGGTCACTATAGGAGTTTGTCCGGTAACAGGGATCATCATGAGTAGTGATTGTCGCCCGTAGAAATTGCATCGTGCTTCACGCTATGGCGTTTTGGAATTCGTCGACTCGTCTAAAACTAATTAAACGGGGCATCTTGTTAGCAACTGTTCGGAAAAAAGCTTTCGAGGATGGCCCCTGCGCGAGCTAATTCGGATGATGCCATTAGGTTGGTAATTGGAACAGACATTGTCTGGTGATATCCTTTACATTTGACGAAGAAAAAGAGCCTGCTTTTTTTTGTCTCGGTGGCAACTGGATCCATCGAGTTGTTTAGGTGTATTATTCAGCCGCTTCTGCACCATGGGTGTCACTCTACTACATGATGTAGGCGTATGTAAGAATATAATAAATCGACCTATCTTGAGAGTAGCGTGTAAAAGCAGAAAAAAGGACCATGTTATTATCTCAAGCAACCAGATAGTGGGGACACCTTTTATGATAAATGATTGATCTGTTATTGCGTCAGTGGCTTGACGCCATACCAAATAAAAGGGTGTTAGGATACAAATATGATCAAATAATGTATTTCAGCGACTAATGATTTGTTTTTGTTTGGTTTAACATCTATATATTTAACAATGTAACTACTTTGGCTTAGTTAAATTAGGTGAAATAGCGAGTCAACAATGAAACAGGTGGGACGCGGTATATGCTTGTGTCAAGCCGCTTATTCCACCTGTTGCCAATAATCAAGGTCGCTCTCAACAGGTCTAGATAAACCGACGGCGGTCGGCTTTTGCGTTGCGAAGAATTAGTTTGTATAGTGATAAGGTGTCGCTACACAAAACCATTATACGGTACGCGTGTATATTTAAGTTTGGAGCAGGCGTGTACTAGGTAGGTCATTTTGATCGCTGTTGAATACGTTGGTATGCTACGACACCAAAAGGATGACCTAGTCCGAAGCTGGAAAGCTGCTCGAGAGGCCTATAGCTATGAAAAGACGCTTCTGCATAGCAGTTAGTTAGATATTGCGGACGTCGGATTTCCCGTTATTTCATTGTCGAGGAAGTTGGGCTTTATGCCATATGATACAATCGTTTGGAGATATGGCGCCCGTAGTTTAGAGAACCCTAGATACATTCAGCAGGATGCAAAAAAAGCTTCGTTTGTGGGACTGGTGCAGGACGCGGTGTCTCCAGTGGCTCAGCTATGCTGAATTATTATAGGCAAATTAAGCAATGCAGCTGATCTTACGATATCCGGAAGCCTGAAAACACTTAAGCTATTTGCTTACGTTCCAATATAATAGTTTTTTCGACCACAGAACAATAAGTTCTATAGAGATCGCATGCACTGAACGCCTTAGCCTAAATCTGTTTGATTTATTAATGATAATAATAATAATAGTAATAAGACGTTTACTGCAAACTCACGTGTACAACGCACAAAAATACATCGATCTGCCAGATTTACCTTATTTGAACAACTTGCTTATCTTCATGACATGTTCGCCTCTTGAGTCTACTGTCAATAATTCCCGCCATGGCCTCTTCCTCTGAGATAACCCTGACATCACTGCGTCGATGGAAAACAGGTGACAGAACAACTGTGAATATGTCTATCGCTCAGCTAAAGAACCTTGCTTACTAATTATTTACCATGTAATGTCCATAATTTTATAATATACCCGACTTAGCTTCTAAACCTTTCTTTTGCTTCTGATGTTGAGCAGGGAGAAAATGATAGACAGGTGTTCTACGAACAGAAGTAGGCGCGAGCTTTACGAGCTTCTCGTCGTTGCTCTGCTCAGGCATTTTTTTGTAGGCCAAAGCCGACCTGACAGCGGTTTGCAACTCATAGTTGAAGCTTTAGAGGAAAGAAGGCAGAGATGAAGAGCTGCCTTGTAGAAAATAGCCTTGACGGCGAGGGCAGGGCGAGTACGAGCTGGCGGGTCTCTAGCGGATCTAACACGATAGCAGCGGACATCGATACGAGCCACTGTTCAGTCTCAACCATCTCAGGCATCGTCGCGACTCCGCGAGGTAAGTAAAAAGTGACTTTCGGTGAAGGAACAGCTGAGAGCTTCTTTTTCCAGAAATTTTCAATGACCTAATTAATGATTATATAGGGTAACAAGTGCTTTGTGACGTTCCAGCGATTGTTCATATAATTTCAGCTCTACGGATCTTGCCTTGGATAATATAGACATTGTCTAGGCTAGAGGCAGAAGTGAGCTTTGGACTAGGGTAGCACAGAGCACGCGTCCGTCTCCCAGCCATATACTACGGAAATCTCTTACTAAACAAAGAATATCAATGTACCCAATTACTACCGAATACATTTTTACCATTTTCTTTCGAAGTGCAATTGAATTATTGCAATAGTATGCTCAGGGACCGTTGGATTTTACCGAGTAGCGGGGATCTGCACTTGACAGTGGTCGTCGAACAAGGATAGCTCATACTTGTGTGCATTATTATAGTATAATGCACTGCGTACACAGTGATTGTCTTTTCAAGTACCTGCTGTGAATGGACAAGCATTGTGTGTGAGAGCTGAGGCAAGCATCGTTGTGCTTGAATGAAAACGGTGTCTATCGCTTCACGTATTTTGATTCTAGCAGCCTAAATATCATGCAAGGTTATGCTGCTGGCCCAGAAGCACGAAACAAACGTCATACGCTGAAACATAAGAAGCTCTATGCCAGTCTTCATAAGCAGCTAGTAGGAAGTTTTACCGGTATATAAGCACGGTAAGGCTACTTCTCGAGGCTTTTGAACCGTCTACAGCTTTGATGTCCTCCCGCTGTAATATAATATTTATAACAAAAACCGCATAAATCAAATACAATTTTAAAATCAAGCACTAATAAATGTTATAGTACGTCCGAATCACTCGATCTCGTCAAGTGACGAAATCAATGAGTTGAACATTTGTCGACCACGCGGCAGACGGCTATTGTGAAAAGTACAGGTTTTTTGTCCTTCGCAAACGCCCATGCTTCATTGTGATGATAAACTTTTTTTTTATTAACCTGGCAATCTCCGGTCAAAAGCTGAACGGCCCTATTACCAACTTAATGTGAAGAGGGTTTTTTTGTGTTGGTGAATCAGCGCGTCATTTTGATAGCCCCGCCAGTATGGTGGTGCGGCAAAGGGCAACCTACATGAATAACTTTAAGCTAATTGCATAGTCTAAAGTGATTTTTTGCCTTCCTGGCAGAATGCCCTGCCTTCAAGTTGACGGTGGTGCACGCGACATTCTCTATGACGCCTATTGGAACACGCCTATAGATCTATTATCCTCTGGCATTCTTCCTCTCTACTATCAAGGCCGTCGACATGAACGACTGTTTCACGTTTTCACTACGAGAATACTCATAGAATGGGCCGATTATACAATAAATAAGGTAAATAAGGAGTTTAACAAATATTCATCTTACTGTCGACTGGCTTAACGACGTCACCCATAAAACTGGGCGGAACTAAGGCCCATTGAGAGCATTAAGTATGCATAAGGTGCACAAATTATCTACTTAACTCCGACTATTAGCCCGGACTCGATGTCGGGGTAACGTTAATTATCCTTGAGTTGGGACTTGGCCGATGTGATACATTCGAATGTTGTACACATTAAGCGATATTACATTCAATACTCTCGATTCAACACTCGAGTGCTCGATTTGTTTCGACAACTTGCCTGCAATACCCGCGGTCATAGCTTCAAAGAGTGCTATTTTATTGTATGCTAATTATAGCGGCAAATTGGGTGAAATGCCACCAGTAAGGGAAAATGGTGTATCGGCGTGATAGATAACAACGTAGACAATCATAGGTCTTATTATACTTTGACACTGATTCATTATATACCAGTTATGTTTCGCATGAACCTATGTATAGGCGTGCGTAGCCCAAGAAGCTAGAAAATGCAATGGCGTTCTCTTATCGAGCCACGGTCTTTTTGGGAAAAAAAAAGGTAATTCTTAGATTACCCGATAGCGCAACTGCCCAGAAGAGCCTAGAGGATTGAAAAATGTAATTCATAAAAAACACGCTTAGATGATATTAGTTGATGCAATATATACGATATCCATTAGGCCATGCTTATTGTGCATTGGGTCGTTTCAATTGAAGAAAAAGAAACAGTACTAGCATAATTTCTGTGTTTCGAGTCTTACGTTAGATATCGCCGCCGAGCACTCCGTCAGACAAGTGGGTCCCGCCACGAGGCACAATGTGTCTACACCGGGGATCGAACACAACGAGTCCATAAGCGTGCAAATACGTCGTTGATTAAGCTGTCACGGGTACATACTGATAAACCATTTTTCATACTGTTGAAAAGCTTCACAAAAACAGCCAACCGTTCTAAGATAAGCACCACGTAAAAATATGAAATGTATTTAACTGCCGAAATCCGAATCATCCTTTCATTTACTACTAAATGTCATATTAGAACTACAGATTTCAGTGAATTTGATATAAATAGGGCGAGTCGCTTGCAGTAATCGAGTTAATAGCTCAACGATTTTGAAGTTGTCGAAATTCTCTTATTAAGTCGCAACGGCGTTTCGGAGACGTGCGACCGTCTTCCAAGTTCACCGTGGGTGCTAGTAAACCCTCCTATGGGCTAGCTCATTCGTTGTCTGTGGGACCCGTTGGGCTAGAACCCGCGCACCGTTCAAAAGAGCGCCCAGTTAGAAGCAAAACTGCCATGGATAGCCCACTCTGCCGTACATTTTGGTGGCCGGTCAGCATGCCACACGGACGAATGCTGCTTGTCTACAGGCCTATAAACCGAGTATGCTAAGTTGGTGTAACGTTCTTTGCCGAGGGCTGAACAGCCGGAATGAGGACGACCGCATACTGTGTCGATGTTATGTCAGTGACGACCCCGTTAGCCTGATTGCGCTTTGCTTAGATCTACCGGCTGCTACAAAAGGTAATGGACCCGACGCATTAGCAGACTTGCGTGGCGCTCCCAAGCAGACGGAGTTTGGGTTTCCCTTTAAAATTAATATTCTCGCAAGAAGAGACATTGGCGAAGTCAACGCACTCGAACTATTCTCTCTCACGCGGCCGGATTGAAGCTGTCGTAGCAACATCATTGGCTATTGTAGAGTCGTACTTTCCTGTCGTTCAGTTTGTCCGAGCGAAATTAGATCGCGACTGTCGGCAGGCTGCAAGGCATCTGTGTCGTGCTAACGAAGGCCCACATAAATGCCCCTTTCGGGCAAATGGACGATAGTGTGTCGAGTAGTTAATGTACTGAAAAAAAAAACAAATGGACAAACTGCATATACACATGCGCAGTTGAATATACATGATCATAAATCGTTACAAAAAGCTGGGCTTTATGTTTAACGAAGTTTAAACATTACACGATACTGCATCTGATTCCATTCTTATTTCGAAATTTCTATTAAGCATGATTGTCTAATGAACACTTTGTCTTAGCGTGGAACATCGAACGGCAAGAGGATTAGCTGGTAATTATAAATACATTTAAAAGAATGCATCTGAGCTTAACCTCAAGCTGAACGACCTTAACATTAAGTATATTTATGTTGATATTTATAATGTAGCGTAATTGTCTAGGTTGTTTGTTTTATGTATAAACTTGCGCTGGACACCGATATTACGCACGAAGATCAGCTGCCATTCGTCGACTACGATCAAGATGGAGCCTTCTACCCATGCGCAATGCTTAGCTACGTAGATAAACATACTAGAAACCACTCATCTCTAAAAAGAAAATGAGAATTCGCAATCAACAATATGAAAATTACTGTTATCCACAAACGTTCCCTATTTATTACCACGAATCTACTGTTAAAGAAATCCTGTAACGAACAAATTGCTAAGGCCACCAGGCCACTGTAAAACGGCCGTTGTTTGTATTATCAAGTAAACAATCAGAAATGCTTAAGAATAATAATAATAGCCTCTCATGCAGCAGTTGAGCCTGTGCAAGGCCAATGCCTTATTGCAATAATGATGGTACAATGCCTTGAATTAGGTGCCACAGGCTCGAGCGTAGTATAGAGAAATGCAGAACTCTAAGGCCTGCACGAAATCTTCTTAGCCCTAACAAGGGTCCGTTGGCTGGTCGGCTTGTTTGCAGGATAGCCAGTTAGACAGGTCAATATCATTCGATCTGTTACCGAACCCCCTACAAAGTACGGGCAGCAGCGGAGCTAATGACGCAAGCGTGGCAATAACACGCCCTCACCTGCTTTGAACTACCCTTGCAGTGCAATAGAAAATAAGCAAGAAACACTTCCATTGTGCCAGGGAGAGCCCCTTCAGAATCCCTTTCTCAGCTCAGTCTACTCATTAAGCGATTAAAGACATAACT
Organism: Varroa destructor; assembly: GCF_002443255.2. NCBI lineage: Eukaryota > Metazoa > Arthropoda > Arachnida > Mesostigmata > Varroidae > Varroa > Varroa destructor. The sequence goes on from NW_019211456.1 coordinate 14,277,542, forward strand.
CTATTTATCAACGTGGGCAATATGTCTTGACGTACGCTGGCGGGCCACCGTCGCCGCCGCCGCCGCTGCCTTGCAATGAAATTTTTAGGCCATTACAGACACTGCCTCACAGGACGCACCTTCCGATGACGTCTGCCAAAGGGACCATTCTTTTCAGAATGAGAATACAATAACAAAAGCCTGTGCCTAAGTCTATTTGCACCAGTGAATCATAATACGACTGTGGTCCCCGCGAACGCAAATATCTCACTGCAAATACCGCTAGCCTACTCGTTGTTACAATTCTGGCAAGGCAATATAAACCTAGCGCTACCTAACATATCTATTCCATAAAAGATATGTAACAAGATGCGTATAGGTCACTAGACCTTAAAAAAAGGGGTTGCATCGCGGTCATACAAGTACACTAAGGGGCTCAGCGACTCATCGTTTTATTCCTTTGAGTTACTTCGAGACAAAGATACAAGCCAAACTGAAACGAGCAAAAAGGAATCCATGCCAATTTAGCGTGCCATGTTAGATTCATGTACCGAAGGTGAAATGTTGCATATGGTGGAGTGTATATGACAACCTGATCTTTACAAGCATATTCGGATGGATAATACCTAAACGCGGTATATTCAATCCGCCGGAATGCCGCTAAATTGTTGGCCTTTCTGTTCCATGAAGTCTATCCATGGACAACTTGATAGTACGAGCTGGCATTCGCGAATCGAGATCGAGGGCGTTGTTCGATGCAGATCTATTACTAGCCAGACCATTGTGGGTTGGCTGTTACACGTATTCAGCTGTTGAGTATCTGTCGGTACATGTCGGTAAATAGTCCATGTGTAGCAACCTGTTGATATATATTTGGCAATTGCAAATTGAGAAATATAGGAGAAACAAAAAATGTCACAAAATTAAAATCTGACAAACTGGTTCTTTATGCGGAGATCGTTTTATTTCTTAACCACTAGCAAATATGTACGGCAATATGATCATTCAGAAGAGGTTCGCTTCAGACGAAAACCTATTGTAATTTAAAAAAAAATTGACGTGGAAAATTTCTGTCCGTGAAGTGGCCCGTCTACACGGAGTGCATCTATAATACAAGAGATCGACTGAATCTGTAAATTAATCAATCACCTGTTTTCTATGAACATAAATCCGCTCACAAACAATGATAATAACGGTTGAGTCGAATGAGACCCTTTGGCATTGAGTCTGGCTAGTGGTGGATCAAATTAGCGTTCAACGTAGATGTTTTTAATGCGATAAGTAGGTAAAAATGTACAATATCTTCTTTTCCCAGTGTCATATAGATTTACAACAGAATTTCGCATAGCTCCACCATTGTAGAACCTGTCCCGTGTCAATCATTTTAATCATTCAGCTAACAAATTCACAGGTCCGGTATTTGGTGATGTTATTTCTGACGTGAACATAGCGGATACATTTTTTTTCTTGTCTGATAGATGACCAACGCGACAGACATCCATTCTACGGGTTATCATGCTTCCAACGTACACGTTCCTATATATGTACAATGTATTAGAGAAGCACGGACTTGGAAATATGCGAAAGTATTGACGGCTTGTTTTCTACCTTTCAGGTGCCAAAGATGTCATACAGCAGGCCACGCTTCGTGCCGCGTACCTATCATCGCAATTATTTAATAGGCAGTTCCCTGTATACAGACGCCATCATTGATCTGAACGTGCGCCGCGGAAGACCAATGTATTACTCATCGTCGACGTTACCTACCTCACCCTATACATACTCAGATAGGTATAGATCGTTTATTTAATTACGCTTTACCATTTCTCTCGTGGGACAAATCTTTAGTTACTCTAATGGTTATGTTGTGGATCAATGCTCTATATACTGTACATAGATGCTGTAGTATTTGGTCAAATAAAACACGAGTTTATTTTTACTTGAGAAATATACCGAGCTAAAAATTCAGTCAGGCTGTAGTAAGTCGGGTATTATTTCTTTCCCAATGAATAGTTGAATAAATTTAGTTAGCAACTACTTTCGCCTTATTCTAAGCGTTATTGAATAAGTTCGACGACAAGACTAACTTTGCATATTTGCGACGGAACCAACGAGTACTTTCGAAGTATATAAATTGATGAGGAAATCCAAAATAAGTTACACGTTAAATCGCTAATGTTTTTTTTGCACATTTTTGGACAGATTCAACGCGTCACGACGCGGCATTAGGTTGCACGACGACGACGTCTATCAAAAGACCACATCTCGACTAGCAACTCGAGATAAGCTGAGGCATCATGAAGATATGCATAAGGCCTTTACCGGATGGTACGTAGAGGCAGTACTCACTTGAGGCATGCGTCTAGCAATCAGCATGTAAACCATTGTATACTGGCCACAACAGCTAGCATTGCGAAAGATTCTCTCAGACGCGGAGAATGCTCAGGTCCTCTGACTTAATTGTTTTGAAGTATTTTTATAGCCTGATACTTTTACTCGACGTTACAATACCTTGTTCGTCACGACCGTCCAATTAAACGCTTTGATTTCTAAGACAAGATATCACTTTTAGCTATTTGGCAAGATCTTGCGCCACTGTTCCGGTTTACAAGTCCTTTACCGTATAGGCGAAGGAATTACCTAGACTTTTCGAGTTTCACTTTTGAGCTAAATGTCGAGAAAGGGGTGTTATCTGTTCTTGTAATTATTGCTTTGAATGTACAGAGTGGGAATGGCCGTCACCTTACACTGTAGCTGGAGTTTCTAACATTAAACAAAACTATGATTCCGCCATAAGCATCTTCGGTTCGACGCAAGGAAAGTACCGCCCTACCCGCCGACGTCTGCCAAACGGAATGCTATCTACCTTCTCTTCCATAAGGCCAACCTTCCTCTACCTCTGACTATTACTAAAAGGACCCTATTCTTATGTCATGTTTTCTCCGTTGCTTGATCGCCTTCAGGCACTCACCGAGCTATATGCCCCTCTACTCGATTCAAGGTTATGACCCAGCGAGGGTTCCATTCCAACGACGGATGTACCTTATTGAGCCAATTCAACTCCACTCCCAGCATGCCGCGCACGGGCGCTTCATGGAAAACCGACGGGTTAGTGTTATCATTAGTTAATAGGATCAAACAATGGCTTGGGAGTAGCATGACGCCTATATGTTTCACAGATCGTATGCTCAGGGAATAGATGCATGTTTGTGTTTGGGAAGCTTTTCCAGTTCATTTATCAGTCGAATCATTTACTGCGTCAGTTTGCTTGCAGAAATCACAACAACGTCTACCCGCAGGTCGCAATGTTATTAGTTGTCTGTCACAAATAAATTTTTCGTTGATTGAAGATTTCCGGCTATAACTAACCATAACCAGTCTTACTAAAGGGAGTAACGTACTGATAATACTGCATATGCAGGCATAATAATATACATGAGTATAGTGTCACTGGTTCTAAACGTAGTGAGGGTCATAATGTCAATACTAGATTTGTTTAGTCATGCATCTTGTAACTGTGTATATCTATGAATTGTTTTTTTTTTTTTTTTTTTTATATATCTATAGTCAACGTTAGTTTCTTTATAAAAGACAGTGCGATTTGGGTGCTTAGTGCCAAACAAATACCAAAAAAAAAAGACGTTAATGCTTATTGATAACGAAGTACTACGTTTGCATATAACTTAAAGGTATCGCTGTTCGAGTTAACGCATCGACGCTAATATGAGACACGACGTGGAGCCCAAAGACTTTTCATTATATTACTGTAGAATAAATCGGGGTTTATTTAAATTATGACGGTTAAATACCTATATACATACACGCATGTTTGGAAACACGTTTGCAACGTTTTGATTCAGCAAAATATATCCTGATGCCCGCAGTTAGAAGTGTAAAAATTCTTAGTCGACTGAATTTTTATGTGGAACTGTCATTGTTGACAGGCCGTTATAGTCACCAGCTCGGCGCTTACTAATTCAAAAGTAAAAATCTTGATCTTGTACACGCCATACAATGTTAACCATCTGCCCTGATACTCGACTCGTTGTCACCGACCAACGGCGCAATCGGGATGTACGCGTACGTGGAATGGACAGCTCCGTTTTATGCACGAGCTCTGGGAGCAGGAGCGTGACGAGGAGAGGCGATCGCGAATTCGTTCGTTCTACAACAAGAGCGGAGCGCCTCCTCAAATCCCGCACCATCGACTTTTCTCTCGACCTCCTGCGGTCTACCAGTTATTCTATTAGGTGAGGAGCCAGACAAACCTGTATTTTTGACAGGGTACAGATATATTTATTGACATATTGATTGGAGCATTGGCGCTTAGTTAAAAGGTTACAACGAAAGAATCGTCTGCTCCACAATCAGCACCAGATACGCCGGGACCTGCCGGACACAGGCCAAAGTGCCCTGGTTACGAAAAACTGGATTGCTCGAATTAAAACCAGCTGTATACACAGATCTGCCGATGTGCGCAGCAGGAGCTACATCTAAGCGATCACCGAAGATTTGCATTTGGTGCTTGTAGAGAGCACTCGTATGTTTGATATACATGCTGCGATTCATAGACAATTCGACTGAAAGCAATCGATGAGTCAATGGTATACGATGGACAATCTGGTTTCAGGTAGACGGGATTCAGGCGCAGTTTGAACAGTGGCATCTACAGTACCATGTCCAGTACCTACCATAGCATAGATAGGAAATCCGCACGAGGACGAAATTTGACGATGTAGCTCTACGATGAATAAACAGCCTACCAAGCACTTTCTTATATTTGGCCTATCTCATATTTTACCATGCGAGTGTTTAATCGGCTTATTAAAAAACAGTTCAATAACGTTATGATTCAGCAGGAAGCATTTAGGCTCAATAAAGTGTTGAACATGTCTTATGCTTTAAACTTTACAGCGGTGCTAGCAGTCGCCATTCTCTTTTCAATGTCATTTACGTTCACACGGTACACCAGAAGGTGTCGAGAAAGGTAAGGACTGCACAAGTGACGCCCCTTGATACTATCAGACATATTAATGAATAGACCAATGAGAAGTATATAGATAACTTACCTATTCTAAGCAGATTATTACTGTTACGGCATGGGAACTGCCCCGTTTTTCCGAAACATCAATCTGTTCAATAGGGATATATCCTGCACCGTAAAGCGCGGGCACTGCATATTCCTATTTCTTACCTGGGCTTCATATTTTATTTTCAAAGTGCCCTTCAAAGGTTTGGCGTACTATAAAAATTAGTACGCAGAAAAGAAAGCTGATTTATGCTTTCTCCCTATGTGACGCATTGAAAAAGAGGAAAACGTTATCTTTGAAATGTAATAAGTGAAACCATCAATTATATGCGGTTCCTATCCATTTATTTATTCCACTAGTTCTTAATAGATAGAAAAAATCCCAACTATTTAACATGATAAATATCTTAGATTCTTGTGTACATGATAACTGAACACGAACGGGGAAACTCGTGAGAGCTTTTCGCGTGACAGTCGATATCTCCGCGATGACACGTCTATACACATCTATTCGATATCTAGAAAAATCTTTTGACTACTTTATAAGATGACAATTTAGTCGCTCACATTGTCCAGAATCATACCGGGAATGGGTTCGTCTCTCTTGTCTAGCAGAGATGTCAATATTTAACGCCAAAGTGGAATTATTCAATGAATAATATGCCTGTTAGGGTGCGGCTAAGAGTCCCTAACTTGATATGCTCTGCAATGTACGATAGCAGGACTAGCGGAAGTGGGTCACAAGAAGACGAGAACGCCCAAAATAGGCAAACATTCTTCTTTCTTATAGGGGCTGCGATGTCTACGTACGTTCTCGATAACATCATGGCCGAACTTCTGACCGCAGTGGCAGAAATGTCCTGTACCAAAAAAAAACAGCCACCGAAGTCATTGTAACTTAGAAGTTGCAGATGTAATTATTTGTTAGCGGGCGCATGATATTCAAATGAATCCAATTCTAATGTAATTTATAACGCGCCTTAGCTTAACTTGCGTCGGTAATATAGTACATGTAGATGGTGATTAGAAATGGCTTGTTTGCATGCATGACAAATGATTCGATACGGGACATCTGGTCATGCAGACACCTGTTGAAATCTGAGGATCTTTTTTTGCCAGCTACGTATGAACGCGCGTCATACAGTGTATTTTCTTACGTCTATAATAAAGCCTGGAGATATTTCGTCGATCCATCACAAATAATATTAGGCGAATGTACTAGAAAAAAAACGGTGTATGAGATCTCTCATTAGTTGCTCGCTCGTTATCATACGAAGTCCTCCTCATATCTGTACATATTATAAACCATGTGCAAACAAAAGACAGTCGTAATCTATTTCATCAATGATCCTATAGACGATACCTGACCGTTGCCTGGTCTATACGGCTTGGCAATTCATAGTTTCGTCTTCTTCTATAGTCAACAAAAAACAGAAATGGCTTCTGACTGCAGTGATTAAGGCACTTTCCGCCGGCCTGAAGCGACGAGTACGAGACAGTGCCGTATACAGATTTGTATTCCCTTTCAGACATCAATCGTACTGCCAACTGTATCTACGGAATATATGCTTCGTATATATTATTAAATATAAAAATAATTCTGTGACCATTACGTTGTTCCCATGCACAGTCGGGATTACATGACCACCTTTGTCTTTCTTGTTTAGTACTTCGTTTTACTGCTACGTCGTGGCTATGTTTACTTTGGTTAGTCACACTCTTTTGCTTGTCGAGTGTACATGTGTATACAGTGGCCATTCAACCGTCACTTTGTCTCTATTTGTAAACTGATTGCGCCGTTTATTCTCGTACAAGCGTTTGTGCAAAAATTACGCTTTTATATTGTGTGTACGTGAATGATAAGAGTGCATATATATGTATATATTAAATTTAAAACACGATAATTATAGTTCGATAGAGCGGCACGGTGATTGAATTCTTTTATGGGATATCCGTCATCTATTATTTATGTTGCGACCCTTGGGACTCAGCCTAATGCCCCTGGACAGTGTCGTAGATTTCCGAAAAGGTCTGGCTTTATTAAAGTGTTCAGTTTTGTAAGGGTTCGCCAAACAGGTAACGAAACAGTTTGAGCTCGATTTTATTTCCCCCTGAAGAACACTGTGTTCCTGGTGGGATATTTCTCCGCAAATGTCTATCTAGCGCCATTGAATTTACATACCGCCAATTAGCGTTAGTTCGAAAAAGAATCGCTTCGTCGTATCTTACACGAATTGATTATAATACATTCTGCCAGCAAAACAAGAAGCGTCGTCTTCAACTTCGTCAACTTGATAACTTAGTATTTGTCTTAGGAATCTGGCTGACTTTGGCAAGTTAAGCTACCGTTTATGTTCAATAGATGTCCTGTATGTATGTAATCCGTCAAGAGGAAACTACGAGAGCCAAAAAACCGTACTCGGGGCACTATTGTTATTATCTAAAACTAGTAGTTATCAATTGTGGTCCGCATGTAGAGAACGTTCTCGCCGCCTGCATACGTCATCGGTTGAGGTTTGCCAAGCTTTCGGTACAGGAAGCCCCGGTTCCTCAGTGACAGGAGGAGCAATATGCTGAGCACTACGGTCACTGCAGACATCACGACAACGACGAGATGGAGCAGAGAGAAACCTCGGTGGGTAGCAATCGTTTTTGCCGATAACCGATGTTCTCGCAACCGGGGATCGTTAGCCAGCGGATCGAAATTGTCGCAAGGCACCTCACTGGCCTGCAGCTCGCCAATTATGTGGCCTGCAAACGCCGGGGGACTACTGCATCGAATCCGATTGTTCACTTCTTGTTTTCTAACAACCTCAATTATCCAAGTGAAGTTACAATTACAATGGAACTGATTTTTTCCCAAGTCGAGATCGTCAATATCATCCCAGTTGAGGAGGTCCTTGCTAAGCGTTGTAATTTGCGTGTCGTAAATAACGAGATTCCTTATTTTCGGATACTTTACCGGATTGTTTTGCATCTTTAGACTATAACCAGAAGGAAACAAAAAGCGGAGAAGCCAGATTAGCTCTTGTGCGAAAAAAAAAAAAAGTAGACGAAGTACAATTGACACCAATATCAAACTGAACCAGTTATTGCCCTATAAGATTCTTGCTTATTAAACAAACATACAAACGTCTACAGCTGCAAACATGGCTCTATAATATATATAACGTACAAGGGCATGTGGCAAAGAGGCAAGCGATAAGGCAAATGATCAAGCAAAAGTTCTATTATTCATAGTAGTTTCCTGAATCCTGATACAACTTTGCGTCATGATTTTTTAATTAAGTTAATATACCTACATAAATGCCTTGGGATCGATGTAGAGGAGGTTTTTACAGTTTTGGATCTTTAGGTTGCGAAGCATTGGCAAGTCGCTGAACGAGTAAACCTCGATTCGGTGTAGGCTGGACATATCATGCAAGATTAGCTGCTGGAGATTTGGAAGATCTGAAATCCAGTTTAATATAGATTGCTTTTATTACTTTATATGGAAAGTTTGCTTGTAACCGAAATGGAGGCATTAACGATCGGCTACATGTAGATAGTTATTGCATACAAGCACACCATTTATTTCTTTATTATTCATAACCACCTGTTTCTAAAACCATATCTACTCTGCTATTAACCTGCTATCTACAAATTTTACCGTCAAGTTCTCAAGTTCAAGACAACTTGTCCCTTGTAAAGCAGATGCGAGAAAACCTAAAAGGTAGGATTCATTATTTAAGCCGTAGCTAGTACATATTCTTTAAGGTAAAAGTCCCTTTTATCAGTAGTTAGCGTACATCAAACCATGAGGTGCATTAACCCGCTACATGCTTTCTTGGGATGGACTTTAAACGTATGATATGTACGATGTCTTGTCTACGCAGTAGGGTAAATGAAAGTAAAAGAACAACTTCGTGCAAACCTCACGAAAATATAATCAAAGATAGTAGAAAAATATATTCGTATTTAAATAACATTGGAACAATACAATGATAATAATAAAGATATCAGATTGTGGCTTTAATCATCTCTTTCTCCAGAACATATATAAATCTTTACTCACAGGGGAATGACGCCGGCCCAAGATAGTGTATGGGGTTTCCGCTGAGTGTTAGGACCTCAAGCCTGAGCAGTTTGGACAAAGCCCGATACGGTACTGTTTCGAAAAAATTATTTCCCAGATGGAGGACCTGAATGTCCTTTGTATACTGGAACAGGTTGTCGTCGAGCCTGTCTATGTAAAGTTTGTTCTACAAATAAGTGAGGAAAAGACAAAACAACGGAACTTAAAATAGGGCAAATAATATTCAGAGCAAATGCGTATTTATAAAAAAAAAAGCTATGGGATTTTAAAAATCAAACAGCCTTATGAGCAGGCCGTTGTCGAGTGGTATACTTCAATTGTTGATTGCATCAATTACTGCATTGCCATTACAGTGTAGCACATATATGTTTGATTTCTAAAAAGAGCTAGGTCCATTCTGCGATAATTTTCGTGTGACAAAATCAGAAACTGTTCGCGGAAGCTTTGAGCGATAATTCGTCATCCATTTTCAAAACTTTGGCGCGAAATGAATGGCACCTACCATATGCAGATGCGTCAACTTAGTATTGTTCCTGAAAACAGAACTGTGGAGACTGTCAAGGTGGTTCTGGTCGAGGATCAGGTACCTGAGATTTGACAGCTTGGCAAAATACTCCGGATGAAAATGCTTGAATCGGTTTACGGACAAATCGAGTTCCTCAAGACGTGGAAGATAAGCGAAACTGTCATCTTCCAACGTAACCAGGTTGTTATAAGCCAGCGTAATACTAAAATGGCAAAAAACATAACGAAGGAAGCCTAATTGCAATGCCTACGATAATTATATCTACTTGTACGAAGTGTGCTGTCTATTTTTGGCCCTTGTCGTTTACTGCTTGATGCTTTCATTATTCAGTCATCCCTAGCATTTACTGTTTTACGTTTTCATCAATATAAAACGTGTTAATAATATCCTGCAGTGAAACAATTAACTTCACAGCCGAGTCTACTCATCGCAAAAATTCGAACGAAGTGATTTTACATTGTTAAATAGATGCTACACACTTAGAGCATCGGTACTTTAACCGACGCTACATAAATAGCTTTGATATGTGCCTATTGGGCTGGGTCACGGTAAGCGCATTAGTTAGAATCTGTGCCCCTATTCGGTATTATTTATATGTTTACCATCTTCAAGAACGTTACAGGTTTTCTAAACTTGCCTGGCATAAAAGCTTTGTCAACATGCTGAAAACTAAGGTTTGCCCTAGTATGTTAAACTTTGTTAAATTAAATATTATTATATTAAATATTATTCGACTAAAGTTACAATCATACCACAAAAAATAAGTTAGTTCGTTTTATTTCCAGAGATATTCATGAGTCGTCGAAAACTTAAAATAAGAACATCTGAGGTTTGTTGACTTCAGGGTAGGCAAATTGTTTTTTGTGACATTATGACGTTGTAAATAGTTCCAAATTAAAAGTTTAAGTTTAGCCTAACCAGACCCATTGTTCTAACGTGGTTTTAAAATGACGATGAAAAAACTAAAGAAGTTAACATAAATGAAAAATGAACACGTGCTTCTGTGATGCCGATTAAGAAGGAAAACAGCCTACAATACAAGCTGAAGCAAAATTCAACCTGTGTTTTTTCTAACCTAGTAAGGTTTTTGAAGGCGCGGAAGGCGAAAGGGGCGATATAACTGATGTGGTTGTAGGCAAGGTTGATCTGGGTGATATCGACACCCTCAACGAAGCTCTCCTCGTGAATGGTAGTGAGTTGCTGGGTCGATAGGTCAAGGACGTTATAGTCACGTGGAGCTTGAAGCAGCAGTACGTCGCTGAGTTTGAGGTCTGTAAAAAAACATACAGCACGCCATAATTTCTTAAAAGTGGTGATCCAAAAAGCTTTTTGTCTGGGTCTAAAAAAAAATAGGCTTTGAGCCCTAGATCTTCACAGAATTGTATTTGACAAGCAACTTGGTCTTCGGCCTGTACAAACGAGTCCAACATTTCGTAATCGTTCTGATTTGTTTAATATATGACAGTTTAGTGTATAGTAGTAGACACTTTCATATTCAGCTAAGACACTTTAGTTTCTACGCAACGATAAACTTACCGGAGTTACATGTGATCTGTTTATTGAGACAAGTACACTTCATGCAGATGTCTAGTCGATCATTCACCGATGGGTTGCCGGTAGTTTTTCTGTCGCTGCTAAGCAGCTCTGCTGACCCAGCGCAGCTTATCAGCAATAAGCATGATAATATACATATTCCTTGGGGCGACATTCTGTCGATAACACATACAAAAAACAGAAGATATTTTAATACGAACCGTACGAAAAATTTTACTTCCACTGTTACTATCGCTCGTGATCAGAACCTGTTAATCATCGCTATGAAAATTAAGGGCCATCTTAAAAGCGTTGGCTTCTCGACACCGATGCCAGTCACTGTCTTTTCGTCCAAATCCTCAACTATTTTAGATGCATAATGTTGTTACATACTCTACCAACATCGTTTCCACCAACACCGTTCTATCTAAACTGGCTTTTCTGTTTAAGGCACATTTTAAGGTTAATTAAGGCACATCTAATAGCTGAGATGTGAAAACTTGACTTTGCTCATAACGACTCTTATATATATGGCAGCGCGGTCAATTATTTGAGTGTACCGCTGGGAAACAACCTGGTCATAGGATTGTTCGGGACCCTAAACAATCCTCGTAATCCTTTAGAAACCTTCGGCTATCGTAGGCAGCTCAGCTCTTGCACAGTTGATTCAAGAGCGACATTGTAAAGTGCTCGTCAGCTCGACATTGATCGTGACGAATACCACGTGAGCTTACGCTTTCCTTTGTTGCCTCTTTTCCATCAACGGAGAACTACTACCAACTAGGCGTAAGAGTCAGCTATATCGTTTTAAATTAGAATGTTTACGAAAGTACGTGCGCTATAGCATCGTAAACACTTCCTCTGTTTTGCTATATTGGCTTATATCGCAAGTCGCCGAAGTAATAAACGGTACAGGGGATTAGCACGTTACTAAGCAATGCTGACTGCATGGGTTTAATACCCAGCACTTGCCAGTTTTTAGGTTGGTGAGCGTAATTTCTAGTCCCGCTAGAAAGTGACAGCTGGCTTTGGACTTATATTGACTCGCATTCAATTTTTCCATGGCAATGTCTACTTCTGCGTGTAAGCGGTATTTACTGTGTGGAATTAATTTACCATGATTCGAGAAAACGTAAACATAGCGGTGTAAAGCGGTAAAGTAGCGGTGAAAAAAAGAATGATAATAATTGACAATTCCGTGAACGCTAACGAGCTCAGGAGGCGAACACACTACATACACTACTGATCAGATATTCGGTTATTAAGGATCAACCTATGGTATATTTCAGGTTACAAAATGGCGGCTGCCAAAACGGAAGGAATATAGCTTCGCGGCGGATTGGTACTTCTAGCGATAATAGGTTTTCGTGAGCACTAGCCGTTACATTGGATTTTGTATTATTTCAAATTGGCCCAACTGGGTTTTTAGCGGTATAACGAATACATTCGCTTGCATCTAATTAACCGATGCAAGATTTCCACCCACAGTGTATACGCCAGATTATATCTCGCACACATGTGTCGCACACTAGCGATCCACAGAAACTGGTTGCCAAAGCTTTCCATGAAGAACACGAAGGTGGCGATGAAAAGAACTACGCCCAGCACTGAAATACGTATTAGGAACGCAGTTGCCAGGAAATGGAAGTGACCAAGTGAACGGATTCCGCCGACTGTTACTTTGATTTTCTTCATATCCACATCTCAGTATCTCTGAGTTAAGGGTACGGTCATATCTTTTATGATGCAAGGAACAGCTTCAACGTATTACTTGGTGATGCGCGCAAAGTCTTTGGCCAATGCTTTGCTCCAATTAGGTCTTGCGAGTCAATCAGCTGTTGACAAAATGTGAAACAATATTTATTAAAAAACAAAAATAAACAAGTCTTGCTAATTATCTAGCTAAATATCAACAATAACAATAATGATAGCCTGCGCTGAACGCTATCGTTAGACGATACCGAAATACTCTTCACAAATATCTTCGCTTCCCAACCGAAGTAGATTATCTTTTCTGCAATCCCCATCGCGGGCACATTCTGCACCCGATGTACATTCTCTAGTTACACTTTTTTTGGCCTGTTAAAGAAAGTATAAAGACGGTGGTATTGTTGACAAGGGCTCATATGTGCACAGGTGTTAAAGCGTTTAGATTTAAGGACTCACGACCTTCGCCTTATTCTAAAACAAGCTCAACTACCGGGCATGCGTGGATCATCTGGCCGCAATGGCGTCATCGTCTTTTCATGTAATCATTAGTAGTTTAGCTTGAAAACACCACAACTGAATGTATATTGAGCCCACTACAACTTCGTGCTGATATGAAACTTACTCTGAGCGAACCCGACGAATGGAATGTTTACACAAATCCGAAAACGCATATAATTTTAGGATAGAATATTTAGACTATAACGGCAACTTTGGTTTAGATCCGTTAATCTCCTTTGACGAACCGAAACCCGACATTTATATATATTATATTCATTCACGCTGGCGTCACACGCAAACGGTCGAACGAACTTTATGAATTGACATCACTACTAGGACAAAGTAGCAAAACGAAAAAAGTAGGACAAAGCAGCAAAAGCAAGCTACACCCATCTCCACCGCAGGATATAATTATTGATGCTAATGAATTTTTAAAGAGACGGTCAAATTAATAATCATATATAAATATATTATAGATATTAAATACTAAATAGCCCCGTGCCGGAAACCTTCCGGTGTCGATAGTCTGCTGTAAGCGGTTGTGTTTCACGTTCTATTATCAGTAGCGGTGATACCGAAGAGCGATAACAGTAGCAACATCTATTTGTTAAGCCACATATATAGATCTCGTGCGGTTAACAATATGTTTTTTTTAGGTGCGAAAGCCCGAATTAGATCAGTCCTGCCTAAAAGAGCAGGTCCTTTTCATCGTTGAAGACAAGATGACTATTTAATGCTTCTGTTAAAGGTCTCTGAGTGCCACTCAGTCTGGCGAATGTCTGTATCAGTAGAGGCCGCTAGTGCAGACAATCAGGACGCTATTAAACGTACGTTGGAGCCATCGCCACTTCTAGCAGCGGCCACCTTATAAGCAAGCGAAATGGCACGCCAAAATCACTATTAACATTAAATGTTCACTAGCGTTTTTGCTTTACATGGGTATTATGCTTGCCATACAAACAACGGAAGTCAGTATTTTGCTTACTAAACATTTAATTCTACAGAATGATGATGCTTTTTTGCAGAATGATGATAAATTTTCAATAATGAATGAACTTGTATTCAAGAACTCGTTTACGTTTAGTACATACGTATAAGTAGGAATGGAAACGAATCATAATCATGTAGTGCTAAAAATCGTATTATTAATTAAACTTTTTAAATATTTGCAAAAAAATTGGATGCGTAATATTTGAAACGCATGTATACACAATGTTAGACACTTTCAATTAATTAATAAAGAACACACGTTGATATTTTTTAGCTATTTCCGCACTTCGAGGATATTTATGCATATAAACAATAACAAAGCCAAAGACTGCAACGTCATAACAGCATTCGATAACGCTTTGCATTGCATCTGACCAGTCAGCACTTCAACACGATATACACTTGTCCTAACGAGCATAGATATCTCTTGTTTGGATGAATAGCAGGTCTAAACTTTTTCGAAGTGTGATAGAAAAAAACTTTTTTTCTGGAGCCTCCGCCTCCCCGATTACGGGAGGCCTGCTACCAGAAAGAAAGTAATTTTGTAGTTTACAACGGACTTCATATCTGAATGGATTTTAAGGACTGTCGTTTACCTCAAATTCGCGGACCTTGACGTATCGCTGTTTCACTTTCGAAAGTAAAAAGTATATAATATACCCATTTGGGAATCTAGATACAATATATATATATATATATATATATATAATAGTGTTATAGAAGGCCATTATGTGAATCCAAATCTGCTCCAAACTTTCACAAGGTTTTTGAAGCCGTTTTACTTGTAGAAACATTTACCTATAGAGCGTTCGCAGCTGCAGAGCCTCGGGCGTTTCTTAAATGTTCCTACAAACGCTTCTGAATTTTCTGATCGTTCGATGTCGATCCGAACAGTTCTGCGAAGCATTTTCTTAACCGGCTTGTCACGAAGAGGCCAGCAGTAACTAAACCCGGCCCCGTCCAGAGTACATGCATTCGTGCATCATGCTGCTGGCCTTTGTGTGCCATGCACGATGTCATTTTAATTAGTAACACAAGGTGTTTTGTACAGCTGTTTCTTCACTAGCAATATAGTTCGTAATGAGCGCTAAAAGTAGATGGATGCAAGCCGTATCGGACAGAAACATAGCAAGACTATGGCCATTACTATATGAGCTCACTAATTATCATTGAGTTGTGTTGTTCACGATTGATGCTCGTCTGTGGTAGTGACTGTGCGTGCCCTTTTGCTCGTCGGCAAGGTATGCTAAATAATACGTACAAAATCCGCATTCAATATAGCATTACAATGCAATCCCGGCTTGCGGTAGCTACACGAAAGTTCGCTGTACGCTTGAAACGAGAGACAAAAAGGCAGGACAATACTCATGTGACCTGGCTAAAAAACCGAGTCCGTCAGCTGCCTGTCGAACAAGTTACTCAAGTCATGCTGTCTGGGTTACGGTAGCGCCGTGACGTAACTATAATGATAGGTGAATTATATGCTATTTGTTTAGATTGGGTTTATAGCGTCAATGAAAGCAGTTACTGTTATAGCATTCGTAAAAGTATTAACAGCTTTGTTGAGAAGATGACATGATTGTGACAGATGGAAACTAAGATGGGTATTTTAGCTAGTGTTGTTTTTCTTGGTTTCATCATAAATGTACGATTGGTGCAATAGATGAACTGCTGCCAGGTCATCGGTGCACAAAACCTACTAGTGTTTAATATACGAGTTCGTATGTTATACATCGGTTGTTTCGAATTTAACAGCATCGGATATACAATGTGACTCTACCCGTCATATTTGGCCGTCGTCGTACTAATTATACGGCGCTCAGCAAAGTACTTCTGATGCCACTTGGTCTTGAAGAATTATGCTTTGAATAGGAGCGCTTTACGTATACCGCACCGTTACGATTACTGCTGCTACTACTACAAGCAATATTGTGACCGGAACTGGAATAAATTGCCTATGTATTGTGGCGTGCTTCGATGCATATACAAAGACCCACGTGCAACCCTAGAGCTAGTCACACTCTTTTCCCATCGTCGAAATGCGGACCCAGAAAAGGCAAGACGCGTAGCACGAAGTAGGTTCTACTTTGTTGTGTCCGCATTCAGCTATTGCAAACGTCTAAGTCAGCTCTGGTCACGCTGGTACGCATGGACCCAAAATTGACCGCTCTCTTCCGATATCTGTTTTTTTCTTCGTCACAACTTACCTCTGCCGTGCTCCTTAGGCTTTTGCTGCGACAGGCTACGTCGGAAAGCAAGCAAGCGTGAGTGAGTCAACTAACTTATTGGAATCTATAACCACTGCAATGGCAGCAACGATCACGCTAACTGCTCAAGTAACAACACCGAAATATTTAGAGCAGTAAACAAGAAGTAGACCGCTGTAAAAACCACTTATAACTTAGTAGGATTTCTCAATGAACCGACGTTCAGCTTACCTAGATCTCTACTTGTCTTGTCGCCACTCGTGATAACGGATCGTAACAAGCTGCTTGACAGGGGGACGTTGGCATAATCCACCGGGAAAGGTGCCTTTCGACCTACACGGCGATTTTATTTTGTCTTGCCGTTTAATCTTAGTCGCTTGAGACTTTCTGCAATGCGCAAGCGATATCTTATTTACTACGGCGATGGTATCTGTGTGGTATAGTTTCGCTGAGTGGGATCATTATCAAGAAAGCAGAGGGGTGCGTGATGATTGTTCGTACTTACATCAACGGACATCGACGGTGGAAACCGCTGCGCGCTGTACGCAAGCAGATAAATGGCTGGGTGGAAATTTTCTTCGTTCGATATCGTTCTCAGATGTCTAATATTTTCTGCGAACGGGTAACTTTGAATCGGCTTTCCAATGGCGACAAACGATTGGGAGCCGGTGTTTATAACTGATTGCCGCTATCGGCTTTTCGGCGCGATGAAACCATCATTGATACACGATCCCTGTGTCCACACTAATCTAAAAACTTTTGAAGCGAAGAACCTGTTGCAGGCCTCTGCTTCTTTCCACATACAGGGACAGCAGCAGGTAATAAGGAAAGATGCGAGCTTGGATGGCCGAATTCACCAACAAGAAACAGGGACGAGACTAATATTAAGCTTTACCCATTTAGTGTAGAACTGTTCCGGGGCATCAATACAGCACAACATGGCACGTATTTCAACAGGAGCGTAGTTGTCTGTATGGCGTTATGTTATACGCCTTTCACGTATTAGGTTAGCACAAAGGTCGGCCTTTACCCGCAGGGGTATCGTTCTGCGACCCCCTTACGTCAACTGGTAATTATTTACCAGTATTACCATATATCACTATATAATTGAAATCCAGGACTTACAAACTCAGGCCACAACTGAACGTCCTTGTATCGTCATTAAATGGGCACACGCGATCCTGCCACCGCTAGCTAGCTTTGTTCTTCCAGTACTGATAAATCGCCTTGTAGCGTGGACAGATCGAAACTTGGCGTTGACCAGCGTACTTACTCAGAGCGCCCACAGCTTTAGGAATCGCACTTACGAGCACATGTCTTAATTAGTCTGTTTCCCTACGTGACTATACGTGTTGATGTTGCTCAGACGGAAAGCGATCCTTAGTTGTTAGACTGCCTAGCGGCTCATGCGATACTGTCCAAAAGCTCAAAGGCTCTGCAATTCAGAGAGGGCGGGACAACACTTTTGAGAGAAAGGGCAATGTTAAGTTGTCAAACTTGTCAAGAATCCGCCACTGCTAGTGCACACTATAATTAGAGATGTGCCCTCGGGGCATAGCACTGCTAATTTCTATAGCAGCACCTGTGCACACCATGACAGGTGCTATTGTTCGAGCTTAATCTGCGCTTATGCCTCCTTGGGGAACTGCGTAATACGATGCGTGCATGCACTGGTCCACTGGAACTGACAGCCGGCTATACGCGAAGCAGAACATCAAATTGTCGGCAGTATCGCTGAGGTTGCAGGTGTTGTTGGTCGACCTTTCTGTTAGATGATTTTGTTGATTCTCTCGAAGACTGAACGGACAGCAAAAGTATGACCCTTAGGTTAATACAGCGTTCGATACTGTGTACACCTCTGCGCGCCAATCGGTGGATGGTTTATGCGGCAATAGCGGATCACTTGGCGTAGCGGTGGTAACGTTAGCGGCAATGGCAATGCAAATAACTATTCAGAGAATCAGCCTGTAAGCTAACTTGGTATGTTCGTGTGCGTGTCCTGATATACGCCCAGTTGCGAATATCTAGCTCTTAGGAGTTGGACATTCTGTTCGGATCACACCACTACGACGGCTGATACTGTCACAACACGCGAAGAGCACTTTGCCGGTACTGTTCGGCTGTTCGCAACGTTGCCGATGGGTCGCGCCCAGTTTGTAAAGATATTTTAGAGTTGGCCACCGCCGTCGGCCTCCAGCGCGGCGGCGGCAGCAGACGTAACCAACTGCCGCGGCTGTCACAGCAACACCATAGGAATTTGTACCAGCGGCAGCAGCAGGAGCAGAAGTTGACTGAAAAGGGAATGATGTGACGGCGGCGACAACAGCGGCGGGTGGCCAAGAAAAACAGCAAATGAGGAAACGAATGACAGCAACCGCTCGCTAGCACGCGGGAGTCGATCGATCCTACTGAACTCACGCATCTACTCCCCTCATTTAGTCACTACGGTGAGCTGCGTACACGGGTATTGTGTGCGGTGGACAATTGCTGCATGGTTCGTTGGTAGAGGTACAGGCAGACAAACAGAAGAACAAGGAGACTTCGGGCGTAGCTAATACCAAGGAGAACTTTGAGCTTCTACCGTCGGGCTTCGTTGATCGCGCATTGCAGTGCCGACGTTAATGTTGTTGTCGTGGCAGAAGCTGACGCCGCCAGATTCACGTTCTGCCGGCAATCGCTTTAACGTTATCAACGACTTCAGTAGTTGCAGCAGCAGCAAAAGCAAGCCACAGGTCGCAAGTTTGAAAACAAACGTTATGGAGGCTCAAAAAGCAATACTGTTCGTGCCAACGCTAACCAACAATGTTTGAACGCTGCAGCGCTGGGGTGGCGGCGGCGGCTTCACAGTTGTCGGCCACTCTTTCTGCTGTTGCGATTATGGGCGGCCTTAACGCGGCCAGCAGAAAGTGCTGCCAAGCTTTCTCCTGGCGGTAGTTGTATAAACTTCAGTAGCGAACGGCAATATGCGAGAAGGAAGGAAAGAGAGAAGACCAATAGAGGCAACACCCTATGACTACTACCGCGTTTGCAGATGCTGAAGCCACTTCAGAATTGGATGATGCCGACGATCAACCCTTCCACGATGATCGTAGCACCGCTGACGATGACGTTAGTGTTAGCAACGATGACGCCGGTTGAGACAAATAGTCATAAACGCTATGCTTGCTTCAGTCTCGCTTTTGCTCGCTGGCTTTGTCCCGTTCGTCGTTGATTTACCTACCTAATCTGATTCCTTTATCTAGGCTAAAGAGAACTATAAGTCAAGCATTGCTGTTACTTTACGGCACCTAACGTTAACCACTATTATTCACCAGCGTGTTTATCAGCGCCATGTATGTATCGCTCATCATATGTATTCTCGGTATACTTGTGCAGTGTCGTGTTGAGCAATGCTTGCTAGCGTAATGATACCAGAATCGCTAGTGCTGCCCCGATGAAGCCGCTGCATCTATTCAAAAAGGAGAAAATGAGCATGAATCAGAATAGAACGGCCGAATGATAAGACTATATCTGGCATTTGCGGTGTGAAGCAAAGCGCCCGAAATCTGGATCCGCTACCTGTAGTGAATTACGTGGGGGAAACGGATAAGTCGAGCCACCTGGGTGACGTTCAATTTTTTAGCTGAGTGGCGATTGGTCTTTTAGTTGCGCACCGCGCCATTATATACAATTAGAAACTAGCGATACACCAAAATATCCGTAATGATGGGCGGCTTGGCAAGGAACTTTGGTCTTTTCGGTTCGAGTGCAGCCACTGCGCAGAAAATGCGTTTAAGAGACAGAATTAGAGAGTTTAACCAAGCACGACCAGGCCGAATTGTTTTTTTACTCATAGGCTAGCAATAGGACATCTTAATACGTAGTATTCACGCGCTTTCCTAATAGTAATTTCTTAGTGAGTGGCTATTTAGCTTTGCAACTGTACCAAAAGCTGCAATATATATATATATATATATATATATATATATATTATATAATTCTGAGAAAGGAGTGACGAATAAGGGCAGTGAAATGATTGGTCTTAGCTAGAACATGTTTATTGGTGTGGAGCTATGGAAACATCGAATTTAAGTCGAAGTGATAGTGAACGGGCGTTGTGGTACAGCTGAAGCAATCACTGGCTGGAAACATGGGGCGCTTCCGGTTCGAATAGCGCGTTCACGAAAGGATAGCTGGTATTTGATGTGAACGGTTTTTCCATTCCTTAACTACTTAGCTAGATTAGTGATTTTTTTTTTACTCATTCGGTGACTGCAACGTCGAGAACAAGCACGGTGTAGAGCTTTTGCAGATCCACTACCATCAATACAACTATTGATTTAATCAACAAATAAATTCCAAATAAAAATAACCAGAACGAGTTCTGCTTGCCAACATTTATCAGTAAAACCCATTTTCACATGGTAGACACGTATATGCCGGCAGGAAATTCATAGCTTTATGCAGGCCAAGCGAACCGAAATCTCATCTCTTTTTTTTTGGCGGGTAGAATCAATCGAATCGCTTATGATATAAGACATTGTGGTAATATGAACATATAAATGAATCGTGACAATATAAACAGCCATACTCAATATCCGACAGTGTTCAAGGAAGCTTTATACCGGTCCAAATAAACATAGTCAAATATACGTTCCAACAATGGAGAGTGACCCGAATTGATCCGATCCTGTCTGATTGACAGGCTTCTTACTAAAGATAAAAAAGAACTTATATTAAGAAACAAAATCAGAGCATCTTTCCGGAGTGTTGATCGAATCTTACTTACGCTTCTCCATTTAGGCCTCTATTGAGCACATGGTCGAAACATGTGTATATATTGATTAGTTCTAGTGTTCGATCGATTGTTGCCTAGTTTTTACACAGATGATTTAGCAAAAAAAATGATATGAAGTGGGCAAGATTACCTAAATGGGCTAGTAGCTATTAGAAGGCAAAAAACATACGCACATCGTCTCTATTCTACATCTACAAAGTTATTACAACTGTTTTTCGTCCATAGTAACGTAAATCATTGTAAATATTGCAGATTTCATTGCAGTTATCGACCGCTGACCATCGTAGGGATGTGGTGAATTTAAGTTTGGACACCTTGAACAGCTTCGTTCCGAAAGGTTCACACACACGCTTCCCATTCCGAAAGAAGAAGACGAATGCAATTTAAACAGAGCCATATATTTCTATCACTATTCTATAGGTACTCATCGACAGAAACTCGACCTTCATGAGTAGAAACAAGCCCAGTTTGATACATATGTAGCAACTGGTGCGTTACGCATCAAAGTGTCACGCGTCTCACGCAAATTGGATCTTGTTTCTTGCAAGACTCGCCCCGATTTTGTGGGTTATCATTCATATAAACCCGGCTCACACGTAGGCGAACCATTTTAGCTGGTAAATAATCGGTATATCGTCAGTTTGTAAGGAGACGCGTACTTATCGTCGATAATTAATACTGCTGGCTTGTATTATCTTGTAGTTCAACCGTAAGCGGTTTCGCTTCATTAAGAGAATTATCTTTGCCTCATGCGTGTGTATGATAGGCCGCAGTCGTCTCGAAATGAATGACCGAGATAGATATCATCGAACGGTCGCTGAGCAGATTGTTTCCCAAGTCCAGTTGAACTCCGCATGGTGTACCATAGGATTCTGTTTAGTGTATTTTAAGTTTTACTTTAATCTGGGCAGATGACTTGTATCAGCTTTTGGATGATAAAGTTTGACGTATTTAATAGAACCATCAAAGGATATTTAGGCGGGGATTTGAATGAATCTAAAGTCACGGTTCTCGCTCAATTGATGGTTAGGGGCCACAATCGCTAGTGGTCAAAAGCATGCTGCCCAGCCCGTTGGCGTCCAAATTAAAAAGGCATTGTCCCACTCCTTTTGTCAGTTGCCCCACAGATTTGATTGCTAGATCCATAGCTTGAAATAATGAGGCACAGGTGTCTTTCCTGCCTGGTATTTGCTTCCAGCTGCTGCAATTTCGCGAATACGGAAACGCTAATAAAATGTACGAATGCACGTTTCGCCGCGCTCGAACAGCCAGCTATGCTTCCATCCTTAGATCGCTAGGAAAATCTACGTATTTTTCTATTCTACCTATCCTAGAGCAAAACGCACAAAACTTTTCCAATAGTAGTTAGTAGCAGACACGATAAGAATGAGTTAGTGGAACATTTACAAGATACTCCGTCATACGATACTTGGCCGTGTACGACTGTATATTTTCTATTTATATGTAACTGGCTCGGTATGTCACAGCTCTAAAAATATCAACTACAGTTCATGTAGAGAGGATATCACATGTACCGACATTCGACATGTTTGGGTTTCATAAAACTTGACGCGCTTGTTGTACAGTAACTTGCTTGTCATCGTTAACGGGAACTTTGTTGTTGCTATTATCTTTTTATGAAACTTCCTTGTTACCGGGACCCGAACCGATAGACATTCAAGTACTCTGCTGCTTCTATGAGGATAGTGCGCTCACTCATTACGCGTACAAAGCAATATTATTTAGGCTGGTTAATATATAGCGTACGAAATCGTTTGGCCTAATAAGGCCCCCCATCTAATTAGTCTTTCTTCAGATTAACATCTGCAGGCCCAGGTTGTGTATAGGATAATAGTAATGCAACACAAAGTAAAGCCTCGTCAAGAGACGAATTTAGCATTGCTAGAGAGTTGACGTTGCCGATATCTTGGAAAAGCCTCTTGGAATCGCACGAGCGATCGGTTTGCGCTCGAAAGATGCCTACCGTAGCGTGACTCAGTCAGTGATCCATGTACAATAACGGGAACAAGCAATATTGAAACATAAAAGAGACCGACATTTACTATAATTGTATAGTTACAGCGGCAAAATCCTGAGAACAGAAAACACTTTTAACCTAAAACGTTCGCATTATCTGTTTACAGCACGATACTTGCAATTTACCAAACTTGAAAATCTAGAATATTATCAAAAAGTATATATAATTGTCTAGAACATAGAAGCGGATCTCTGCGAACAGCGCCCTCAAGTTTAGACGTCCTGTTGCTATACAGGGCACATATAGAAGTATACAAATGCGTCATAATTCGACGTTTTCGCTGCACGGATCAACCACAGTTGTTCAATGATCTTTAGCTGGTCTACTTTATAATAATGGCATTGTCACTTTATTGTAGAATGCAGATCCCCTGGTGATCCATGTAAAAAACAATAACTATGTATGTATATATATATATATATATATGACACAAAGCACCGAGGCAACTGCAGTGTATTTCAGAAGTACTCTCACCTAAAGAAAATGTTCCAGATATGTACAAGAGTGACTGATACGGGATAGTTACGGCTATTTATCTAATTTAACTAAACTATGTATGCATTCTATTCAAATAGATACATACATGTACATCCCACAGCAGCATGCCGTTAACCACTCTTAATATATTATCTTCAATGATATGTACGAACAGTACCGCAGTTCGTTTCTGCTTAGACACCCGTACGCATCCCCTTGCTCTGGCCGGGGTGGCAAGCATACGGCTCTTGAAGATCTAGCAGCCCGCATTTACTCAGGGAGCGATAATTCTACGAACTTCATAATACTCACAGATACATAGACCGTAACGGTGGACAACCTAAAATGTGCGCAAAAATAAAGGGACTGTGGATTTGCTACGAGCAGCAAAGCGCAAGCCATGACTTCTCATATTCTAACGCCAAGTTCATCACAACCGTGTTACATATCTGGTTGCTGTTGTAATCTTCGTTGCGGCGGCATAAGTCAACGTAATATTTCAGACAATAGCAGTTAGCTTCAGAAGAAGAGAGACAATCACTCCAGTGCACGAGTCACCAAGTGACTACAGCCATACTCATATACGTTACTCATCGGGCAAGCTTCATCGGTAGCAATGCGGGCAGTCATCGTAGTCGAACGTCATTCGGAGTTGATATAATCTGACGAAGGCTGAGGAGCCGCGGATGACGAGACACGATACTCAGATATTATATGATGACACAGCAGGTAAACTGTCAAAATGAGGAACTGGCGAACGATCTAAAACTAGCTGCAGTGCAAAAACACTATAGCATCGAAGTATGGTACTAGAGAAAGCTTTTCACGGCCCATCCCCTCAGTGACTTGACGCTAAGGACATCGCAAATTGATAATGGGGAAACGAAACTCATTACTCTGCTCTATTGATTGCTATAGATTAACTGTGAATATCAGGCCAATAACGCGATCATGAGTAGCGAGGTAGCAAGAAATACTGTTAGCGCCATGTGGTACGGCACGTTCTTGTGTGCGTTTGAATGAAATGGTGGAAAATTTAAATGGGTAGACAAGTAATTACCCAAATATTTATTGAGGACTTATTTAAGAGGCAAGGATTTGGGACTAAATACTTAATTAGTAGATATTTAGTTGCGTTGGATTGTTATTAACACTTGCAGCTGTGATTATAATTACGGGCAACGATCTTGACCTATTTTTAGATAGCTGCCACACTGCTCGTAGCTATTCTCCGCGAAAGTATTTCATTAAGTACTACGAAGCTGCCCGTAGAGCTTGTCATGGCGCGAACAGAGCATCTATGTTACGATACAAACAGCTAAGTGACAGCTTCCATCAGCGTCACTGATAATAAATGATGACCATCACAACAACGTTTTGACCTACGCAAGTAAGAGTTTTCTATAACGCGTTATATTATCGTTTTGATGTCCCTACTCGAAGGAACAGCCGTCATTGTAGTGATCGAGCAAACGGAACAGAACTACTTACCGTTATTGCTTTCTTAATCATTCTGCTGAGGTCGTCCATATGTTGCCGTTATTTCGAAAAGGGTATACAATATTCTTGTGATTGAAAGTGCTTTTCAGCGGAAAAACAAATGCGACTTTTATAGAAAACGTGCCTAAACAACCTTTTTATCTCATAGACGCACATGGACTAGTCGTGAACAAGAAACGTCGTATTCAAGTCATTGATAGACGTATATATTTACGATACGACAACAACAGCGTTTATTTTTATCGATCTAAACTAGAACTGTATAAATGCAAGCTACGACACCTAAATTAGGACATTTCCTTATGCTTTGTAGCATAGGAAATGTTTCAACGACCGTTTTCTCTCTATTGTCCTTTCTAGAGCGTTTGGTAATGTCGATCGTAAACATCACGAATGATTTTTGGCCCATTTTAGTAAGTGTTCGCACCCTTAGTATACAAACTTAATCTCATATTTTCCGGCTTACCTCGCGAAAACCTTCTCCGACTTTTCCTCAAGCCGCATGAAAGCTAGGAATAATGTGGATCATCGATTTCCGGCAAAAGATGAATGCTTAATCTCACTGGAATCGCCCAGTGCTGAAAAATTGGATAGTGCCTGATCTTCTATCAAATTCCATGAACAGTTTCTTGTTTTCCCAGCGAAGCCAACTGGCCTTAGTACAGAACCAGGATCATCGGGTAAACGCATGCGCTTTTCGACAATTTTTTTTGTCTAAATTTAAATGCTATGAATATATATCATCAAATGCTGCTCAATGGTTCGGAGTGTATTACTGCCTGCTACGCCTTCTCTGATCCTGCTTACGCGCCCTGCGTCGAACATCGATAGATTAATATACAATCTCGATTTCTTGAATCCTCTGTATATACCGAGCAGTTTTCTCATGGTGTCATTCCAGAATATTGGACGCCCATACACACAGATAAGAACACAGTTGTATCTCAGTCAGCTTATTCAGTCATAGGACTTCATCTGCGTCGAAATGGTCAGCCTGACTAGTGCAGTCTCGCGTGAACAGATTACGACAGGTCGTAACCTGTGATGGGTGGAAGCGATTCATGACGAAAGCTCAAAAGATATAAATAAAAATCTAAAAATTGCAAGATGTAGCGGTGAATTGACTTGTTTCATCGAAGGATGCACTTGTACAAGGAGGGACTAGCAAAACAGCAAATGTCAAAATTATTGAAATCTTGCCATTTCTAAGGCTAAATTAGCCTGACATTTAACAGGACATTTAGGTTTTTTCTACCAATATATTTAATAACCCATATACGGAAGGGTGACCGTAAAGACTTGCGCCGCCTATGCACGGATTCATTATCCATAACAGCAATACCACCACTTCCAGATTTCTACATCAGATACGCTTCAGACATTCCTGCACACGGTCTAATTATCTGTTCTTCTTCAATAATGTTAGACTTCAATAATGTTATTTAGCCATCAAAATAAAATGATCGTCATAGCGACCGAACGTAGTAGACCAGAGGTTAGAGTTTCATTCACTGGACGTAGCACTGAAGATCCCGATTTCCGAAACACCGTGATGCAACACATGTGTTACAAATCCGTCCAAATTCGCATCTAAAACCATTTCAACTTTTATTTGCTAGAAATCTTGGATATTTTTCGATGCAGACGAAATTACCAATTATCTATATGCATGTGTCATAAACTACATATTTCTCTTTAAAGTTCTGTAAATAAGTTTTCCGAGACAACGTTCGTTGGCCTATGCCAAAACAAGGACCTTGTACCCGTTCAAGTTTGGCGCGGAAAGCAACTACATCATCAGTAAGTCATTCGCGTCAGTTGTTTGTACGCAACGCTGCCGTACGTTACACACTTTAGGCGAAGCCACGCACACAAACGCGCCGATAGGTTGGAAGTTCAACGAGATTCCACCGAATAAGAAAAGTCGGAAGCGGAGACCAAGCTGAACTTCTTCTGTCCTGGCAGCATAAAAAAAATTGCGCAAGAAAAAAACAGACTTCATGCCGTTTACGTCAGTTGTTCTGTTGTGCAGAAAGCTGTAGTGGGTGGCAGCAGCCATTCCCATCGTATGTGAAATATGGCGGACGGTTTACGGCTGCCAGATACTTAATGCCTTTTCGGTGGCCGGTCGCCCAACAACCATAACACAGCCCAGTGTATCGCGCAAGTCAAGGCCCCTCCTCCATTTTCGTCGTGATCATCTGGCCCAGAATGCTGTGTGAACGCTTCTTCTATTCAAGAAATAAACATATTTTTATCAGCTCCGGCTGCCTCCCTCTCCCTCTTTCTAGCTACTATGCAAGTGCGCAGCGCACGTAGTTGTTATTGTTACTATTACCATATGACATTGTCTGTGCGTGCAATGGCAATATTACACATTTCCAATGCGACATATGTGTGTGAAAAGAACAGGGTAAGTTGGTCAGCCAGCATGCATTTAAAGATAAAGTTCATAATTTTACTTCGATAGATTGCATCAGCAAACAAGGTCACCCAGACCTACACCTAGATTCTGTATACGTAGGGGTAACTCGAAGGGTCACCTGACTTAGCTAACCGTCCAATGCCCGATCTCACTCAGAGAAGCGTTAGTAGAGGTTTTTTGTAAGTAAACCTCTGTTTCCGATATAATATATTTAACAATGTGGTGGCTTGTCTTTGGAGTGAGTATTAATGACCAATTTACCCTCTAAAAATTTTCTCGCAGACAACCATCTCGGTTGGCAACATATTAGGCTCAATCGTGCCGAACGATGATTTATTCTTTTTATCCAACAACTTCTACCTCGAACTACCTTACGGAGGCTGCTTCGGACCGCATCTATGTCTTAAACATCCCGCATATATATGTTTTACGTAAAAGCACACATATAAAGGCTAACAATTACCGATAAAAAGAATCTCGTATTGCATCCATGGACGAAACCATTTCGTGTTTCCTGCACGAAAATGGCTGACCTGTCTACCAAAACAGAACGCATGAAAACGAAGATTAGGCAAACAAAAATTCTTCTATTTCCTCGTTTCCTAATGACTGTATCGTTTGATTCCTTCAAAACAATTTCACTTGCATCCAATCGAACTTCATCGGAAAGGGGCACGCATTCCTCTATCATTAAAAAACATCCTATTGATCCGTCTAGGGTAAGAACTACTACATTACAATTTGGACAACAACTTATTTTAACAATACAATTCTGAATAATTAAAGAACCGATTGATTCGTAATCGAGTACAGGTATTATGACTAGTTTTTGGTATAGGTAGCTATCGTCAGTTGCACTAACTGATATCAAAGCAGTACTTTCTCAGAAGCCTACGTCTATCTGCAGGGACCTTTATGTCTCCGCAGCTTTAAAATTTCGACGGACATTTCTGTGTCGGTTCCTGATGCGATTCGAATGCCTCTGCTCGAAGAACGCATCGGGATATATAATTTTAAGTATGGTAGCAAACAGTAGAATATCATTGCGGCGGTCCAAACCTGGAGCGGATGGATACGATACCCAGCTAGTTACTGGTTTGAAAACCGGGAAATAGGTATTGTATGTATATGGATACTTGAGGATCTTGAAAGGCTTAAACAACGACATTTTGTCAGGCTCAGAAGCTGGCAATAAAATTAAAGGCTAACTAGCTTCTGTCTTTGACAGGTCAATCTGCGCTCCTCTTCCATACCATAAGCTTATCTTATGCTTATGAACATTATAGTCTATTTTTGGAATAGCTTATGGGCTCTTGTTTGAGGGTATCCGAAATACTACATCCAGCTTAGTCCTGCATCTCAGTGACTACATGGAATGTAATGGTTTTCGTTCAAAGCAATCGAAAAATCACTAAACTTACAAGTTTGATGTTTGTTAATCAATCACAACAAACTATAATGTTATACAATGGTTATTTTATCATAAAGAGAAATCACTTCCTGACGTTTCACTTAAACCTAATACGAATGGTCATACTGGCCGACGTATGATAACGCGTTCGCGATGCGGCGGATGCATGCACCACCGTGCATAGCATACAGATCGATTACATGCACCTATTTGTGATTGACATACGCACTAGCGTAATTTACTTGATGACCGCAAAATGTGACTTGAATGATTGACATTTAAGCGAAAAATTTGAACTGACAGTTCAAAAAAGTTCCGACATTGTTAAGTTATCGTTTACAATTGGCGGCTATTTACTCGTCTTTCTCAGGGTGTGGAAGTGGAAATGTGGAAACGTACGTATGCTATTTTTGCTAATGAAAAATTTGAGAGGAAATTTTGATTGCTGTATTTACGCCTTGACATATGTTGGAAACAATGATCATAATTAAAAGCCATTGGTCGAATTCAATCGATGCTGGTCTTAGAGGTCGAAAGTTTTGTACACGTTGATTTTCAGCATATGGTTTCCTAGATTTTCGGTAATTTCATAACAACAACAAACAAGTTTTAGGTTTAACTTATATACTTAGCAACATATTTGACTATATAAATAATATTAAATATAAAAAAAAAAGGATAGAATAAAATCTTCAATAAAAACCACTTTGCCAGACAAAGCATTGTGTACGCCATTGACCACATTGGCAGCCGCTTATAAACTCAGTGCCGAACAAGAAGAAAGGTTAGACCGCGTACCTTGCATGTAGGCTACACGCCAAACACGTCACGAAATCAGAGCGAAATCAGCACGATAACAATGATCCGCTCAAAACAACCGAGCGCTTCCTGCCCACAGTCGTGTTAACGGCACGATGCAGGCATTACCACAGGGAATCGTTAGCTTCTGTGGCATGTTACCTAGCTGGCAGATTGCGCGAGGGTTTTGAGCTGGTCTTATCCTGTTGTTAGAAACTCACTGGGGACCTACCACCGATTCCTATGGCTGTGCAAAGCAGGGCCAAGCTAAGTTGGCAAGATTGTATTACTTACTAATTCCACAAAGCACGTATATAGGCTCCGTTGCCAATAAGTGCAACAAACGAAATCGCTATCTCTACACAATTTACTACCCGACTAACCACTTCTTAGGATCGAAACGACGCACGGATTACAAAGAACTCACATCTTTTCAGAAACACTGCCCGATTATTACTACGATTCTTATTGTTATTATTCGAACTATGTAAATGACGTTATTTTGCCCAGCAGGGAACTTTACTATTATTAATTCCGGGCTCACTAAGATTTACAATACTAGGTCAGTTTACCATACCGTCACAGTGTTAAAACTACACACCTCAGCTCACAGCCACGTAGTAAACACCTCGGAATTTTCACATCCATGAATACACAAGAAGCAAGAAGACTTCCATGATAATTGATTTAGTTGTCTCTGAACCTTGTTATTACGTACGGCTGGATCGTAAGTAGCTTGTACATTTTCATGCAAGTATATATATATCTATATATACATCTGACTTGGTTAACGAAAAATCGATGAAATACCCGAGGCAGAACATGCACTAGCGGGCGGCATAGTTTCGCTTAAGTTCCTGTTATTGCTCTCGCTGAAAGATATTGCTCGAGCCTCACTTAAGTCCAAGTTAACTCCTGATGGATACGGCATCGAACATATTAAAGAGTGCCACGCCTCGTTGATCTAATGTTCACTGGTCTTTCAGCCGTTGGAAACCCGTCACAAGGAAATGTAAGTGAAGTCATGTAAAAGTTTGCATTTATTTATGATACAATAATACGTATCGGGCATAATGTAAGTCAGTGGCAGAGGCGTCGTTGTATTACTGAATATTTGATATGTAAAGAGCATTAATTGAACCGTTTGCAATCGAAGTTGGTACCTGTAAGTAATTGTATTAAATCGGGTCGTATATATTTATGTGAGCCTTTTTCAAGCAGCCGTTGGTAGTAAAGGGACGCCAATATTATAAGTACTGCAGCTAGCAATCACTTTTAAAGTTCCACAATGTTAATGATGTTTCGACAATATCAGGAACCGATTAGATGCTAACATTCCATGTTGTTCATAGCTATGTCATATGCCCTTATATAATTGCCGCAGATAAAGACAAAATTAATATTTTCAGTTTTACCTAAATTCATTTAACAATTGGATATATATATTTAAAGCAGTTTGTCAGTGCCTTCTTTTCTCTCAGTTAGCTAGAGTGAAAAAAAAATCCCAAAAATAAAAGAACAACGACTATAAGACAGCTGCCCCGGACCATATGTACATGATAGAACGAATGCGACAAGCTCTAACGTCCGGCTTAAGCTCAAACAAGGAACTTGTGCTGGGTAAAATCTTTATTGCAACTGGCACATGGGCTCTACTACAACAGAAGTTTCTCTCTGGCTATTTTTGACAAACTCTGCTATTACGTAAGATTAGCTCGATGGGTTTATCCAATTAAAACGGGTCGTCTCTATATCGTATTCTGTTACGAGATGGCAAGGAGCTTTGGCGCCTCTGCTTTCGCATCTTCCAGTGGTTAACATGTGTCATTGCTAAATCAAATACGACCGATCGTCCCAGTGTAAACAAGCCGCAAAACATCTTCTCTAGCCTTTGACAAACCAGCAGATAACAGTCAATTTCAATGAGAATGATGGCAAGATGAATAATTTCATCTTGACTTATCAGCATTCATTAACTGAATGCCATTCGTTGCTCTTCTCGAGAACTTCTTCTCGGCTTCGTTTTGTTTCGGTTCGGTACTCGACAGTCGCCAAAGAAGAGCTGGATGCAAAGAAACACGCTTCAGCATTGATGCAACTCATGCTGGCCGAACGCACCTTTCTCGCACAGAAAAAGTGAAGAAAATTGCTTTCCGTTATTATTATTATTATATATATATATATATATATATATATCACGGTTTGTGTGAATATTACCACACTTGTGTTCAATAAACAAGCCGAGTGAAAAATTAATTTTTTTATTAAACAAAAGAAAAAGGTTTGATGTAGCGATTAATTATTTTCTCGTGCTAACCAGTCGTACCATAAATTATTAATTTAGTTTTAGAGAATGCTAGCGATAGCTTTAAATTAGCTGGATAATGGTAATAATAATAGCGTACGTATGACACGCTACATTACTTACGTGCGCCATTGTAAATATTCAGAAAATCATAGACTATAGAAAATGAATAATGTTAGGCTCAGCTATGGAATAACTTTTAAATTATGCAATTTTAGCAGACGAAATATGGTCAACGCCTACATTCAGATATTCTGATTATGACCAGAAAATAATGAGTAGGCAAAAATATGTTTTTAGTGCTGAAAACCAGCGCATGCAAAATAGGAACACATAAGGTAATTTTAGTTAAAAATTAAGCGTAGCTACATTTTAGCGAGGGGGGCCAGCCGTCTGAGGTAATGCTTAATCGAGGTTTCTCCAAAAAAAGTTATCAAACGACATGATAACAATAGGCCGTGGCAACCATATGTCAACGCAGAAATCTAAATCAGCGATGGCTGATGATTCCCATCGCAACGCATTCAACGAAATGCGCATTAAGTACTCGAACGACACCCCTATTTTTAATAAAAAATCCATTAAGCGTACCATCGGCATCAATGAGCTATAGGTTGGTCTGAGTCGCCTAAAAAGAACTTCAGTGACGGTGTTGAATAGAGTTGGATGTGGGCTGCTATTGACACTGCAACAGGGATTTCAAAAAGTGGAAACAAATGATGTTCCCGTCATATCTTAATTATGGCCTGGAAAAGGAATCACAGGACCAAGTGATGGCTTTAACCCTTATATCTCCCATATTTAAGTTTTGTGATCGCAATTGCTTTGATGCAATAAAAAAATAACAGGTAACTAAGCTATCAATAACGAAATTAGGCACGGCAATGCAAATGATTCGTGTCTAATAGTTGAGAATATTCTTGGGCACTAATTTAAACGCGTAGACAAATAAAGCGGAGCACGTGTAGCATACACAACGCATCGCCAACGTACGTTATATGGTTTAAAAGTTAACTGAACTTTTTTCACCCTCTAAGTAGCTATGGATAGCCTAGTATCAACAAATAAATATATACCTTGAACTTAAAATAAGGAATTTGCACATTGTGAATGATCAATAGATTTCCTCACACTATGTGTTTCGAACGTTGATAAGAAGGTACGAAAAGCCTCCTTGTAAAAGGACTGAAATTTTTTTGTTTTCAGTTCAGAGTTGTGAATACACATTTTTTGAATCTGCTTGATGTTTTCTCAAACTTAATAAAGAATATCTGGCAAAATTAAGTTCCAAAATATTGGCTAACAGACTTTGTGTCCATACAAACCGGGTTTATGTCAATTTTATCGTGTGCTATTATGTAAGAAAATGTAATACAATCATGTAATTTGCCAAACTCAGCGTAAACTCAAACTAAAATGCCCATAGTTTTACAAATATCCAGTAGTTTTAAAGGCGACAGTATATAATTGGAGTTACCCCGAAGTTACCTTAAATCTTCATTACAAATACATTATTATATACAAATGTAAAACTTTTCATAGTTTTTCCATTGTGTTATTTTGTTACTTAAAAATATAAAAGTGTTTATATTGCATTGTTTAATAGTTGTATCGTTCATCCGCATGAAGAGACGAATTTCTGTGTATTGTTTATGTAATGGCATTCACTGCAACATCCTACACATTAAATAACGGCTAAAAATTGGGGTTTCATGCCTGATTGGCCACATCCGTCTTCATACCTCCTCTTCAATCGTTATGCTATATTTCCAAAAGCTAAAATGTTTCAAAGGTACCTTCATAGTTAAGAGAAACATTCACCCGTGATAGAAATTTTGCGTATTCGATTTTTAGACCTAGCGATCAGAAAATGTTAGCTATGCATCACACCTGGTCGTTCTACTTCGTTCTTCTTTCAAGTCTGACCCATAAGCCAGGGCGATAGTCCTTCTGCCCGTTAATTATTGTTAGCATGAACTTGTTCAGTATTCCACAATTGCCAGACCATATATAAGTCTTTGGCAATCATCAATCATCCGCAATGAGCTATCCGCTATCAGACTTTCCGAAATCATATTAGATATGTCATTCTAGACATAAAAGCATTGGACGTTACGCAACAACAAGTGAAGGTGGATTCTGTATTGTGCCGGACATTTCCGTTTTTCTGTTCTCGATGTTCCACTCGCTTCACTAACTCCGCCCGTCTCTACTTTTCCCGTTATATAAGTAGTAATGTAAGCACTGAGTTAGAGAATAATGCTGGAATAGGCAAGTCGCCAAACATTATCACCTGAAACCGGACTGACGTGGCCGGTTGTGCCCATAGTCGCTTTGTAGCCGCGTGCGTTAATATGTCTTTTCCTGAAGCGAGCCTCAGCAATCCTCATATGAATTATAATTGTAGATGCAGATACCCATACGTAATGACAGTTACTGTCCACATGTTAGTCACGGATACGAACATGTCCTCCCATCATTCTATTGCATCTCTCAAGTATGCTAAAATATGTATGGACAAAGCCAGAAGATTAATACTAAAATTCAAGCAAAATGTAGTGAGACACTCATTCGTGTTGGGAATGAGGTTTTATCCGAAAATAATACCTGTAAAGGATAGAGTAATGTGAGATATGATGGCTAGTTAATTCAGTTTTGAGCTAAGGCAAAACCGCATAAAAGCTGT
Organism: Varroa destructor; assembly: GCF_002443255.2. NCBI lineage: Eukaryota > Metazoa > Arthropoda > Arachnida > Mesostigmata > Varroidae > Varroa > Varroa destructor. The sequence continues at coordinate 14,312,506 of NW_019211456.1, forward strand.
TCGCGTATGTTCATACGATACAAATGTAACGACTATGGAAAACGATGATTTCGGAATATAACAAATCTATTACCAACGAAGAGAAAAACAGGTATGAATGAATGTCGGTCTGCATTTACGTGTATGTATAACAGGAGGACCTAAGGTGCTATAAATCGGGTTACGAGTGTCCCAATTGGATCATTTGCAGACTACCGTGCGTATACAGGCAATTCCACTGTAAAAACAAACGTAGATAAAGTCGTGTCCATAAATGTAATTGCATAGGTGGGTGGCGTTTGCCGAGGAATACAATAACATTGACTGGCATTGGATGCTATAGTTTGCCCGCTATAATCATAGTTCGCTTATAGCTACAGTTAGTAGAGTTATAGGCACGCGTCTTAGATGTTTACGCGCCCACGACGTGTTATAAATAGACAATTAGTGAATAAAGTTCTTGAAACGCTTTTGTCTGACAAGTGACACGAGGATCTCTGTAAATTGGTGAATACATCTGCTCCGCCCTTTCTAAATTCGGGCTGGCATATCGCTTCACATGTCCCATTCGTCAAATCCGGCTCAACTCTGTTACGGTGACGGGGTATAAAATGCAAGGACTTAGACTGTCCTAATCAGTGAATCTACAGTTTCTGCTAAAATAACTGACACCGACACTTAAGATGAATCAGGGGTTCAATAAATGTTCTTTTTGCTTGTGCATTGTACCTGTAGCACCTTTTACATAAGCAATCGTCCAAGTTTCGTATACGGATACACAACAGCTATCTGCGTTCACTTGTACACAAAATGGGTGCTCCTTCTACGATAGTTATTCCGATCCTACTGTTAAATACAACTCACCCATCTAATTCGAGTAACCAAACGTCGTATGGATAATCAGGCAAACGACCGAACGGGTGGATAGATTTTTTGACGTTTGCCGTTGATACTGACGGCTTTTAGTGTTCGTAGTAGACACTAACTAGTTGCGTCTACTGGAGTGAAGATTGCAGCGGCAGGCCCCAGAACGAACACACACTCGCTTACACACAAAGAAAGACACGACGCTCACACACCTCAGAGACACTTTTCTGGTCTGTTTTAAAGATAGCGACCTGCAGTGGCAAGCAGACCAATACTGACTAAACGACCACCGACCACTGCCTAATGCCCGATGCTCGGCAGTCAGTTGCTGTTATGTTGGCTAACGGCCACAGCAACAACGAGCGACCTATCGTTGACGCTGCCTGGAGCTCTCGCTCTCCGCTGTGCTCACCCATCGAGGCGCGCTAAAGCAGAGCAACTTTACATGTAACTCTACAGTGGAAGAGCGGATAAGCTGGTTCGCCTTGTCTAGGTTAGGATGAGCTATGACTGCCCTCCGAACTTTGCCCAAAAGGAAATTGACTTTGGAGCGCGGATCGCATTGACGGCCGTAGTTTGCAGTCTATCCATTGGCCGAAGGTGAACCGTATGACGAGTGTTGTATGTTGGCCAGGTAACCAAGGGGTTTGCCCTTAGTTCGTCGTGCTCTTGTCGCCTTCTTGTAACCTTTACAGTTGGCAATTGAATGCTGAGTATAGGATAAAGACTAGTCACTAACGGCCCGCTTTGCTATCGATGTATCCCATCGATGCGTAGGTTGTCGTCGTTACCTTCAGATCAACAGAGTGTGTGTTTGCGCCACTCGTTACCATGGCCCGAGGCAGAGTTTATGCTCCGGAGCAGCTGCCATTGGAGAAGGCGGAAAACACAAGCTCGACGCGGCTTCCGACCGCCTAAGACTAACAAATAGCAATTCAGCCCGTCGTCCAGCGCTTCTGTTGGAAGCCACTGTTCCGAGTTATGCGAATAGGACCGCAGTGCACGTGTCGTATGTAGCCCGCTCATACCCATACACCCGTGTACATACTCGTATGAGCCAGAGTTGGTTTAAGGATTTACTTGGCGTGCCTAATCAACTTCATGACAATGCGCTACAGCGGTACAATGGTGATAGTGATACAGCCAAACTGTATACAGCTATAGAGCACAATTCGCTTTATACAATTCACTACTCTATGTGATCTATATTGGCAGCTAGCACTACACGTTGACTTACGATGTAGCGTGATGACGATAATGATACTGAAACGGGATCTTTACTGATAACCGCTAGAACCTAAGGAGTAGGGACATAGGTTTTAACTTTGGGATGAACGACTAGGAAGCTAACTGATAATACATCGGAGTGGTAGCATCGACTATTACGCACCTCTTACTACAGGCGAAAAAAGGCTCTTAAGGATCGAATACCTTTGAATAGGGAACGAAACGCCTAGATAGAACAGGAGGTCTCGCTTGCTAACATCTCGCAAATGCCATCCTTACTGCATGTTTTGATCAGTGATGAAAGATTATGACTCACTTCAAGATCCATCAAATATACGGTATTTGAAGATAGACACAAATCTTGTTATTTATAATGAAGACTGGTTAAGAACTATGTAGAGAAACATGACGGGTTCCGAAGCTGTTGTAATCTACGATTATACTTGTAACGTTTGTTGGCAACAGGATAATGGTATTTATGCAACCATTACGTCATAGATTCAAAGACTGCAAGAAAGGAAAGTCTGCTCCATTAGATTAGTGGGTCACATGAGATACATTAGAGTATAATACTGAATGACAAATGGAACTAATGTATGTGTGGCGAGACCTAAAAGAGCACATCACAATAAACATTAATCTCACTCAAATTGGATTAAAGCGGGACAATAGATGAAATTCCAATAAACATAGTGAGAGATACTTGCAGGTGCTGGATGATTCAGAGTCAGTAACAGTTTGATATTATTTCGATGGCGATCTGTGGTGCAATTATTTAAACAGATGTAGGATTATAGTTATTAAAAATAATTGTATTGTATAAAAATAAATGGCTATGCAATCATATTTGATATGATATGATGTCTAATGGACCAGGAATTGAAAAAGTGATGTAACAACAAAATTTCAAATCTTGGTAAATGCCTTATTTTTAATGTCCACCTTTGTCTACACGAAGCGAAACTCTATAAAAAAAAGTTTCAAAATCTTTAATTAGCCAGCTATGCAGGTTAGTAATTACCATTACATCGTATCTATTATATATGATAAATTGAACCGTACAACACTGTTGCTTTAGTTTAATTCTGATCTGTATCAAAATACCAAGCTAAAAAGTTCTCTGTGTGAAAAGTTTAACGAAATGCATCGATACATAAAAAATGGTACCGAATTGTTAGTTATTCGCTTACTTATATCTATATAAAAACTTCAACAAAGTGTACTGCTGTAACGCTGCATTAAATTCTCATTTGAGTTTGAGCGAGTTTAGCATCGTTTTTATCTTGAGTCGATCATGTCGTCTATAAGATTCGTCCTGGGATGGCTGCTAATGTCATTGTATGCTATGGTCGGAGCTCCATGACAGAGGTATCTTTGCTTCGCCAAGTTACTAATCTCTTCGAAGTTTTACTGCGCTTAAGCTTAAGGCCTGTTCCCTATGCAGTCTTCGCACGAAACCTAGATGCGCCTTTCTAACTAAACCGCTACGCGTTACCTTTAAAGTATATATCGATAACCCAAAATATACGAAAATGAAATAATAATAAAACCCTAGAAATCTAGAAAGCAATTAATTGTGTTCCGTATTGATAATATTATATCATAATAGTCCCGAAGTGGAAATTACCGTCTATGGTACATAAAATTGAAAAACTACTGTGGATGAAGGCTGTCTCCCGTTCACTAATTTGACCTTCAGGCAATGTTCAGTGTACAAGACTGGCTATTTATGATTATATTGCTCTTTATCTACCCCCAAATACGGATACTCTTTTACCAAAAAGGCATGAAACACTTCTTTTGTCAACGAGAGCTGTCGACAACATAACATTTGAACGTGTTGTTGATAGTGGACTATTTAACGATCCTATTAGTGATGGTAAATTTAGTTACTTTAGTCAGTTTTATACAACACCTAATAGATGGCTAATTTCATGGATAGTCACTTAACCGATATGCTATATATTTTTTTCATTCGGCACATGGCTTATCGTATAGGGAAGACCAACACTAATGTATCATATCAACCCTATTCATAAAAAATGCTTTATATATATATATATAGCAACCCTAGAAAATTTACAAATTCTGTTTAGAAGATTATTGACAATATATATATATAGGAAAAACGTCGTTTACTACACATTTAGCAGCATCTTTTCTTGCCTTGAGGTAAAACTAGACTAAACTTCTGCGCTTTCACTAGCTAATCTTTCAATTAACACTCTAGCGAAAGTACGGCAAACAATTTTTCGGTATTTTTTGTTCGAAATAACTTCTGCTGTCTCCTTGAAATGCATATGACAATCGATGTTGGGTTAAAACTGAAACAGTAAGCAGACATTTCCTACGTAGGCTCACATATTCCACATTGAATTTCACCATGGTATTAGGAAACTGCCTTCATCGCGTGTGCCATAGCAGTTGCCTTGCTCTTGGGTAAATGCAGTCATAGTACAACAAATTGGATTGTCTAATAAATTTTTTAACTACATAAAACTGGATATTCATGAATATTATGAAGAATTATTTTTACAGATTCGGATTATTGGTAATTTCACGCGGCTTCACTTGCATTTTGTTATAAGTTGTGCCGCCTGAACAATCGATGCTTGATTTAACGAAATGGTAAAATCAGACGTATAGATGAATAAAGAGTCCGCTGAAGTTGTAGGCGAGTCAAGTAGATAAGTTTTCTGTTGTTAGCACGGCAACAATAACACAAATATGTGACACCGCTCGGTACCTTATATTTCGTCCACAATCATACCCAGGCAGTTTGAATTAATAATTCCATTATCATACTAACGATTAGATATGCAATGCTACATCGAGTGGTTTTCTTTAGTAAATGCAACGAATTCTTCATACGTGTAGAAGAGCTGAACTCTGAGTGCTAGAATTATCGTCTATGGATGTAATAATTTAATTCAACTCAACATGGGTTACGGTCTATTCATTTATGTTTATAATATGCATCCCCTTGAAATGTTTTTTCATCTTCCAGCACCAATACAAGTTTTATATATCAATTTGCAAGATAGGCGGAAAGTATGCCATGCCATTAATAGTGACGGTATGTCAACGGCTGGTGGGATGTCCGAGGATGCAGATAGTAATATTGACAGCAACGCCATGGGTAATAGTCAGGTAGGACTTTCAATCCGATGCAGAGCTCATTAATAACACGTGGATGATTCTCACGATGGCATGACTTGTTTTGACCGGACTATCCTCCTATATAATAAAACAACACGGACCAAGAGAATAAGCTAAGGGTGGACCTTTTTAAAGGGTTTTTCATCGTAGGAATGTACGAATTAATAAACGTGGCTGTATGATTTCACACTTTGTGCCCCTATGCAGTTTTCAAAAAATATCTGCGGCCCTATCTACCTGCGTTCAAATACGCGCACAATTCGGTGGAAAACTTCACTTTCAAAAATAATTAGTAAATTTGGCATAAACTCTTAATTCCGTATGAAGTAAGCGAAATTCCTGCTGATATTATTACCTTTATCAACAACTCCTTTTTATATTTAAAGACAAACCCTGCCGAACAAATAAATCTGTATAAGGCTGTATCGCTGTAAAAAGGCGTGTGACTCTGTAACTGAGAAACAACGAGTATGGATAAAATAAATCATAAAAAATGTTATCTTTATTAGCTTTATATCTGTATGAAGATACAATCAAATTTTTTAAAGCGATAGTGCCAGCCAAAGTTTAAAAATCGATGCCTGGCGGATTTTACCATTTGATGTTGCTTAGATCTTAGGCAGCCGCCCGCTGATATGCCCTGCGCCCCAATCGATGCTATTCGAAGTAAAGAGAAATTCGTCTTTAAGCTTGGCACGTCCGGAGAGATTTATCAAGACGCCCATCGACATTACAAGTTATCGGCTTAGGTCCTTGAAACGGCGTTGGCATGAAGTGCGTGCAATTTATCTATATTATTTATCATTAGGTGATTTGCTGAAATTGTACAAAGGTGAAATTATACAAAAAACTTTGTATCACTGTTCAGTGTGTGTTGAATATTACGTGACAGTACAACGTAGCTAAGACAGCGACCTAGCTAAGCTTTAGTTATACTAGGTATTGAACTCAAGCCTTTCTTATTAATTAATTGAAAACTGCTAACCTAACAAGCCTCCGTAAATGAATTCAAGATGCTTCAAACCTACACTCTACGAAGGAAAAATACTCCTTTAAAACGTTCAAATATCGCTTTTTTTTTTTTTGGAAAATATGTTAATTCATTAGCATTAACCACTGCTTGGGATCACGTGTAATAAATAATTTCAGGCCCCATTTCTGCACTAAATATTTTACGAGCTTTCGATGCGATATAAAGCCTTAGCATACCAAAACTTAATTTACCCGATTGTACTGCATAGGCTGTGCCACTGTGACACCTATCTATTCCCATTGACCACGGTAACAAACTATTCTCGGTTCAGCAACAATGCAACTGTATAGTCTTTTAGTCACTATAAATTTTGCGTGTATGGTTCACTCTATTTAGTTTGTACATTACTGTCATTTAATTTGTTTGGTTTTCGATACTGGGATTCATGTAATCATGACTTGCTTATCACCATTATTCGCTACTGAGCACGAAACCAGAGGTTGTTGGTTTAACATTCGGGTAGGATACATACCCTAGCTCAGCAATGAGCTGATGTCACTTGATGTTAAGAAAACAAACGCACAAAATACGAAATCAGGCGTCAGGTAGATTAGTATTACCTACTTCACAAAAATGAATACGAAAAGCCGTTTTTTGTTATGGGAAGCCTATTTCACGGGAACCATTTATCGACATATTAAAGGAAACGGAGTGTAACAGTGGCCGCATGTGGCGTCCCGTTACGTTGGGACGTTTAAATTACCTTTAATTAGTTCTACTGCTTTAAAAAATTATTGACTCTCAACTTCAACTTTCTAAAAGGTTCTATATGAAAAGATAAGCTAATATTTGAGAGCTATGTTAAGGCTAGGCATAATAAATACAACCATAAAAATATGTCTTATTACTGTAGTTATTTTCCAACGTTTGCCAAGGCTATTGTTAAAGTAGCTGTTAGGCAGTTATTACTCACATAGCGGGGAGGGTTTAGCAATGTCGAACAATCGGAAGATCATGAAATGGTCGCTGTTAATAACAACCCGCAAAATCTTTCTTGGCTCAGCTAGAGCGCTTTCCCAAAGATAGAGCCTATAAAGCCACGTAAACCACTGTCGGTTTCTGGTTAAACAAGGGTGGACACTGCATATTTACCATACTATTTGCATGCCCAATATAAATGAATTACATTCCTCAGAACAACGATTGTTAAACAAAACAAGGCTCCGGGTATAAAATTACATGATCAAGGCATCGGTTAAGTGAACAAAAGTTTATCCAACTATATTTTAGTTTTTTTTTTCTTGTCTACCTTGAAATTATATTTTTTTGTATGTAGCATCTTGAGGGTTTCAGTCACAATGTCGACAGTCGCAAACTTATAGGTGGAATATATCCACCAAATATGTCATCAAAATGGCCGAATAACTTACTTTAACATTTAGATTTCAGTTTTTGACTACATGCGTCCCGTTGGTTAAGTCCGCCTTGTACACATGTGTCGACTTTTTTAATAGTTTTTTTTTGTCATATTAATAAATATCTACTAAAAACACTTAAACATACCGTCAGTGTTACTCTATACATTTTGATAAACAGTGTCCAGTTGTTACAAAAATAGCTTTATTTCACATTTTTATTTACGAGTCATAAGACCGTTATCTAGTTCTCACGATATGTTCTCACATTTATGCTGAATTTTTGCACAGGAATTCATCCTAACAAAGAAGGCGATTAATAACTTTTTGACTTTATCTTGATACCTTAGATTACGTTAGATTGCATATTGCGTAGTCTGTATGAAATTCCGACACACAAAATAAATTGGAAGGACGTCTTTTTAGGTTGAAAAATACATAATTAATTGATTTAATTTGTCAACGGAAACATAATCCATAGTTATCAGCGTGATCATTATATTTATAAAATGCATGTGTGGTAGAGATGATGTGCCCAAAACAGTTTCAACTCCACTATTACGTTTACTGTGCTAAAAAAACTTGAGTGTTCTTAAAATACTGCTTTCCAGTTTGTTGTCTTTAGGGTTTTAAAGAAAAGAGAACTTAATTTAATAATTTCCGTAATACAAATCACCGTTCCAGATTGAGCGTATAGAGAATTTCTGAAAGCAGATAAACCCTCATATAGATTCTGTTGAGGTAATTTGGCTGGGTGGTAAACAGAAAATGATTAGAACGCTAAGGCATCGTGTACTCTACTTCTCAATCCTATTTGTAAATGACTAAAGTGCAGGGATTTTCTCTAAAACACCAAGGAATAAAAAAAAAATCTCAAATTTGAACCTCAATCCTTATTTGTAAATTTTCCTTCACTGTATTCCCGTAACATTTAATTCTTATTTAAGTGCGATTGTACGTACCATAACATAAAATTAAATTATTAAGGGCTCGTGTTCAGTTAAACAAAAAAAACGCCCGCTGTAGATTTCTTGTTGAGAACTGTAACTTACTAGTGGCATTTCAACTACCGAAAATTTATTTGTACTGCAGCAATCTGCGCTTTAAACTAATGTCATGCATTTTAATGTTTTTTTTATAGTTATGTATCAAACGCATATTGCTTACAATAACTACAGCAAAATACTAGAGCCTTTAAGACCAGTAGTTCTGACAAAACTCTTTTATTGGTGAAGTTTGATGGGTTTCTTCGCACATTCCACCAGGTGTCACTTTTCAACTAGCAGGCTATACGTTTGTGTCTGTGTCCGCATCAGAAGCACGTATTCGATTCAGTCAGATAAAAATTACAGAACTTAGTTTTATAATTTATTTATAGATGAAATGAAACGAAAAATAGATAAAACGAAAATGATTTCTTTATTGTAAATGTTTAGAGGAAATAAGAATACTGCTCTAATGTTTTTTTTTCTTTCTAATGTTTTAATATGTCATTCTCGAGCCTACGATAGGCGTCAAAACTTATAAAAAGCATCATCGTTATTTTTTCACAAGAGCAGTAGAGTTATCATGAATGAAACTTAATAATTACTTCACCTTGTGTCTTGCGCAACTTGAAGCCATTACATAAGTTACTTGGGCTTGCTTTGTTCGCATTTTTCTTTAGAATTTCCGTCTTAAATTTTCTTCAGAACCAATGACCTATATAATGTTTATTTACATGATTATGGCCAATTAATAGAGTAAACTAGAATATTTCAAGCGTGAATTATAGCCGGCATAGATATGCGGCATAAATGATACGCCTGCTGTGGGTCTAATATTTTTCAGTACTTATCACTATCGCTAACATCATTACAAAATAACTACATGTATGTCAGCATTTTATATTTCGTTTAATAGTTTATTAACGTAAACAGGCTCGATAGTACAGAGTACGGTAACTACCACTAGAACACCCACAGAACTATTTCATCGACTGAACACTGCAACCTCCCGCTTCACAACCCTTTTACATCGTCTGCATAGGAGCAAATTCACTCTCACGGCAGGTTGAATTGTTATACTCATATCGAATCTGATCAGTGATTTGTGGATGAAAATGGACCTTTAGCAGTTTCAGCAATGCTTCTTTCTGGTCTTCTGAGACATCAGTTTTATAGCGTTGGGCGAATGTCAGGAAGCACTGGTGCCAAAGGACAGGTAGCTTACGCTGATCCGTTTCGAACCTATGGTAAGCATGCATTAGGGTAACATTTATATTAGTATTATACAGTTCAAACTTAACGATGGGCGTAGCGACATATCTTTAAAACAACACAGCATATTATAATCGCCATGAATGGAAATCGCAATAAATTGGCAAAACTAAGCACAGATCTGAACCAGTTGCTAATGGTAATAACAGATGTTTAATAAATAACTTAATAACAAAGTGAGACTTCAAATAGTTCCGTTCTAGACTAACTTGACGAGTTCGTTCAGCTTACCTGAGAAAGTGGTATACTAGTGCATCAATAACCCGATAAGGAAGAGTGTACTTTTTATCAATTAACACCCGAAGAAAGATTGAGTTTGCACCCGAATATTCCATTTCTGCCAACCTCAACATACAAGCGCACGCATGTAGCACTGGGACTGAATTCTTAGTCAATACCGATGATATAATAATTGCCTCACGAAGTGTGCAACTACCACTCTGAGAATAAAAAACAAAAAATGAAACAAATGAAAAAATTGTTCCGTAACGAAAAATCATGTTACGTCCATAGTTAGGTTTTTTTTTTCTGTGAATAAACAATGAACTTTGTCTATTAGAGTTTGCACGGTCACTAAGTGCATCGCGGCTAAAATAAGTTTGCGCTTAAATTTCGCGGAAAAGTGAATATTAAGCCTTTTGGCAAGTCAACCCTACATCATTAATAATACCTCGTGCGCGTGATTAGTAGTAACTGATTATACTTATGTTGAACAAGCGCTGAAATTTATTGTAACAAGTGCCTATATTGTTTAGTTTTGTTAATTATCGCAGTTCTTTTCTTATAATGGAGAGGTCTTGTGCTTCGTGTACTATAGCTTGGGACAGCTGGCTAAAAAGAGATTAAGCTTACCTCACAGAGAGGCAAGACGATTCCTTTAAAGAAGGCGCCTGGTTTAAATATTGCTTTGCGGAGTGCCTGATAAAGATGAAAGTTTAGCCGTTTAAATTCGTCGATATCATCTCGTACGCGGGGAAGAAGAACCAGGTTATAAAAGCGTTGCGCCATTTTCTCCTTCAGATTGGACGCAAAAAGCCGTGTCGCCTGATACATTGCGGCAGCTGTCCAGTTGTCTGGTTCTGTTATATATAAAACCTAAATAGAGAATCATAAAATCATATAAGTAAAGTTAAATCTATCTACACCTGAAGCAAACTTAACGAAGACCTTAAAAGTGGAAGCCTACCGCTGACAACGTAAAGTAATTTAGGAATCCTAAGATAATAATTAAATAGCGACGTGCGCAAAAATATTAGAATATATTAAATGACCATTTTTATCGAAGTTTGCTACTCTAGTTATCTACTCTAAATAACTAGTGGTCAAGTTTCAGAGGCCATCCTTCGGAAAAAAATATCACTATCGAAAATCTGCCTGTTTTGAATAAACATCGGTCCGAGTCAGAACGTCAAAATTTTTCAAAAAATGTTTCCAATGAGACAAATCTAGAAGTTCGGTTACCTGTTTTCAAAATTGATAAGCATCACTTGCGGAGAACCCTATTGCATGATTGAATAAACACATAGGACACTTCGACAACATGTTCGTCTCATATTATAGTTGTAAAATATAAAACTCACTTGTTCCCAGTTTTCCAAGGCTGGAATGATCTTGAACGCTTTGGGAAGCTTGCCGCAGCGGTATTTTTTTAGCAAAGTCTTCACACCTATATACATCTCCACGACCTTTGGGTTCATGTCTTCAAAATGTGTATCATCGGAGAATTGTGTACGAACCTCTGTTTCCTTGGCTGTCAACCTCTCCATAATAATGTCAGCCAACGTACGGCGTTCCTCCTATAAAAATATGAATAGCAGACGCCAACACGCGGTTGGCATTATTTAATCGCCGTTTCGACGTGTAATATCGAGGAAGCTTAACGGCAATTTAAAACATTGTATAAGTGATTTATATACAGATTAAGTTGGACAATTTCCAAATGTACCTGCTATTTCTGGTACCGTAAAGTGCCACTAAATGCAAAATAAAACACTCATGTATAAAACAACAATAATCAAGAATGACTGCTATCACTTAACCACTAACTTGTTTAGTACGCATGAAAAGTTCCATTTGTTTAGCGGCTTCTTCATCGATCTCAAACTCTTCGGCTTCATAAATACGTCGCTCTTCGCTCTCTTCAAGATCTTCTCCTGTGTGAAACACAAGCAGTTTGTGAGCCAAATCGCGTTATGGCCTGATTGAAACTTGATAAAGGGAAGCTAAGCACTTGAGGTCTTAAGGAGTTCGAGAGGTTAGGTGAGTATATACATAAAAATGCTCGGAAACTATATTTGTGACATTCTAGTAGAATAAGGTGAGATACTCGCAAAAAGTATCCTAACATATTGCGGTACAGTATAGGGACAAACAAGATCATCAATAATATGAGAAACTGACAATGATTTTGCGTACCTTCTGAATCGGAACCGAGGGTCGGTGCCTTGATGGCAACCTTGTTTCGGCCCCTCCGTTCATCGAATGAAGCCGAAGATGAGAATTCGACCTCATCTTCAGGATGTTCCTGTTGGTGTCGAGCTTCCGCTAGAATGTGTTTTGTCAGCCGTGAATTCACGTACTAAAATTATACAATTATCGGCAAAAACTAATTAGCATTCGGGAGGGACATTAAATCTGCACTACATTATTAACTCGTCATCTATCTGGCATTGTGTAAATAGCAAAGGGTATTCTAAGACACTCATTATAGGAACAACTCAACAGCACTATCGACAAAAAGCGCAACCAAATAACAAGACGCTAGCCATACTGTTGTGCTCGTCTCGAGTTATTCATTGAAATAAATTGTAAAGACGCGTCATAATTCCGCCGCCATTGATCCCGGATAGAATCAGAATGTCGACTGAATTAATGACCACACCATTTCCGAAAATCTCGCCCATGCATTTCCATACACAGGAAGGGGGGCATACTTCGTCTCAAGTGGTTAATTCTAAGATGCATTCATGAATTCTAAGACTCTTTTGAAAATATGCAAGCTGATGAATTACATAACTGGCTATTCTAATTATAATATTAACCTAATCTGTGTACTGTATGTATTCGTTCAGATGAGGCTAAGCGATGTTTTTTTTCAAAACATTCGCCTTATTACTTTAGAAAGTGGTTGATAGCACCAGATGATCTTATTATAGAAATCAACCACAGTTAATGCACTTGATGTCAGTTCTTATATTGTGTGATGATCCGAAGAGACTCTAGATGTTCGCTTTGAAAACTGTTCGCTGTGTGAATTTCTGCATTTGATTAGCCCAATATCGGACGTAGGTTAACGAAACGTATGCCTATATTGTAGATGCAGTATTTTAGCGTACGTATATGGTCTGCCCGTAATAAAGCCGTAGATACTTTAACTGGTACACTTTCAGGTTGACACAGTTAGTCGAGTACACTGCTGTCCTCGTGAGAGTGCAGGCAATTGTCTTTCGCATGCTTCTTGTCAGTCCGTGGTAGTAATCACGCTTCTTCGTGCAAGCTTCCACGTAAACGTATGCGTTTTAACCTTTTAGATCGTTCAAAACGGGTTTTTTAAATGAAGCCTCCAACAAGCTAAATAAATTATTATTATTCTAGATTAACATAATCGTAATCTAGAAATCGACTCAGCAAATCTGGGAAGCAACTCACGTGAGGAATACCATATACTTATCTTGTAGAAGATAAGTATACAAGGTCGTACGACTTAATCTGGTAAAAATCTTGTACGACCTTAACCGATAATAAGCTGCACTCTTCTGAGCATTTCATATCAGAAAGTACTCCAACACTAATCAGCGGTTACCATGCGTAGGAGTTAGTAGAAGACCTTGTTTTTTAATAGTAATTTATTGTAAAAGTTCTCATAGTTACTATATTGTGGCCCTGCGGGTAGCGCATTCAACTTGACCTATGTCACGTACCTCATCTTGTTGATCGGGGTCTCTTTTGCGTCGATTCTTCACACGACCTGTCGCTGTTACGGTTCCTTCCGATTCGATCTGTTCCGCCAGCGGAGCATGTCGGACTTTTTTCACCACGGAAATTTTGTCCGCTTTACCCATCTTTGAATATGACTGTATGTACCTTCCTATAAATGTACCTAAAATGCTTACGGCACGTAATTGCTCGCAGCCACAAAGCTATCATTAACTTCCTGAGGGTATCGAAAAGGCTCACATTGACGGTACAGTCGATATACGAGATTCGAAGAGCGACAGCACTAGAACTCAACCTCACGTGCCCGATCGTAAACAAAACCACGTGACCCGCTCTGCGGAAAGGGCAATTTAAATAACGGCGCGCACTGGTTCCACGGGTGGAGGAAGCACTGTTATGGCCATGCGTCATTTTTAGGATTGGGCATTAAGCTATACAAAGCTAACTCTGGACGGCGCTAACTCTAGTACTTACATACAGTAAAGAATTTCGATCCGGTATTTTTCTTCCAGGCTTTGCCTTATATATATATATATATATATATATATATATATATATATATATATATATATATAAGGTAGAATAACTAGAGAGAAATTGACAGCGTAATGCTTGTAGAGCGGAAAACAGGTACGCAGAATATAATGATCGCCTTGCGCTACCGAAAGGTGAAAAGGGTTAGTTTTCAGCTGATTTGGCCCCGATATCTCAGGCTGCTATCAGGTAAACCAAAGTAAAATGCATCACCTTGAAGAACAAAAAATATTTAATGTACCTACAGCTGAACCAGCATTAGCTGGCTAGACCCAGCTATTTTCCAGATTGCCTGTGTTGTTGTTGCCTGCATGCCCCTCTCGTTTGCCTGCTGCTACCACAATCACTATCAACAGACATCATTATCATCTCTGTCTTATGGCTGTGAGTGGGTAGTGCCGACGACAACGACAGCGGCGGCGGTGGTCGTGCGCGCGCGCGGTCGAAGCGGAGGGAAACATTCGATCCACTACTACGACGAAACCACATCCATTTGCGGCGGCGTCAGCAACAGCAGCAGTGCGACGGCGTTTCGGCAACGACGAGGACGCCAATGGCACTAGGCTATAACTGCTTGCACGTATTGGCTGGCGCGTTCCTCGCCGCATCTCCGGTCGGCCGGTTGCTTTGCTGGCGCAGCGACGGCACTCCTCGCTTTGGCCCTTTACTGTTGTTGTTGTTGTTGCTGCTGCTGCTGGCAACGGCGCTGATGCCGCAAAGGGAGCACGGTCTTCATAAGCAGTAGTAGTGACGATAAGGTTAGTTGGTAATAGTAGACGAAGATGACAGCGGCGGTGCTGATGGTGGCTCGTCTTGCTCCGACCGTGGCCACGTTTTAGCGTCGCAGCCATCGTCCCGCGATCGGTGCTTAGCGTCACCGCCACCGCCACCGTCACCGTCACCGTTTACTGGCGGTAGAGCCGCCTTTAGCGTTGATGCGTGCGGTGCGAGCCAGGCAGTGACAGCTGTAGGAGCAGGTATATACGAGCCGGACAGCAGTAGCAGCTGCTGGAAGAGGAGTAATAGAAATCTTCACCCAGCAGCAGTCGGCAGTGTTTCGTTCGCTCGTTCGTTTGGTCAGTCGGTAATCGGACGTGCCATCGGTCAGCTGGTTAGGCGGTCCGCCTTTTCCAGACGGTCAGATAGACAAACTACGAATATACTGGACTGGTCGAGTCGAGGCGGTAGCGGAAGGCGAGCAAGCGACAATTGCAGTTACTGCTTCTGTTGTGCTGCGAGCGCTGTCTGGCCGTCGGATTGACAGGATACCTTTTACGTGGTGCCTGCTGTTGTACTGACAACGGCCCCAGTGGACGTCTAGCAAATGGCCAGCGATCGAGAAAGGACAAGGTACAACAACAATCGACGAAATAGCTAAATAACCAGCCAGTTAATTCCACTATTCCAATGATTTATTCTAACAACCACGAAAAATAGCAACAGCCCCAGAAGCACAATCACATTCTCAAGTAGCAATGAAAGGACGACGAAAATAACTTTGACTGGTACAGATGGGGATCGAGCACATAGATGACAAAGTGCAGAAAGTCCTCGGACGTGCAACTTGGCCAAAGGCACGTGAAAATAAGCGGACTCCAGCAAACAAGTAGGCCCAAAGTTCCAGTTTGTTTCCGCCGCCACTGCTTCTTTGGTGCGACAAGTAGTTCTAGCGTCATTATTCGGATCAGGATCAGTGTATTTTACGATCTTCAGCAGCTGCAAATCCCAGTGTGATAATAGACGTAGCTGGCGCCGCGGCAGGGCACATCTGTACCTTCGCGGGGGCTGCTGCTGTGGCCGCTGTCATCATTATCAGCGTCAGCAAGAGCGTCGTCGAGACTGTTGTGGTCGCCATTGTAATAGCCGGAATGGATAAATGGCTGGATGAATGAGTGAGCGGGTGAGCGCTCAATCACCGTCCAGAAGAAAGGGTCAAGAGGATCCTGTCGCTGGTGCTGTCAACGCTGTTGTCACTGTCGAAAGCAGCACAACAGTTTCAACAGCATCAGCGGCAGCAATGTGTGGTTGGCATTAATGCTGATGTCAGTGCTGCTGTTACTGCCAGCGTAACTGAAGTTCTCCTCGCTGCTGTGGCTGCTGAGAAGGCGGATGACGACGCGTGTTGAACAGCATGTTGGTGTGATATGATGAGCTTCGAATCGGTGGCGTGTCAGCAGCGTCAAATGTCTCCTTGGTAAACGACAACAGAATAGATGACAACGGCTAGAAACAATTGACCGAGCAACAAATGAATCGGACACAAACGCTGACAAGTTGTACTGAATTTAGCTGATAATGGTGGTCGTAGTGAGACGAGATCACTGCTGTTATTGTGCGTGTTCACGTCATTGCTCTCTCCTGATGATTGTTTGTTTAATATAAGTGCTCCTGGACCGTGGATAAAGACAAAGCAGAGGTGTCGAGGAGAGCAACTTACCGACGCCAGTAGCTACGGGACAAACACAGACAAAGTGGAAAATTTCAGTGGAACGTCACCGGTCACCCATCGCTTACCCAGTTTGTGTCACACAGTTTTCTAATCAGATAAGTTCTAATCACTTTTCTAATCAGCTAATTACGGAACATTTTGTTCCCGTTTTATCTAAGTCAGTTCTGCTCAGCTGTCGAAAGATTACAGGAGCCGTGAGCTTTGTGGCTGGATCGAAGTTGACGCGGTACCAATGCGATTCGTTGTTTCGTCGCCGTTAACAGCGGTTGTTGTTCTTGTTACACTGTCTCGTCGTTTCCAGCTGGATGCTGCGATAACATTAAGACGATTATTTGTGGCCGCGGTGTAACTGCTGGCCGTCGTCGTTGTTGTTGTAGCAGCAGCAGCGATGACGATCGACACTGCGCCTCGGCGATGCTGCTTCATCGTTCCATTCGACTTCGCCTACTAATAATGCAAAAAGTGCTAAATCTACAACAAGCCTTACTGCTGTTTTCGTTGTATTTTCGATTGTTGCTTTTGTTATTGTTGGTGTTGTTGTTGTGCTTCTTACTTTTGTTACTGTTGATGTTGTTGTTGTGGTGGTGGTTATCGTAATTATTCATCGACATCAGCGTTGGTGGTTAACCAGCGCAGTTGAGAAGACTCTTTGCCGACGATGATGGTGGCCACTAGTATTCAGCCGGATCGTCGCTATTTTGTGCAGTGATACTGTTATAACATCTCATACGCTGACGCTAATTCCGTAGAGCCAATTACGTATATAGGTCCACAGTTTGACTATTCAACACTTGTCTAATCCAATTGTACTGAACAAGAACTCAAGTATACCGATACGTTCGCATGTTAAAACGATTTAACCGCTCTACCGTATCCGATCGAATGTTGACCTCGTCTTAATTGATCGAGAAAGTAGAAAGTACACCATTTTCCGCAACACTGTTGCTATTCTCTATCGCTCGTTTTTTTGTTTTTTTTTTTGTCTGGTCCTTCTCCAACCGTTCGCCCGAGAAGGAGATTTTTCAGTCCTTTAACGCCGTCGTTACAGGCTGCTGTAAACACTAGTCCGTCCCAGAACTCTGCTCCCCTCCGGACCTCAACGTGACGAATCGTGAGTACATTTGCCAACTACTACAGAGATACGAAGTGCTAGGTTAGGTGTTCATAACTATTGCCATTTTTGTCTTGGTGTAGGCTGAACTAGCCAGTACATCTGAATAGTTTAGATGGGCCGTCTGTGCAAAAAGAGAGCTACTGACTCATTTGTTCCTGTCCGACAGAATCGATCAAGCCTTAGTTAAAGTGATATCGTAAGCAATAGAGCCCAGCGAGTTGTAGCTGGTCATCGCATCGGCTTCAACCGCAATGGCAGCAGTTAGACTGCCACCAATCGGATTTCCTGTTGGCTCGCGTCTCCAGGCTCCTGCTGCTAGAGCTGTGTATTTTCATGACTGCGCGTGTTTTTACACTGCTCGAAACGCCGCGCGCAGAAACGGCGACCGATAAACGCGCATGCTTTTATGGACATATAGGCAGATAGGCTAGCATTGCTAGTGATGGGTCGTCATGTCAGCTGCAGGTACGATAGGTCACGTCAATGGTCGAATACAACGAATTCTCAACTTAACGCGAGCTAGGTCCCACGTCGGCTATGGATGCCCTCTAGGTATATGAGGCTGTGACATTGGATCATTTCATCGGTAAATGTGACGATCTAAGTTCGGCGGAAACGTTGGTTTCGTGTTATGTGCACAATTTCTTCACTAACAACTTATAAATGGTCAATCGATTGCTTCTCATCAGAATTTCGCTAGGCAAGTGGGCCAGAATATTTGGCGAACTTATTACATTTTTAGCCCGCTTTGTAAAAATACTCCGCCAAAGAAGCATTCGGGTTCTAAAATTCTACCTTTAGATCGTAATAGGTCCTTGATCCGCGTCCCGGCCCATTTTTACTCGTCCAGTTAACGGTAGTGAGTCGAAACGCACAGGCAAAACCAAAAAATGGGAGTGCTGCTTCATTAAGATCAGGTAAATTGTTTGGACATTGAATGGATGGCGACTGTATCTAGCAAATCCCCTCTTAAACTAATCCTACACGAGTTAAGATTTCACTCGGCAGCTGTTAGCTAGCGCCATGTGTGACCGAACACGGTTCTATACGGCGGCTACATATAAATTTACTACTCTTTTTGCCAATCGAAATAGTTATTAATGATAAAGTTATTGCTATGACCAATATAGAGATATAATATGACATCGTTTATTAGAATGACGACTTCTTGGCATGCCACATTAGAAGGAAACGCCGTCCGTGGTTCATTTGACACTATTCGGAGTAGTGTCTACGCAGCGCCTGCGAACCTACCTTATCTGCGAAAATATTTTTCGTCTGTTAGTGGCCTTACATGGGCTGGGTCGCCGCCACTTTTTCTAATGATGCCCAGGCAAATTAGGAGATAACAGGCAACGCGCAACAACAACATTCCTCTGTAGTACTTTTTTAGTGAATTTTACGTGGTCAATGCCAGTGACAATTCGTTGGCTATTTATTTCGCTTATTCGCATTTATGTATATATCCGGATAACTCGAGTTTTTGTTGTCTATTACTTGCCTTGTATAATAAGGTGGTGTCTGTACAAAAAACCTCAAAAAAAGCGTCAAAACCAGAAGTTACGAAGCACTCCAGGCAGACGATCGGAACTAAAAATTCCCTCCATTGACATTTACTTGTAATTAAATTGCGTCCCTTTGCAAACAAGTGCTTTTCTCTAACAAAGTACACAACTCAATGAATCGTTGCTTAGTCATTGGCTCATACTGGCTTGTAATCTGGTGCACCGTCTAGAAACCTATAAAAGCAGCGTATTAAAAATAGGCCAGTTTTAAGGATACGCCGATACGAATAGTTCGTAGGAGCTTTACGAGCAAAGTTTCTTTAAATCGATCATTGTATTATTTCAGTTATTTCTAGTAGCTCAATCGTTATTCAAATATTATTTTGTAGCTTCGTTAGCTCGCGTGCGTAATTGTTATATGTTGTTTACCTTGTGCTTTTCTTCAATAACTTCTCTATTTCAACTTTGCCTCGCTCCATGACTAGCTTTTCCAAAGCTTTCCAAGGCTCGTTGCTATAGCTTGGTGATGTCATTGTCATATCCACTGGTTCATTTATTACAATTAACTCAGAAGTGTTGAAAACTCTTGTTAACCGAACCGATCTACAGATTTGAGCCACATTGAAAAATCACTACTTTCTTTGTTCAGAGTGGTCGTCTGCTACATCATCAGGTAAACCCGCGTGGGGCACACCTTTCCGCTAGTACGAGTCAGTTCCAAAACGTCTATTATTTTGACAGGTTTAACTACTTCCCTTGGGTACCTTCCTGACAGGTACAAGACAAAACAGATTGAAGGATAGTCAGCTTTCATTTGTTGTGGTACCACTGTAAACTAATAAATACAGTTTCTCCCAGTGAAGCAGAGCGCGGATGACGGGATGTATTTGTAAACGCGAATTAAAATGCAATCGATGTAGGCCTCACTGTACGAAATAGATTGCCTTTCGACTGAAGCGTATTCGCTGTTGTTGGATAGGAATAACGTGCAGGCTTAGTAGTGGCCTAAACTTGTTCAGGAATCACGGATCACACAGTTAGCCTGTGAATGCATGCAGAAAACTCCGCTGCAGAAGTGCTGAGAATTTACAGACGAGCCTTCTTCTGTGCTCTTTCTTAACGATAAAAGTCGTACTCGGCTTTAGCTGTAAGTTGCTCTATGATGTTTTTATCAAAATTTGAGTGCCTTAACATGGTAACTTTCCATACGATTTTTACCGAAGGAACTGGTTGTTCGATATGGACTATTTAGGCCTGTCTACGGTGTTCAACAAGTATTTGTCATTACGTAGTACTTAATTATGATATATATCTTTATATGATCAGTTCACGCTATGCTCTCCTGAGAGCTGATGATGGTCAAAAAATGCTTGCAGTGTTAAATGGGGAGCGTGTAGCCTGAGCTTGATTTAATGAAGGCCACCTTACCTGAGCCTTTACCCCTCATAATTATTGTTCTAATCATCACGTTAAGGAGCAGCGTGGACTGTGAACCAAATGCTGTCGTCTGGTTTGGTACTTCATCTGAGAGCAGTTTCTCAGACGTGTTAGTATGCGCACATAGAAGGCTGAACGGCTGTGCAATGCACTAAAAAACCAGGATTTTTTCCAAAGTTACTTGTCACAGCTGTGTCGACAGAGCTCAAGACTTTCCAGTTGATACGTGTACATAGCATGCTCCGAACAGAAACTACTCAGAGTTTCGTACTTGCTGCGTTCCCATTTACCAAATGGCTTAAAACTAGTCGACTTTTGTCGTAGTTGCTTGGATTCTTATACATGTTATCTCAAATATTCTGTACTGGTTCTTTACTGCCATTAGATCGAAAGCTGTGTATGATATAAATATGAGCTCATGTGACTTAGTGTATGCGTCTTTTCTTTGTTACCGAAAAAAACCTTTTCCGTAATGTCAAACTCATTGTAATTTTATTTTACTGGGAAACAGAGTTCTTGTTATTTCGGTGGAAAGACGCCATACTTTTTGTACTAGAAGGCCGCTCCAACAACGCACATTTCAGTTATCATTAATAATACAAAGATGAAGATCGATTTCCCTTGCCCTTAGAAGCAGCATAGCTATTTAATATGCTTCGTGTCTTCAGTTGACGCTATTTGCCGGTGTGTCATCATATTGCATGGCGCCTCAATGCTTGTTCCTAGGTGCTCTCGGCGTATGCTGCAATGCTGTCACTAAAAAACGCCTGATCGGCATAAAATGTCTCAATTTTAAATGGTTGGATCACTAAAAAAAATGACTGTCAGTTTAATTACTTTTGAAGTTTGATTCCAATATATTTACCTGTAGCATGTATCTCAATGGTAAAAATCGTTGCAGCTGGCTCATTTGCATCCACAGGGTTTTTCTCAAGCATGGTATGGTTGGGTAGAGTTGTAGAGGCAGCATATCATAAGTATATTACAGGATATTTTATTTGAGACAATTCAATGCAATGGAATTTGGATTGCCACATATTACGCTGAAAACCAAAGTTCTCGTCTAATCTCAGTCTATGATGTCATTTCGCCATCCTAGCTCTGATATTGTCCACCCTGCGATTCTTCTAAGTCAAGAGCGGGACCCTCATACTTGTTACTTGTAAGGATACGATGATGTAAATCGGTGAAGGCCAAAAAAGGTCGGCCTACTTGAAACGGGAGGCACGTCTAAAGCATGAGGATGGATGCTATGATTCTTATGCTGACCTAAAAGTATATGCATACTTCTCTAAAAATAAGTTTATTTTCTTTACAAAGTCAAATTGGGTTACGCATCGAACAGTGCTGGTTACGAAGGATTATTATTGTTCTTTGCAGCTTATGGTTAGGTTAGGTTAACCAGGCCACTCGTACGCTATCATAATACGCTGTTATATATGATAGGCGCATGAGTGGGATGTGTCGCAACTAAAAAATTCGAAGCTAGTGTATGTCCGATTTTTCGTGTGCCCCACAACAACAAACTACGAGACACGAAATATTCTTTGTGTACTTTGTGCCGCCCGATCGATATGTCTGAGTTTCATGTAGACTCTGGTAACTTCTAAAACATGATAAGCTATAGCAGACTACCAGAAAGGTAAATCTTGCCGCGTACTCTACTGAAGGCAGATGAATCCTATGAGCGAAAAGGCGAAACATCTACTCAACATAATCGCCATAATCGTCAATCAGAAGTCGCAAGCCAACCGGGAATTAGCCCGGCGCTTCTAGCCAATGCAAAGACTCTAAAATAATAAGATAAAAGCGTCTCATACACCAAAAGTTCCTGTTTACATGATGAGTACGAAAAAATCATACTTCAATAACAAAGTGCCGCAAAACTGATGAGTACAGAAACTTAAATTCTAAATCGAAATCATATTCATCTAGTCTATAAAACAAAGAAGATTGTTTAAACATTTCAACAGGTTGAATTAATGTTTATTACGTTATATATATATATATGAATTGTACCTATAAATGTGTTCCCGTGTCGATGGCTCAGTCATTATTTCGCGACGAGTCTGCAGCAGAACGTTAGTATCGACCGGGAGCAGCCCTGCTAAATAATTGGACGGGATGGCACGCCTAGTTACGGAACAACGGTAGCCACAAAAACAGGGTGCGACACGTGAGGCTGCACTTACGTGGCCCGGCCTTACCACTTGTGAGCTAGAGGTTGTAGTGGAGGCAGACAAGAAGGATGTTCTCAAACAGAAATTGCGGAGGAGGTCAGCCCACCGAAGAAATTCCTTAACCAGGTGTAAACGGCGGAATGGCCGTTTGAAGGGTTCGTTAAAATCAACCTGGTTCTCGTAGACGAGTTTTAGCTCGACTGCGGCTATGCGGCCTTCCTGCTTAATGTAAACAAGACAACGAGGTCGACTGCTTTTGCGGACCTCATCGCGGTGGTTAATTCGGACTCGTATAGCACTCGGACCCAGACCGCCCACTTCATATGCCACAAGACCGTGACATGGAAAGACCGACAGCGAGACGGCTGTGTGTGCTCAGCCATGCCCCACGGGTCGTGGTATCGCCGCATTCTGTTATCGATATTGAGAAAGAAGCCATGTCGAGTTTAATTGCCCGCATGCACGGCCGTCGGGTGCCACGTCATGCCAACGTGGTCACTCCGCAGTTCGATTCACTGGGGCCATTACCGCATCGGAGTTTGAAATCGGTGTAAATTGAAAGGTGAAGAAGTAGTCCGGGCTGCGTCAGAGACCGATACGGAGGTGAATACTGTTTTGGCCTGGTTCCTAAAACACAGCGCTGCATGGCCCCCAGTTTGGGGTGCCAGGCGGGCTGTCGTGTTTTATGGGATGAAAGTATGCGATTCTGCTGTCAACCGATCTCAAGCGTTAGCTGACAGTGACAACTGTGTCCTTATTTATCTATGATATGATATTGCCGGTGTATGTCGATTTTACTTTTTGTTTCGTTCCGATAGTGGTTCACTATGTCACTTCGATTCCTTCGATTCGTACCCGTGTATAGCTGAGGTTCTGTTATGTCGGTCCGTCGGCGTGTAGGTTCATCCGGCTATCAGTTGTTTTCCATGTATCGCGATGCGCTGTTTTAGCCCTGTTATGATATCAATACTTCGGGTGAATACGCGTTGGGTGAAATAGAAGAAATTAACAGCGGGCGGTAAAATGCTATTTTCAAGAAGTATCTTATTGCGCACGCACGAGTCGTGGTGCGTTTGATGCGTGAGAAGCGTATCATCGCTGTTTTGACGGGGCTCGCGCGACATTTGTACGCGCGTCTTGCCATGGAGATAATACATATGTCGGAAGGCTTGATTAATGATGCTTAAAGGAGCTCACAGATGCTTAAGGAGAGTTCTACCACCGTGCTTATTATTACCAGAATACGGGACCAAGTATGTCACTTCTTTTGAACTCCAACACTACTTTAAGGTAGAAATAATGCGACATTTGCTAATGGGGAAGCGCTTGGATGAGTGGAAAGATAATTCTTAGGATTTCCATACTTCCAGAGGGGGATGCTGTTTGCGTTTTCTGTCATTTTCAATAATGTGTAATGCGAGAGCAAGTTATAAACAACTTATTGTGGTGCTTGCTAATTAGTTTTAACTGACGTGGGCATATTGCCTTGGAGTGACTATAAATAAGGTTGAATATTTCTTTGTTAAATATCAATCCAAGATGAATTCTCAGGCTCAGTAGTAGCAAACACAAGCCCTATATGGCGCTGCTGTTTCAAATCGTATTGAATTGAACTTCAAAGCGGGGGTGAAGTTATCTCGTATTGAGAGAGTAATCGTAATTTCTAGAATGTCGTTGAGGTTTCGAAGCGGTTGCGGTTGTCCTTTTACGGCACGCTAATCAGTGTCAGTAACAGTAACAGATAAAGAAAAATAGCAACGAGACCGGAGTAGAAGGTAAATAACTAAATAGAATAATGAGAGATATATATACCCTCACGCTTGATGAAGATACAATTTTGGAAAACTATTTTTCAAGTTAACGCAAACTATCTGAAATCACTTGTTTTATGTTGTTGCTATTTAGATAATTCGTGAGCATTTCAGCGATGATCGAAGGTAATTCGAACCCGAACACTATTATATAAACTGAAGTTCTTCTTGTACCTTATTTTTGAAAGGCCACAGTGTTGTTTGGCCGTGTTATGAGTCTATTTATGTATTTTTGACAGGTACGCCTAGCAGTAAACACCGGCAGTGTTTGTATTTGCAGACAACCTAAGTATTTACCACCACGTTCGCTTGCCTTGGATCCAGTACTTCAACCTCAAAAAACATGCTGTAATTTATACATTTGGCGAATTGAGGCTCGTTGACTATATAAACAGGCCTTGATAGGTGACATGCCGTTTCTCTTCGACCTGTTACGATTTCAATGCATCAATGCTATCAGTTCATCATAGAAAAAAGCTCGGCCAATGTGTGCATTGATAACAAGCGGCTATCGGTTCGATATAGGCGGTATTGCACTAAAAGGCGACTACGTAGACATGCTGTAAGCGCCTAAGGGGCGCTTGGATGGCTTGGTGCATACGTGCCTACAAAGTGGCCAGCCTTGGGAGTGATGTATCGCTATGTAAAATCATTTATAAAATGGTTACTCATTGTATAAAACTTTATCGATTGCATAACAAAGGTTGCCTAAACCGATAAGTCCCCTACGGTCTTTTTTTGACTTATTTTGCACGAAGGTGGACAACAAAATGGTAAAATACGATAGTGTGTTTGAACAGAGTTATACATGAGATGATAAGTTAGCCTATGGCCTATGGTCTTTACATTTACGTTGTCAGGCTCATTCTAGTAGAAGATGTCGCCAAGTATCATAACCAATGAGTTGCTTTGAGTCAATAAGTGAACTGAAAGTAATTGAATCACGGTTATATATTGCTGGTCATGGTCTATAAATATATATATATATATAGTTTTGAATCAAAATAGGCTGTACCGCAAACAGGTGAGATCTTTAGTTCAGCAAATACATTTATTGGGAAATGTACCGACGGTAATTTAATTTGTATCCAATCAGCTAAATGACCCACACTTTACTTTTTTTTGGGGTATGATTTTCTGTCATTGTTGTCTCATTCAAGCTTTGGTATTTCATATTTATGTTCAAACTAGATACATGCTATATAATATCTGACCTAATTTTATATATCTAGAAATCTATCATTTCAAGACAGGAGATATTTCTTGCAACATCATTCGACCATTGCTAGCGTATCATGATATCATTAGACAGCCTGATCATCAATTTTATACGAGTAAGGAATTCTCTAATAATTCTCAACAAATATAAAAAGGCTGATCGTAAAGATGAGGGCTGTGTAAGGAAGAAGGACACAGATCTGGTCTGTACAAACGATCCTAATCGACGTCACGTATTTCCTTGAAGTCAAAAAATAAGCACTGTTAGTTGTTTGAAAAAGATGCGAGCTCCAGTATACAGCTTGCATGTCTCTGCTTCTCAGAGCTGAGCCGACGCTCGTCGTTGCCGTAGGTAGAAATATTTTCAGAGATCTTGTTCTTTTTTTCGCTCGCCGTCTATCTTCTATCGCTTCTTTCTAACCGAATAATCCATTTGATTTGATTCACGGGAAACGTTGCATAAGTTCCCAAGTCTAACTGAGGTTTAGATAAACAAATAGCGGCTCTCTATAGGAGCGCTGTTTAAGCCGGCGTAGTTTAAGGAAGGAATGCTATAAAAAATTTATTTCGAACGGCGGTAAATAACAAAGTAAAGTATATACTCGTTGCTTTTTGCCTTCGTAGCACTTGTTACACGAGCACAACAACAGAAATCGTACGCTTCCGTAATCGATAATATATTTGAACAAAACCATACAACATTCTGGACAATAGGAGTAGTGATAGTGGACCCAGGGCAAAGAGAGAGTCTGCATTGGTTACGGTTCGCCTGTCAGGTATACATGTCAGTATGAATATATAATACATGATAGAGCTTTCTGAACCAATCGTCGCATATTATACATATATCCGTCGTTCTGGTATAGCCCTTTTTGTCCTTGTGGGAATGGTACGTAATTGCACAAAGTGAAACTGTGGATCACATGGAGCACTGAGGTATAACTTACAAGCGTATTCAGTTCATGTACAGCATTCATATCCCTGTTCTGTCAGATCACGCTGTTGAACGTGGCAGGTGCGTAGCCTAAGTTGGAAGTTCTGGATCAGGCGGAGGGCGCATACGGCCCAATAAACCCAGATTTCAGCTTATCTTCCTACCTGTATCTGTTTCGTATCCGTCGTTACACTAATTTGACTCCATGTTAGTTTCGGTCAAGTACGTTTCGTCAAAACTACTAGCGGGCGCAAGTTCCCTATCGATTGCGGGCATTCTTTCGTTTGTCAAAAAGAAGGCACGGGTTGGCAACGAGGCTGAAAAACGACAGGCCGAAGATTACTTCATTCTAAAGCATTTGTAACTCCTTGAAGCATGAAGAGTGTTGTTAAATATCACGAGAGGGAGCACGCACGCGCTCGCTTCGAAAACTGCGCGTTACCTTTGTTAGGCGTCTTTACGTCTTGCGTTCCGAGTCCTTTTTAACTATTGCGTGTGAATGTTTAATTATTAGACCTGAACACAAGGCTGGCCGTATCCCTATTAGGAGCTTGTTGTTGTATAAGGTAGTCAGAATCCCATACAATTTTTAGATACGTACACATCATTTTCAGTCACAGTCATAACAATAGTGACTTCTTTGCCGAAGTTTCTTACCATTTTTATGCAGATTATTATTATTTGATTGGTTAGTGCGAAATACGAACCCGGTAACAGTTCGATATAGGTAGTTTTTTTTTGCCACTTTGGTACTGTGTTTAAAATAAGCGTTTTTCAATGGTTCTAACAAAATCAATACCCATGATTATTGTCAGTTATCTATGCTTAGCTTATTATTAGTCGCCTGTAATTTCCACATGCCCTGTCTCAATTCTTCCGGAAATACAACCGAATGGTAAACGAGTATTGTTGAAGGAACACCAGTTCCTCCATCGTCACTGTCTGATCGTGGAATTTACCATCGCGCTTTGCAGTCGTAAACCTACTTTGCGTATTCAACGTCATTTATTTATTTACTTATGCCTGAATTTTCATTGAAGAAGATTGGCCAGCCGAAATCTATCTATAGAAGCTGAGTGAGGCCTTTACAGGTCACTGGTGCTGAAAGGTCCGCTAAGTAAGGACCTCGACCCTATTTGGCGGTGCATGGACTGAAGGCCTATCATAGAGATGTTCGACGACGACAGATGGGTTTGTTGCTTAGACTCGTTGTAAGCACTACATCCTGAAGTTCGAGACTCGATCCTCTGCAAGTAACTTCCAAAATCGGCTTTATTGTCTATAATCATTGAGGCCTCTGCGTTCAATGAATACATATACGGCCGTTTGGTTAATGCTTCAGTAGTGAAGTTCTTGGCTGACTCTTCTCTGATGTCAGGCTGCGAAGTCATATGCGATTGCTGCCGTACTCTCGTAGTTGTTTTATTTACGGATATAAGGTGAAAAAGAAGGGTCAAATGAAAGTAATCTACAAATTGCTTAATACCGGCTGAGGCTTTTCTCCGTTCAGCACACTAGATACCGTACCGGACGTACGATATGAATCATCATACGGTTCTATATGTTCGAACACATACAGCGTATATAAAGGAAAGCCACCTGTTTGCGGCAATCCTTTATTCCAGAAGCTGTGGCATGCCACAGCAACCCTACAACTGTTTTTTATTCTGCTGGTTTCATATGTTCCGCTCTAGCTAAATAAAGGTGCCCTTCGTCAAAAACCAGTCGAATGATCTGTGATCGGCAATAATACTAAACATTTTCTGGAACGACTGAAAGATCTGAAGCGGAGTAAATTGTCGATCATTAATCTTAAACTTGATGCACGAAAACGGTGCTTGACAAGAGCGACCAGGTCGTAAAAAAGAAAATATAAAGTTATAACGATGAATGCTTGAGAGATGTCTATTATTAAATTAAAAGTTCTGAATAAATAGATTTCGGCGTGCAATATTTCTTTAATTTTTAATAAATTTAATGCACTAGCATTTTTGTAGTACAGAGGACAGCTATATCTATATAGCCTGAGAAAACATTTTCAACCTGATATGTATTTATTTTCAAAAATGCATCTTTTGTTTTGGATGTGGTCAGAGACGAACCTTAACGTAGTCAGTGTAGAAATCGTATACTGCACAAAAGATGAATGACTTTGTTCATCAACATGGATTCTCTATGCGAGCGACTTATAATTTAAGTAGAACGTACCGCAGCAAAAGCTGATTAAAATGATCTCCCAGATCGCTTTTGGTTAGACTCAACTCAACAAGAGTATTGCTTTTGTCTTGCGATCTGTTATATATATATATGGTTCATAATATGTGGTTGTCTTTGGTTTGTATTTTAGACGATGAGGCAGCCGGCGGGGCTTTAATGGCTGTCACAACAGGGAAGTGTCCCTCGGTGGGCCTTCCTGTATTACTTTCAACTTTGCGACAGCTCAGCCAGGAAGAAGCAATCAAGTTACGCGGGTTTTACTGAAGATCCGAGCCGCCGCTAAGCGTCAAGCATTGTCTCATAGCACTGGACAGAAGCCGACAGTTAAAACCGCCGGAAGACCAAATCCTCCTCATAACATCAAGCTAACAGCAGCAGTAGTCACTACGCGAAGACCGGCAGTTCAGTAGCCCTTACCATCAATAATATCCATCGAACGTATAAAGTAAACAACAAAAGTTGTTGATCGTGTTTTAGGGGAGTTTTCATTCTTTCTCACAAACAAGCAATAACACAGTTTGCAATAAGCTGTACCCACCCGTGCTATCCATCTAGAGCTCTGACGGACACCCATCTCACACATTTTTGCCTGCGTGTTCTTTGTCGTACTTGTTTGTCAGTGAAGTCGTCGTTCGTCATGTCTATAAAAGCAAATCTGATTGAGTGAAGCAAAAGTATGAAAAAAGGAAACGTCGTGCGAGAAAAGCCAGCGACGTCCGCGTAACCCAGCGTTTGTGAAAAGCATGAAAGGGAAGCTGAAGTGTTCGCCTGAAGTATTATCTCCTCCGAAAGTAGGCGACGCCATCTAAAAAAGACAGCTTGCTATCAGGATGTCGGACCATCTATCCGCGACGTCCTTGCTTCACATTGGGGATGTGGTGTCCTTGTTTGCGGAAGGAACCTTCAACGGATTCCTTTCTACGCTTGGGTAAGTGTGAATGCATACTTTGATTTAATTAGTTTAATGAAATTATCCTATTTAATCCTATTCAGGTCGGTAAAATTAACTGTGGTGATAGTTCCACTCACTGCAAAATTTGCACAGTAGACTATTTTCAACAGATCGTTTTGATATTATACTAAGCTTAAACTTGTTAGGAATCAACATCAAGTACTATACCTATATTGACTCTTTTGCTTATACAGATTGGCTTCAGTAGCTTGAATGCTTGTATCCATTTGCCTAGATATATCGTAAGATCCGATAAGGGTACGAAATAATGACAGCACATGGGTTTCGGCGAACAAATGCTTATCATTTATGGCGCTTACTAGTGTGCATATAGTTACAAAATAAAGCGGGTCACTTAATAGGACAACGGAATAAAACTGGGCAACACTTGCGATCTCAAATTGTTATCTCGTCTTACTTCTATTGCTGGTATTATTTGGCCGCTGGAAATGCACAGTGTAGTATACATTTATGACAAAAAATATGGGCTGTGTTTGTAGTTTATTTATTTACGAAACCGACATCTCGCTAAAATGGCAATATTGAAATAGTCCCACTGCTTGTAATTATGCCTCATTGTGCCTTCGAATCAAAATCTAACTTAGCTTAGACACACAATATGAGTTTTTGAGCAGTCTGCTGTTTCCCTGACGAAGTAGCGGCAGATTTACCGAGACGTGACTTTTGTCCTAAGTGACGCCTAGTAGATCGAAAGTCAGCTACTTTCTAACCTTCCGAGCACTCAGAAATAGTATTTTGAGGGCATTCTTGATATGAACTTGAGATGAAGGTCATATATATGTTCGCTTAACTCAATTGCACACAATGTGAACCCAATGATTTGGAGTATATTAAGCCATTAAAGTTTATTTAGCTTGTAAATCAAACGGTTAACAAAAATTTGTTCTTTTTCAGCGTACGTTTCTTAGCGTTATTACAATATAGATTGTGTACGACCTTAATAAAGTTTACACAAGGTACTATATTCTGTTTGTTTTTCTGTTATTAGCAGCAGAGTTCACGCTTACATACAGCTATCCTGTATATCAATGTGTTGTTAACTCAACAACCGATATACCAAACTTTTTTACGCTCGGCAGAAAATATATTTAATTAATACAAAATATTAGCCGTAGTGCCAAAAAATGAATGCCGTAGAATAAAGTTGAGATTAGGCAAGGCCTGTTTTTTCAATTCGATTTTCGAGTCTACTGTAGCTTGACGTTGCGCACCCATCAGTCTCTTTTCGATCTTGTTCGCAAGTTATCCAATGGAAAAGTGGGTGAAGCTGCGAGGCCACACGCCTCCACGAGTGAGCTCTTCTACTTTTCAGTGCTACCTACCAACTACGGCTTACCAACGTGCGCCTGAGATCGAGGGCGTGGCAACAAGACTGTGTATATACCGACGCTTCGTATCTTCATATCTGCGGCCGACCCTTCTCACGGACCTTGTTTTATTTGCAGAATTTCATAATCAGAGCTGACGTATTTTTTCAGTGATTACTGTGATTATTATTATTTAAGTTCGCTTGCCAAACCTGTTACGCTGCTCGGCGTATATTATATGCATCAGGATGAAGCGAAAACCGTAGAAGCTAGATGAGGGGGAATGAACTGGTCGCAACAAATGTGTGTTTTATGCTATTAGTAACAGTAATATTCGTGCTTTTCGATGCACCTCGCTGGAACCTTCTCTTTACCTCGAGAAACAAAAAAGACCTATAACTGAAGCCTTGTCGTAGCCTCGGTGTTATACAGGACAGCAACGACTCGTTAATGGGGGCGGCCTGTCGCAGGAACTTCTTAAGGTCTTTGCCACTAGAGCTTTGGTTCTACCGTTAGCGATCTTGAGAAACCTAACACTTTTTATCACTGACATTGATGGCATGTGCGTGAACTTTAATATTGTTTTTCGTACAATTCCGTGTCTTGTTTTTTGAAAAGGGTGCACAGCTTACTAAGTAATTTGTAGTCTAATAAACGGTCATGTATCTACCTAGATAACTTCCTGCAGGTAAATTCAGTTGTAAATTTTCAAGCAGAACGTCTCAATACATAATTTAAATGTAATGTAATAAAGATCATCGTCGAATGTTACATTAACAACGTACAGTGTGACAGAATACGCTTATATATAAAGGCCTAGGCCAAATAGTTTCACAACGATTAAGGTTTATCAAACTTGCCCATACCGACCGCGACATAAGCGAAAAAAGAAGTGCTCCTACAGCGTAACTTACTTTTCGATCGCACTGTCAAAGGTTTAGTCATTCGGGTCATGTCCCATCAAGAAAGTCACTCTGTATGTGAATTTTGTCCTCGTCGAAGCACCCTGGTACCTAGCTGAAAAAAGAAAGCAATTTCAGGTGTTGACTTCAGTACACTAAGTATTAAATACTATTATAACTGATAGTTCTAAGGATGAGGTAGAGCGCGTTGCGACTGTTTTACGGTCGGCTTTGTCTCCGAAGGAGCAGCAAGCATGTTTGTTGATATCTATTGGAAATAAGTATAGTCAGCAGACGAATCTAATTCAATCCGACCAACACGCTCAAGTAGGTCGACGTTAATCTATTTGTTTGCTTTTAATGGTAAACTCGAGATGTTTATCTGATTAACGTTAACTCATTAACGTTAGACGATTGTTTGATCACAACATGTATCGTAATATATATATATATATATATATATATATATATATAGCCCTAATAAATTACGTACTGAGATCTGATACGAAGTACGCTATTTTACTGCTTTTAGTTGCGAAATACGCTCTCTTAAATAGTTCTTAAAAAGTTTGCATCGGAAAATATATGATCCTTTCATGAAACAAAATATTGTGGACTGTGCGGGAGTTCCATTTGTTTCGTCTCATGCTGATCAATTCAGTAGCATATGGGGCGGGAGGGGGAGGGGGGTTAGGGAGGAGGTCAACGAACCTAGACATTGACGAAATTTCAATGCAGTCTCTACTAGTGACTGTAGAACCGAGGCCAGAAAAGCAAGGAGCCGAGTGAAACGAACCTAATTCTATTCTAAACCTTGATCCTTACATAAATCGTTGCACGTAAGTTTTTCCTGACGCTCGAAAAGGTAGCCGGGAGCTTGAAACTCCTTGATACCTCCGGCGGTTGGCTTGGCATTTTACTCCTGGGCCGTCGCGTACTTTGCCATGCTTTCACATAACGCTTTATTGTGCTGTCGACTTTATCTACGTTTATGTTTTCGACTAGCCTTATTCTTAAGGAGGCTGAGTTAGTTCTTGGTGTATCTTCTTTTGTCCTTGAGCCTTAAATCTAACTAACAAAGTGCTACGATTATTCGCTATCTTTGCATCGTTTTATTCGTAGCTAATCAAATATATACGATACTAGTATTCTACTGATTATAAGCCGCTCTAACGCAATAATAATGTGACAGGGATCAATAGGTGAGTGACATGTCTTTAGACATCCGCTCAGTCCGTTCTGTGGTTTCTCCCGAAGACTTGATGACGACAGTCATCTGATTGCTTCCGTCATATTCAGATTGCGAACGTGTTGTCGTGCCACATCCAGTTCGATCGTTCAATGGGTTACAACATACTAAACGCGCACCGTTTATCTACGGGGTCCTTCGTTACATCCCGCCTCCCTCAGAGCACGTTAGAAGAGGACTGATCGTAGCGAAAGTGACAGATGCGATAATCAACGCCGCGTTCAACGGTCGCAGCAGAAGCTGCTTTAAACCTCCCGTCTGGGATTCTGTCTGAGGAAATCGAAGGAGAACTCTTGTTGTGAACGTTATGACTGTCATACATAAACGTTCCAGAAGTTCTATAGCTACCGAGGTACGCAGTATGGATATAGTGGTTGTTCAAGTAGGAAGCATGTGAACCACCTTCAGACGCACGCCCTCCAAATCGCTGACGCTTGATAGCTAATTCCCTGGTACTTGCTATCGCTATCCCTACACAAGCAAGACGCGATACAGGGGCAGATCGAGTGAATGCTTTTAGGGCATCGACGGAAGCGGTCTAATTATCTTTTTTAATGCTGCTGCTGCTGCTGCTGTCGTCTAAGTAACGTTCTGCTTTGAGGCGGAATTCCCCCGCATTGCCATCGTTTACTCATCCTTTTCTATCTGGTCGCTTCAAGAGGGACAGTAAAAGAGCGCAGGACAGCGGCCCTCTCTAGGACACGCAAAGGAAGGGTGAGAGGGATGAGGGTGATCTTCTGCTATGCTGCCGCTGTCGCGGCCGCCGTCGCGGCCGCCGTCTTTTTGCTGGTCCGGTCCGGCCTGCAGCTGGAAGTCTGCCAACTGGCCTATATGTCACTAACCGTTATGGTCATGTTCGCCTGGTACTGACTTCATTCACTGAATACTGTTACGGCTATCGTTGGTTCGGCGTAAACCGGTTGACAACTTATCGTTACCGGGTTGGAATGGAAGCAACGAGTTGACTCGGCACAGCAGTGAGGACAGAGATTGCTTGTAGGCGCTTTATCATAGTGAGAAAACCATATGGGTGTTGAACGGCACTAACGGAGTGTGTGCGCGAACAGCGTTCGAGTTAACCCACGCTACCTTATATAATGTATATATGTATACTAGAGACGCTTACGTGACCTGCCATTATTATATAAAGATTATCATCAAAGACCAGAACAAGTGAGAATATTGACTATGACAAGCAAATGACGTGAGACAACAGGTAAAGGGGTAATGCTGATCAGACGTCTTGCATATGCAAGTGCCCTGACCATTCAGCGACTGGTGCAGGCAAGACATTATTAAGGAGTTAAATAAAAAGTTTGTGGAAACAATAAATCTCGTTTCGAAGGGAGCCAGCAACGTATCGAACATACGAATAAAGAATGTAGTAAATAAAATGAATTTTAGCAGATGCAAGTTCATTCGAGATTTGTTTCAGGTAAATGTGTCTATCTAAGACTAAAGGGTCATTAAAGTAGATTTAATTTTATCTCAAGTTATTCTATTATGGTGAATACTTTTATGTAATCATGTAGATGGAAAAAAGCTGAAACCATCGATATTCAAAATAAAACGTAAATGACTCTTGTAGGTGAGGATAGTAAGACGCCAGAATAGGTCTAGATAGCATGCCGTCAAATGTCACAAAACCGCTTCGAAGTTGACTGCCAGTTAACTACATTCTACTATGAAACTAGCAAATAAACATGATCAACACTGAAAAAACATCAGCACACCTTAAACCCATTGCTCAGCTATTATCATTATTAAACCCCATCTCGCTGTTCTCAAGAACTTATTTTTACCTCTTCACTATTTCTTCACATCTTTTAATCTACAAACATCTATATACTTGATCAGCAAATTACGTTTAAAAGTTAGCCAAAAGTTCAGATTCTGCCTGATTCATCATACGCACGTGGCACGTTAAAACGTGCTCATTTTTCGATTCAATGATTTTGGCCTTAATGTAAACCACTAGGTTTACAAAAACACCATACAATAATCGCAATTGCGTATAATTGTCTATGAGAATCATCGATGCCTAGGACTAGATATCCGAAAAATATTTATTCCATATCTAGCGTATTGGTAGTTTTTATACTTCATCAAAAAAAAAATTGGCATTCGACGAACTGGACGTGCTCGGGGCTCAGGCGGCCTGAGGCGGCCTGAAGCGGACGAATGGGACGATCATGAAACATCTGATTATAACAGCTACGGGTAATTTCATAACAAATAACAAAACACGATTATACAATGGAGAGTCTCTTTTTTTTAATTTCAAGTAGGTCTTACATAGTACAGACTCAGTTATGACATATACGCTAAAACACGCCCTTAACCAGAAAAACGAATGAACCGTTGGCCGAACTAAGTGGGTTGACAAACCAACTCCCGAAGACCCTGAATGCTGAAGTAACAGGAAATAGAAAAAAAATGCTCCCTTTAAAGTCTGTTTTGGCGTTGTGTGGGTCGCTTAAAACTGTTCTGTGTGAAACTACTTCGAAGTGATGTCAATAGGAGATGAGACCCAATAGATGAAGTTGCGCGATACATCGAGTACTTACTAATAATCCAGATCGAATTGTGTTTCGGTATTTTTTCCGATAGCCCATAGGAGTCCGGTAGTATTTTATATCGAACAATTTGCATAGAAAACTAGTAGGTAATATTCGAAACTCTTACCTACACCGTACTGACATAATAAATTTGCTTCTATGGATGACTAAGATTGCACCTGAGCACGAAATTAGTGAGTAATATCAGAGCCCGTAGGATCGAACTACTACCGAGCAGACCACCGAGATATACTGTCTCGCTGTTTAGGAA
Source organism: Varroa destructor (assembly GCF_002443255.2). Lineage (NCBI taxonomy): Eukaryota > Metazoa > Arthropoda > Arachnida > Mesostigmata > Varroidae > Varroa > Varroa destructor. The sequence goes on from NW_019211456.1 coordinate 14,348,979, forward strand.
AATGAACACGTCAACCGAAGCCGTTGTTGTGGTACTGGGCAGAGCAATCCGCCATAGTTCGTTCTGGGTAGAGCCCATTGACCCAGATCCCGGTATCATCCAAAATGGCCGAACCGGTTGATGTGCCAAAAAGTGTGAGGCAGGACTGCAAGGCTGATTTAGACTGTGTCTATGTATGGCAGGGTTCTGCTTTGGAGAATCGCTAATGCAGCGGATGGAATAACAAAAGATTTGTTTACTAAAACTGAAAAGCAGTTAACGATCTACGATCTTTATATTTTTCAAGACCTGGTTACGGCCATACGTACAGTCTGACCCATACATCTTGACCTAGACGTGACCAGTGTGCGATTACATTTACGCTTAAGTAAAAGGACGCTTAATCTCGATATATCATCAAACGTAGCTTATCTAAAATAGATCATGTATTGTAAGCTCTTTTGTTTACAGATGGATAAAAATAATAATAATAATCATAACTTTTCGGTGCGAGTGGCAGTGTCTGACAACTGTTATCTGTTAGTCATTTCAGTGAACCCAAAAACACTTACTGGTGACAAACTAATACGTTACGAGTGTTCGCAATGACGTATGCTTATATACTGCAGGTTTATACGAAATATAATTAGAAATCGTTTTGGATTTCGCGCTTATTTTCAAATCTCAACTCTGTTACAGGGTATGATATTAAATTGGCTGGAAATTCGATTTATTGATACTGAATACGATCATTGTTTTGCTTTAAAATTAGACTAAGCCAATAAGTAATAGACGCCATAAGACAGCATAACTAGAGCGTCCCTTGTTTTACGTCGTATTTAGTTCTAGATCCCTTATCCGAACGGAATTTTCAGCTTCCAAGATGCTGTACTTCAAAAAAATTTGAAGAACTGTTGCAAGTAAGCCTCACTTATTAGATTTATTTATGTTCGCTACTGTATTGTATTCTGCCCCAATCATCGCCCCTGTAATTTTCTTTCTTGCCTTTGAACTCGCTACGGGTTCAGATATGGGGACATAAAGAATCCAGCGCAGTTAGTAAAAAAGGCCTCAGACAAAGCAATGGTCAGAGTCTACTATGCGCATGTGGGTGGACGAAACATGCTGGCTGCTTGTCATACAAATAATTTCGTCTGTAATAAGTGTTAAATGTGATATGATGTCACATGTGTCATACGCGATACATGTGTGTTAGCTTATTTGTTGCACAGTATTTCAAAGCCTTTTTTCTCCTTGGGCCTATGCAAGCAGCATTTCAATCTGGTTTGTGCCTACATCTGATGACAGAGGAACGCATGTCCATGAACTGGGGTATTGCTGAAAAGTTCGTTTCCGTAAGTTACCTTTCCTATTCAAGCCTGTCGTAGAGCCTAGTTAAGAAGCTGTCAGTGCAAACGTTATGAGATACGCTCTTATGGTAAGTGGCAATGTAATGATGAATGAATAAGTAGTAATTTAAGTTAATTGAAGTTAACTACGATATCGTTCACTTCCGAGTACGCATTAGCTTCTTATGCAACGCACCACGGACGATTAACCATTCGCAGAAGTTCTAACGCTGCTGTTTCTGCAGAAGGATATCTTTCACAAATTCTCCGAAGCGTTTTGCAGCGTATTGCTTTCTCAAGGACAGCCTTCCGCACTGCTTTCGCATTGCGGCAGGTCCTCATAATGTTTATCTACCCCGACTCTAAATGTAGCCAGTACACTTGCATGCCTGTCTGATTTCGATAAATGATGTTCAAAAAGAAGAGTTTTATAGATCTACAAACTTCTTTCAGTCGACTATTCAGTGTATAGAAATATTATTATTATGAAGAAGTATAAATTGGATGCCCACCTAAATAACTCTGATCGGCGTTACTACGAGGTATTAATTAGATTGAGTTGTATAAAGGCGCCACATGCGTAGTTAGTTTCGTTACTGACCTCATTGTTGTGCGCTTTGCAAGTTAATAGGTATATATTGTTGCACTGAAGCCCATCTGTTACAAGCTTCATTGGTAAACACGAGTAATTTTCTAGTTCGTTGACGTCTGATACGACGACGCAGATGTCATCTTTCGCTGTCTGCAATTTTCTATCGTATTTATCCTGCTTTTCATATTGCAATCTTAGAACGTGCTACGTCTTTTTTGTGCAGATTTTTATGGGTCAAACGCGATGCACTGTGGAATTTTTTATGTAGATGGCGCCATATCAACCTGCGCTTATACTACAAATCCACAGTAAACGTATCGTTGAATCCATTGATAGCATTGTGGATAGAGCGATCACTGGCAGATATTTTTTTAAATTTGGTAGTGGATAGTTGGACTTCGACAAAAATTTTAAAAATGAATTGGCGGGTTTGGCTATTCATTCTCGGTTAGCTATCACGAGGCGACGAACCCGCTAGGGTTATCGTTGTTTTTCGATGCAACCAGTAATATCATTGAAGTGATTGGTTTTATCCGGAGAGCGTATGCTGATCGAGCTAAAAAAGGTTTTGTTTGGTAGTATCTTTTCGATACGCCACCTATCTCCTTCGGTGAACAAATAAACATGCTACAGTACTATTTAGAGGAAAATTCGGATTGAAAAAACAAATGTGCTAATCAGCAATCTTGCGTTGACAATGAAGGCGTAAATTTGTTTCTCATTGATCTTTATTTGTTATAACGTGTATAAATGATACTTAACGTAAAAATTACATAAACCTTAATTGATGTGTTTATAACTTACGAAAATTGTACGACGCTAGTTTTTGGGGTTCATGCTGTCTGTTACTAAAAAGTATTCATTTATCAACAACTTGGAACAGTTTTTTTTATCATATATGTGTTCCGTCGATTTTTTTTTTGTTGAGATGTCGTTGTTAGAAATGACATTCTCCTTTGTTTTCTTATGTTTTAGTCTGGTAGATGACCGCTGCGTAGTGAACCCGTCGGCAGGGGACCTATCGAATCCCCCTCGCAAATTTCGTGATTGTTGCTTTAAAGTGTGCCCCATGAACAGGTGAGTCGTATTGCTGAAAGGATGGCAATTGTAATGATGTAATTGTTACTATGTTCTTGTTATAAATATAATGCCTGTCAGCTTTTTGTGGAGTAACGTACCTTTTTTCGACAGCTCTAATGTAGCTAGTGAACCGTCGAAGACTAAGGAAAGGCCTCATAGCATTGAGGATGTCGATAATTCGTTTTTTTGCTGCTATTATACTTTCGTTTCATAAAAAGCCCTTTAATTTTAATGTTGTCTAATACGTCAGGTGGCGTCATTATGAAGACTTGGCCACGCCAATTTTATTCACGTCGTATATGGCTGCCTGAGCGTATCTGGATATGCGTGTGGTCAATTAGGAACGTTACCGAATGATCATTATTGCCTTTCGCTTAATCTTCTTTAGGTATTCGGCCCAGAAGCAGTTTTGGAAGGCGGCACAGTCCTCTAGTTCTTCGAAGGAAACCGAACCACTGCTTGTTATGAAACTTAAGGTAAGATAACCTTCGGGTCTATGCATGGATGATAGATCAAGCGAAGTACCACCATTTCGAGCTTGGGGAAAATTTTTGCAAGAAGCTTTGCTAAAAATCGTTGCGGCAAGGCCAATGTGTAGTCATTTTAACCGTTATATCCTTTCATTAAGACTAAAATGTATTAACTCGCTAATTTATAATGTCATTTTTTGCGACATACATTTTAATGAATTCAACTGTTTGACGCAGTCGCATAGTTTGTCCTAAATCCTTTCGTCTGCTCAATTAAAATTTATTCTCGCAAAACAATAGGTGCGCTGGAATTGTCGCGTGCCTTATGGTTTTATATATTTGCTTATAATTTGTGCGACTTCCGTAAAATGTTAAGCAAGGAGACACTTTTTTGCTATAAAATACTGTTTGCTATTTGGAATATTTCAATGTCCAATAGGACATCAAGAACTATATAGATGTATTCGGCAAGCTAGTCTTGTGTGTTGTGCCGATTAATCGTGCATATGCGCTACGTGTCTATTGCAAAATAGAGAAACAAGCACGCGTCTTTTATTCCCATTGCAGCACGCAGCGGACCTGGAGCGGAAACAGAACGAAACTGAAAATAACAAGATGGAGGGTAGTAAAGTGCAGTACGGACAAGTGATTCAGCTTTTACATCTGAAATCTAACAAGTGAGAAGTATTTCGGATCTACGGTTTGACCAACCTTTGCTCCCTTCGCAGATATATGCCTGTTCAACTATTATGGCTTCATTAGGTAGTGCTGCGCCTGCTAATGTGGTCCTTGTGCGAGTATGTCCATTTAGGTTTAGATCCGGCATGTGAAAGGAAAAAAAACAATGGAACTAAATATCGCACATGTCACTGAACAGCATGAGGGTGGTGAATGATATTGTTTTTACGAATCTACTGTTTTTCCATAATTATTAAATAATAGACGGCCCATAGAGATATTGGAACTCAACACTCCGCAACGATGGAAAAGCTTGTTCTATCTATGATTGTTATATGATTCTATTGCGCTTTCTGAAAAACGGTGCGGTTCGCCTGTGACTCTGTTCACGATTAGGTATCTGACCGTGAATAAACGTTTGCCTGCTCTGCTAGAGAAGAACGCCATGCGGATGATGTTGGACTCGAACGGAAACGAAGGCTCATGGTTTTACATAATGCCCTTCTACAAGCTAAGAACGGCCGGGGACAATGTAGTCGTTGGAGACAAAGTTATTTTGACGGCGGTCAACGCCACGCAGCCGCTGCACGTGTCTTCCTTCGAACTTCCCGATCACCCCGGATGCAAAGAGGTAGGTGACACAGGCGATTGTTCCGTCGGGCAAGACTTACCTAAAGTAAACTCAACCCGAAATTACTTTTGTCTATCCTATTCGGTCCGTACTGTTTGCTCTCCTTTGAAGGTTGGTCTACGACCATTCGGTTTGAGAATGCTCGATCAGATCTATTCGCGCCCGTGCACTATTACTCAGAAGTTTAGCTGTTTGTTTTACGCTGTAATTATTATTGACTGATACGAACAAGCATGACAATTAACAGCCATTAACAGATTTTCTTTTTGTTCAGTCAGTTTCGCTACCTAAGATACTGTCCATTTCGGTAAGGGAAAGCGTTTAACAAATAACTACGAATAATGTAGGTGAATGCTGTTTCTGGGTCGGAGGTGTGTCAAACGTCATGGAAGATCTCGCTGTTCATGGACTACAAAGAGAATATAGAGGACGTTTTAAAAGGGGGCGATGTAGTGCGACTGTTTCATGCGGAACAAGAAAAATTCCTCACTATGGATGAATTCAAAAAGAAACAATACGTCTTTCTCAGGTGAGCACACATCGGAGAGGTAGCCTATGCCAATGTGCCCAACCTAGGGCGCAATCTTCATAGCGTGGCCTAATCCCATATTAATCAAGCTCTATGAACGTTTATGTAATTTTTTGTCGGATTCTAATTACTCCTATTGTTATATAGCTCTAACAAGGCTGGCTGGGTTTCGACGTCGCTAAATCATTCACTTATCTATGTTTTGAACAAGTTCATGTTGTTGGCCGTTATCTTCTCGAGGCATCGTTCACTGCTCGCTTGACAGCTGTTTAACAGATGAAGAAGTATGTTCCTTGTTTAGATATTGGATACTGGCATTCAGTATAAAAGACATCAATCTTGCTAACGATGTACGTTGTTTAAAGAGCTTATAGAAGGCTTCTTATTATTGTTTTCAATATTTACCGATAGATGGACAGGCAGCAGCAATGTCTCTACACACAATGCTATCATCCACCACTATGGAGAGAGATGCAATTTAAACACAGGCACTTTGCTAGCTATTAAAGAAATTAATGCCTCGCAACATTATAATCTCCGTTGAAGGATTTCAGAGGGCACTATTGTGATTAGATAGGGGCGCGACAATCCTTGAAGATTTCCGAGTTTAGGTTTGATAAGCAGTGTCAGGTAACGGCCGAGTCGCATATGGATCCAAGCGACCACAAGCGTTTCATTCACCCACAGTGTGCTCAATCTGTTCAGTCTAGCAAAACAAGGAAGGATTAGATGGTTAAAATCCGATTTCTGACACGCGCTGCTGAAAGTAAGAGGCCAATGGCAACAAACAAAGCTCCATCTTCGTTTTAACGTGTTTACTTGATTTTAACACAAAGCACTCGATTAGATGGAGAGATGCCTCGGTTTCCTTTGCCATAAAAGCACAAACTATCTGTTTACTACGGCTGCGTTCATCCTATGTACTAATGCAATTATTTCCACGTTACAATGGGATAGTTACTCTTTTCTTCTTTGATACACTCCATATACCGATTTACCGGTAACAATTGATTGGGCCTGAAGTTAAATTTCCCTAGCAGAAGAGCTGCATTAACAAACTTGTTTATCATAACGAGCGGTGCCGATTTAAGTGGAACGATTAGGACAGATTGTGTCGGCCTTGTTTAATTCAGATCCGTAATAAGTGTACAAGCAACAAAACAAAATAAGATGCTTAGGTTATTCCATGAATTTTTCTGTGCTTCCAGAAAGCATTCGTTATTCAATGAAAACGTCGGTTTTCTGAAATGTTACTAAATTTTCAAACACCATTTGGCGGTACGAAAGCTGCAGGTAAAAAAAACAGGCCGCTGAACTCTAAAAGAATACTTTTGCACTGGCTGGCCTAGCCGTTTAAATAGGTCGCCGTCTATACATAGGTAACATTATAAACAATATATACACTTGCAAGTAGGTAAACGTCTGTTGCCCGACCGATGACGCAGGTACTGTCGTATTATTGCTGCTATATAAAAAGCACATATTTAATCTTCAACGATGCAGCGCAATGCGCTGTGAAAATAGAAGGTAGCCCACTTATGTTTCTAGCATATCCGCAACTAATTGTAAATCCCCGCTCGCTTCCCCCCGAGGAAAAAACGTTTGGTAAGACTTTGGACCTGTGTTAAATACATAAACGAAGAAAAACTGGTTAGTCATTCTGGGTACTGCTCCCATATTCTCTACGCAATATCTAAGACCCTATGTATGGTCAATAGCTCCATTGTACAAGAAATCACAGCGTTATAGTACATATATATATATATATATATATATATATATATATATATATATTGCATGTGTACGCTTATTGTACCGATTGATGATTAGACGAGGAGTATATGGATTGTTTTCTCCGCACAACAAAACAGGACGACGGGCCGCACAACAGCGGCAGCTGCAACGAGCTCGAAAGCTCTATGGGAGGTGGAAGTAGTTCACTACGATCCCTGCCGAGGAGGCGCAGGTCACTGGTCCAGCCTGTACAGGTTTAAGCACCTTGCTACTGGACAAGTAAGCTGGTCAAAACACTTTTTTGTCGCTGAAATAATACACCTTAATAACCTCGTTTGCTATAGAAATCCTTTAGGAAACGATCATAGCAGTTTGATAATTACATATAATACAGATGAGTGAAAAAGACTCATGTTGTATAGTTTCTGCAGAACTACTAGTTACGCATTCTCACCCATTGACAACTTCCATGAACCGGCTTATTATCGAATCCGACTTATTAACCGACTCGGTGAATTATTCGTGTGCTTGTCCTTTCTTTGCATCAGTATCTGGCAGCTGAAATTGATGATGATGAAACGCCAGATGCGATGCGAGCGAAGCTCCGTGGTGCAGCGAGTAATCACCTCTATCGGCTTGTGGCCGTTAGCGATTGTCGAGATGCGTCGACGATCTTCGAGCTAGATGCCACGACTTTCTCGCGCTGCGACAGCCTCGTACCGACATCGTCCTATGTACGACTTCATCATGTCAGTACATCGTCGTGGGTTCATTCAACCACGATACCTATTGACAAGAATGAGGATAAGCCCGTCATGATGCGCGTCGGGTGCGCCTGTGTTAAGGCAAGAATATTAAAAAATTGTTTGTTTACGAACGCTCGGTAGAATTCTTAACTGATTGCTTATCGATCTCATTAGTTACGGAGGCCAATTATGACGGGATTTAACTCAGGGAACCTTTTCTCAAAAGGCAAAACTTGTTTACCGCGAACATTTTACTTGCCAGTGGCCTTATCGACGAGAGTCATACACTAAGACCAAACATTTTGAGTTGCAGGAAGACAAAGAGGCGTTCGCAATCGTACCTGTATCGGCTTCTGAAGTGCGTGACCTCGATTTTGCCAATGACGCCTGCAAGGTTTGTTTGTAATAATGATTTGCTGGATTGCATGCGGCAGAAATATCTGAGTAGATTTTATTCCATAATCCGACGTATTCTAAACGGTATGTCTTATGTTCCGTTTCAGGTTCTACAGAAAATTGCAACTGCTATCGAAAGTGCTGATTTTGCTCAAAATGAGCGCAAAACTGCGACCCAGCTATTACAAGAGGTATTTTGTCAAGGCTCATAAAAGATATTTAGGAGCATGGTCTTGAATTCGGCTATCGCTGCGTTTTCGGCGTAGAATTTACCGAGTTACTCTTTGAGCCCCATACGCTCAGAAGAGTCTGCAGTCACATGACTATTCCTATGGGAAGACTTGATGTTATCACTGTTTCCCGTAACGGACAATTAGCTCCACTCTCTAATATACCTACGTTTCTGTTTATCATTCGATTTCACTATAGGCTTTTCTTCTGTCCGGTTGAACTCCATGTGTTGTTTCATGGCCTCCTCATTGATTTAGACATAATCCGTCGTGTTACCCAATACAGTCATGTAATTCTTGTCTGCTTTTCTTGGTTATCTTTCTTTCTTCTTGTTTCTTTTGTATGTACATATACTTGCTCTATTGGAAGCAAAAAATAATAATAACTTACCACTTCCGTATCTAGCTAGTGGCATAAATCTAGAGTAAATTTGAAATGCAGCGGTGGCCGTTTGATGCTACACATTACCCATCTTTGGCTGTAACTCGTTCGCATATATATATATATATATGCGTGTGGGCTATTACGGCTCTAGCGATGACTGGAAGTGTTAATATAGATTTAATTTAACGTGCTTGCGGAAACGCCGGAAGTAGCTCGGTCGTAAAAAAGAAAATTAACCTCACAATAATAATAATAATAATGAGTCGAATTGGAACTAAGCCAATTCCCCTGAGCCTTTTTCACTTGGCGATCCATTCTCCTTATAGAAAATTAATCAAAGTGCACTTCCGTTGCCTGTTTTCATTGCGCTGGGTTAAATCGATTCACCATTGGGTTTTGTCGGGTAACACTGGAAAGATGTAGATCTGGCATCGTTATTGCAACCTGCATGCGTTTAATCGTTTTGCGACAGGGCAATTTGCTTTATATTGTTGTCTTGTGCTTGTGCCGTCGCTTTGCATGTTTAGAGCCTCATGGTGCCTCATTGACCTTTAGGTGTGTTCGCAGATTATCTACTTTACCGCAAATCAAGAAAACGACCCTAAAAAAGGCGACGCTCTTGAATTGGTTGTTCATGAACCTAATCGGGAGCGACAGAAATTGCTACGTGAACAGAATATACTTAAGCAGCTATTCAAAATTCTACAGGCCCCGTTCAACGAAGACAAAGCGGGTAGGTGTCATTGACATATAGGCTATAGTAGATGCTCTGAGTGGCTAAACGGGACAACTAAACGTCTTGTTGTCTATGAGACCCTTTCTTCCTAATGTTCTTTTTCCGAACTTTCTGTTTTAAAATATCTATAAACTATTGCTACTCTTTGTTTTCACTCAAAACATCGTCGGTCTTTGGAAATATTTCAATTTCTGGCCAGCTTTATAAATATAGCATTGAATCTTATAGTAAAGATCAGTGAGTAGTTATTGACGGCGTACCGTACGAGCATTTCCTTTTACCGGTAATCGTCGTAGAATAGCAACACTTTACGATGCCGTGCTGAAATGGATAGACCCCTGTGTCTCTGCATAAATACATAAGGCATACTGTACCTGAAAACCGACCATATGTAGTGAGTAAGCTGTTCTTGCAGGTGGACCAATGCTTCGCATGGACGAGTTGGCCGACCCTCGTCACGCATCGTACAAATACATCTGCCGTCTATGCTATCGGGTGCTTCGACTATCACAACAGGAGTACCGTAAAAATCAAGAATACATCGCCAAATGGTTCGGCTTTATGCAGAAACAGATCGGCTATGACGTCCTTGCCGAGGATACAATCACAGCGCTGCTACACTCAAATCGTAAGCTGCTTGAAAAGCACATTGGCGCATCAGAGATCGAGACGTTCGTATCACTTGTACGCAAGAACCGCGAATCTCGCTTTCTTGATTACCTTTCCGATCTTTGCATTTCCAAACGGGTCGCGATACCGGTCACACAAGAGTTAATTTGCAAGAGCGTCCTCAGCGACGAAAACTCGGACATTCTTATCGAGACCAGGCAAGAAAAGTCTATTTGAATTAATTTTGCCTTTTTTTTTTATTTTTGCCCTGACACAGCGTTGGCGTAGTGGTTCGTACTGTCTAGCATAAATAATGTAACCATGCAAGAAAGTAAACATTTTCAGCTCTATTAAAGACGCCTTCTGAATATATTGCGAGTTGGGTTAACGTCTTACGTCTCACGTGTCAGGGCTTAACAAAGGACGGGCGCCTTATAGCTTAAAATGCCGATATTATAGTAGCACAATATATATATATATATAAAACTATATATACAATATATAGTTTTCAATGGTGGTACAATCTTCAGACTAATTCGGAACCAAGTAGAAGTGGAGTTGGCTGTAGAATCCCGCCGCAACCTAGAGCCCCTGCTCACTGTTGAAGAAGATGACGAAGTCTATTTGACATGGGACAAGGGCGAGAAAAGTAAAGGCATTGTACCGCTAGCACAGGCAGCTAAAGAATATCTACAGAATTCTGGAGCTCATCCTGAAGGCGCCGAGGATGCTCGCATTCTCGAATACTACCGTCATCAACTTGATCTCTTTTCGGGAATGTGTCTCGATAGACAATATCTCGCTATTAATAGACTGTCGCATATTCTCGATATCGACCTTATTCAGGTATGTAGTGGGCACTTATTTATTCTATTCAATAGCCCACCAATTGATATAGACTTATGTCATTTAAATATAACGGGAAAAGTCAAATGTAGTGACTACCTAGGACAACAATTGTGGTTATGAAAGACTGTATAAGCACATATCACAAGGCAAGTGCTGTTAGGAACGACCAAGGATTCGGAGGCTTACTAGTCGTACCTGAATTAACATCTACTCCTTATTACGTTCGGGACTGAAATTTAGAAATGCATGGCGGATGAAAATCTTCCGTACGACTTGCGGGCGGCCTTCTGCCGACTCATGCTGCACATGCACGTCGACAGGGATCCGCAAGAGCAGATCCAGCCCGTTAAGTACGCACGGTTGTGGAGCGATATCCCCAAACAGCTTTCCATTCAAGAGTGAGTCGCGTTGATCCCCTGTATTACCACTTGTGCCTCGTTACCACGCTCATTTCTCGCGTTATTTTTTTTGTCATTAGTACATACGCTGCTATTTCCAAGCAGAGTACAATTTTGTAATTTTCGAGCTACTTCTATTACTTGCGCATGCATATGGATAATCTTGGTGGCTAGATATTCGTCACAGCTATATAAGTCTCATCATAAATCATTTTTCCTATTCTCTTTCGATGTACGTATAATAAACACGTAAGAACATAAATAAAATATTATATATAAGTGAAATAATCGTGTTACTTTATAAATAACGTAACCTCATCCAGTCCACAGTTGGCCAAGTTAAAGCGTTGATGTTAATGCAGTTTGTGGGAAAATGAATACTTGCAGTTACGACGCAAACAAAAATACGGATATCACTAAAAAGGAGGAAGTGCAACGTAAATTTAAGAAGACCATTACGTTTGTAGAAGACTACCTCTGTAATGTGGTCGGCCATGTGTGGTCGTTCTTCGATCGGGAGCAGAACAAATTAACTTACGAAGTCGTTAAATTGGCTCGCGAACTCATATATTTCGGTTTTTACTCCTTCAGCGACCTTCTTCGTCTTACAAAAACACTTCTTGGCATTCTGGACTGCGTGCCTGAAAATACAGTCCCGACCCATCCTGGTACATCTATCTCTCCCGAAGTATATTTATATATATTTTGAGATAAGTTATATTTAAACGAAAACAAAAATTCGGATATATGTTTTGTTTACGCCAGTTACGAGCGTGCTCCATGTAATAGATGTATACTCAGTGTGGCATCAACTCTGAATCGAGATCAAAGTCAAGAAAGAGTTCCACTTATAAGTTCGCACTTAACAGTAGGTAAAGTAGTATGCTTAGGGCTCATTGAAAGCTCGATTAAATAGAGAATAGCCCGCGGCCACTATTTGCATCTTATGGTATTAAGTAAAAAATTAAGATAAAATTCTATTTTAAAAAAAAAGTCTAATAAGACTGACCGTTAGTACATATGACAATGAGCCAATTAAATAGCATAGATGATCTTTTTTACAAAACAACTTCTAACTTCTGCATTAAAATACTGAGATCATCGAAAACGGCTTTTTTGCACGCTTTTAATTTATTATCGAACCTGTAAACTAATCATTGTCGTTGGTAGATGTTTTCCGCCAGCTAGAAGCTGGTGCTAACATAAATTGCGAATTTTAGCCAATCAAAGTGATTGGTGGAACCTGTCTGACGCGAATCTTTTCTTTAAGATACTGATTTGGTATATAATGAAATATATCTAAGCAGGAGAAGGATTTTCCTTTATTTCTCCTAAAACTTCAACTTCATTTGCACCCATTGTTTTGGTATCAATTAAAGTTTTCGTAATTAATCTGAAATTACCATCAAAAAATGTCTATTTACATTGTAATCCCAGCTTGTTATAACTAATCCACCTATTTGTAAACATCAAATAACTTACTCGATAAGGAACACTTTAATAATGGGATTGTAGTTGCAATACTTATTAATTATATGCCTTTAGCAGTGATGGAAAGTTTAACTAATTGGATATAGACAAGAGTAAAATATTTCTGCTTTGTCTAATATTTGGTCCTCATATACCTTAACGTTTCGTTTAATTCACCTATTGAATTATGTTTTCTTTCATCGTAGAGCAAAACTCCAACCTGGATTCGATATCCCTGCTAAACAGCAACCTCGCTAACTCGAAAACGAATTCTCCAATGGGCGTAACTCCTTCAGCTATAGGTGCACTACAACCGTCTTCAAAGGATACACTTGTGATGGATACGAAATTAAAAATCATTGAAATACTCTCGTTCATCCTCGATGTCAGACTAGATTACAGGCAAGGAGTAGATGTCACTATTGTGTTTTTATGTATAAACAAATGCACTTTAAGGGACACTCAAGCAAAGTTAGTGTTAAATTTACGTGTGAATATTTTTAGGTTACTAATAGCATGGCGAGGTGTGAATCACTCTCGTTCTAATGTGTGAATTTGAACCAGGTTTTGCGATTTCTGTCGGACTAATTGAGCCTCTTTTTGTTTCGTTGTGCGTTTCCAGGATTACGGGTTTGTTGACGATCTTCAAACGTGAATTCGACGATTCACACGATAAAAATGACAAGAATACGGCGGACGACACTCTGACAATTGGTGATAAAGGCTTGGATATGCCCAAAATAGCAAAGGAGGCCGAGGCCATCTTTGGAGGTCCAGCGGATACGACAGAAGTGGATCTGGATGGAAAAGGCGGACGCACATTTCTCAGGGTAATCTTCAAATCAAACTCTGCTCGGGTGTTTGCATACCTTCCAGAAGTAGGTTGTGCTTAATACGTTTTCTGCTTCGGATATTTCTTGTGTTAAAGAGAAATAAGCTCTTCTTTTGCCGAAAAACTAATAACAGGCTGAGTTTTTTCATGGTTGTGCAATCCTTAGGTCCTGCTTCACCTCACGATGCATGACTATCCCCCGCTAGTGAGCGGAGCCCTGCGCTTACTCTTCCGTCACTTCAGCCAACGTCAAGAGGTGCTACAGGCATTTAAACAGGTCCAGCTGCTTGTGTCAGATCAGGATGTAAAGAATTACAACCAAATAAAGCTCGATCTAGATGAATTGCGCCTCTTGGTCGAAAAGAGCGAGTTGTGGGTGTTCAAGGCTCGCTCCCAGCATCAAGCTCCCCTGGGAGTGCTCACGCCAAATGGACAGCCAATAAACCTCAGCAATGCCATGCTTGTGCCTGCTAAGGTAAACTGTCTGTAGTGACTGTCCTAAGTACATAAAGCGACTCTATAAAGCACCTATTGAAGTATGCAATGTAGCAGAAATACCGTTACCTCCTAGAGCCTGATACAGTAAGAAGACTATTTACAGGCATCAAATATAAATGGTGTTTGTAAATAGTTATTGCAGATTACATGCGCTGCAAAGCATCCTTATTTATAAAACTGTAGAATCGAATTCTCGGAACGAAAACGCATTATATA